>NC_133528.1:95839734-96155012 GCF_048544455.1 Silene latifolia
GATACATATTTTCTCATGCCAACTCACTCGGAAAGGATAATAGGGAATTATCCTGAGATAAAACCTTCTCCAATCTCCCTTCTCCCTTCTCCCTTCTCCCTTTACTACTAAGAGAATAAAAATTCTCGTAGTTTTCCCGCCTAAGAAAATAACTCTCAAAACTATACATGGAAACAATATTACATTTATATTTTACCTCTTTTGCAAGAAACAATCATTATCCCTAATTTATTAGGGTACTGATTTTACAACATTTTCGCAGTACACATTTTACTCATCACAGTACACAGTTGACAATTATACCCCTACCATTTTTCATCCCATTTTCCCTCCCTAACTTCTCTCTAATATATTCTCTCTAATTTCACAACATTTTCCCCTAATTCCGTATCACCTTATTTCCGTCTCATGTCGTCGTCGTTGAGGGATGGTGGTCGCCGGTAGGAAGAGACTTTGCTGGCCGTCAAGTCCGCCGGAGTGGGGGTGGTTGGTCGGTCAGAGCCGGTGCGTACAGTGTATTATGTGAATTGTGAAAGTTGAAACCATTGTGTACTGCTATGTAGTACGTACAATACATTGAAAAATTAAGAAAACAAAAAGCCAAACTACATGTCAATGGCGGCATCCTATTACACGGCTACACCAATATCCCACCATCTAATAACAATTAATCAATAAGTCTTGCTTGTGACGGGTTATCCGTCACAAGCAAGAGACGGGGCGAATAGTAGTGTTTTAGTTAAATGGGTTGTGAGGGGATGTGCGGCTGTGTCAGTACTTTGCATGGGGAAGGAAAAGAGAAATTGTGAGAAATTATTAATTAATCCATCTTTCCCAATGCAAAAAAAACCGTCCACTTCTTCAATTTGAAAACCAACCATATTCATTTTATTTCCACATTTACTCCTCTTCATTCATCATCCCAACTTTCTTTCTTCTCTCTTAATCCTCTCTCTTCATTTTCTCACAACATAACCACAAAAAATACCCACAAATCAACCGAAATCATTATCATGCCAACGAAACAAGCAGCAAGAAGGGGGCCAAATAAGAAAACTACTAGAGGTCGAAAGGTGGATGATGCAGGAGAAGGTAATGCTATGTTTTTTGATGTATTAAAATAGTATGGATTCGTTCATATTTTTGAAATGGTTTCAAATTCAACTGGTTTGGTTCATATTTTCTCTTATTCCTACTTAGTGGGTTTTTGTTTTCAATTATTGGGATTTATCGTCTACTTAGGGTTCATTAATGTTGTTTGTTCATTTTATTGTTGTTTGGTTCAGTGAATGAGGTTGAGGCAGAAGGCAGAGGAAAGAAAGCCGTGGCCGCAAAAGTGCGGGGAAAAGGTAAAGCGGTTGTGGCAGAAGAGGATGTGAATGAGGATGCGAATGGAGATCTTGCATGTCAGAGAAAGGCGACGAAGAAGAGGGTGACGTTCAGCGTTGGTAATAGTAAGGGGAAGGATAAGGTTGTGGAGGAAGAGGAAGAGATTGAGGAGTCGGGTGAAGAAGACCCTGATGAAGATGAACAGGCGGATGATGATGAGGAAGGCAAGTTTATGTTTTATAATTTTGTATCCACATTTTTCGGTAATTTGTTGGCATCCTAATAATATTTTCTTTCGCCATGAACAGATCGTGTCAATGCCGCTGTTGATATGGCGGTAAAAGTTGGGAAAAGCGCGCTGAAGAAGAAGGCTGTGTCAAAGCCAACTGAGGTCACTAAAGGTAAAACTTTTTTCTAGTAAATGAGGTGAATGGTCAATGTCATGTTTTATGTGGCCATTTTTTTGGTGTATGTTACAAATCTGAAGTGGTTACAAATGGATCTATGTTGTGCACATTTTGTGTGCTAGATCTGAAGTGGTAAAACCTTTTTTCTGGTAAATGATGTGAAGGGTCTATGTCATATTTTATGTGACCATTTTTTATTTGTATGTTACAAATCTGAGATGGTTACAAATGGATTTATGTTGTGCACAGATCGTCCGCTAAAGCCGAAGGCACTGCAGATTGTAAAGGGGAAGGCAGAAGTTGGTGAGGGATCCAAGAAGCGGAAGGGGGATGACTCTTCTCTTGTGGTGGGAAAGTAAGTTGTCACCATTTCTGTGTGTTTTGATTATAAAATAGGACAATATTTGGGATAAATTTTTTGAATAATTTGGGATAAATTTGTGTCTGTTGATTAACCATCTTTGTTATCACTTAGGTGGTTTATGTAGATAGGTTTGTTTTGAATTAAAAAAGTGACCAAATTTGTTATCAGTTAGGTGGTTTAGGATGACATAGGACATGACTGTATATATGGTGAGTGAAGTCTAATTGAGTTGGTGACAATTTTTTGAATAAGTAGGAACAATTTGTATCTGTTGATTAACCTGCATTGTGATCACTTTGGTTAATTATGTCATTAATTTACAATAACCAAATAAACATGGTGTCAAACTTTATGAATTTGGTGTCTTTTTAGGGTTTATTTTCAATGTGAAAATGTTACCAAATTGGTTAAGAATGGTGTCATGTGACATGATTGTATATATGGTCACAATTGATTGATTAATTGGGAACAATTTGTATCTTTTGATTAACCTGCTTTGTGATCAGTTTGGTCTATTATGTCATTAATTTACAATAACCAAAATAAAGATGGACTGTATATGAAATGTTGCATCATTTTATTTGTCACCATTTATCATTTTATTGTAGCATTATTTGAATGGGGTCAAAGTTTGTGAATTTGGTGTCTTTTTAGTGTTTATTTTGAATGTCAAATGTGACCAAATTGGTTAAGAATGATGGCATCTGACATGATTGTATATATGGTGACGGGAGTCTAACTGAGATGGTGACATTTTTTTGATTAATTGGGAACAATTTGTATCTTTTGATTAACTTGCTTTGTGACCACTTTGGTTTATTATGTCATTAATTTACAATAACTAAATAAATATGGTGTCAAAATTTATGAATTTGGTGTCTTTTTAGGGTTTATTTTGAATGTGAAATGTTACCAAATTGGTTAAGAATGGTGTCATGTGACATGGTTGTATATATGGTGACAATTGTTTGATTAACCTACTTTGTGATCACTTTGGTCTATTATGTCATTAATTTACAATAACCAAAATAAAGATGGACTGTATATGAAATGTTGCATCATTTTATTTGTCACCATTTTTCATTTTATTGTAGTATTATTTGAATGGTGTCAAATAACTATGAATTTGGTGTATTTTTAGTGTTTATTTTGAATGTCAAATGTGACCAAATTGGTTAAGAATGATGGCATCTGACATGATTGTATATATGGTGACAATTGTTTGATTAATCGGGAACAATTTGTATCTTTTGATTTACCTGCTTTGTCATCACTTTGGTTTATTATGTCCTTAATTTACAATAACCATAAAAATATGGACTGTATATGAAGTGTTGCATCGTTTTGTATGTCACCAATTTTCAATTTATTGTAGCATTATTTGAATGGTGTCAAAGTTTGTGAATTTGGTGTCTTTTTAGGGTTTATTTTGAATGTAAAATGTTACCAAAATGGGTTAAGAATGATGGCATCTGACATGATTGTATATATGGTGAATGAAGTCTAATTGGCATGGTGACAAATTGTGGACTAAATGGTAACAATTTCTGCCTATTGATTATGAACTTAGGTGGATTCTCTTTGTCCTCACTTTTGTAGATAATGTAGTTAGATGACAATAAGCAAATAACTATGAACTTTATATATAATGCGGCACCGTCTTATTTGTGACCATTTTTTATTTTATTGTGGCATGATTTGAATGGTGTCAAAATGATGTTAATTTTGTGTCTTTCTGGGTGTGTTCTGATTGACATATGTGACCAAATTACTCATGAATGTTGGAAGCTATCTATATGTACTATATATGAGATGTTGTATAGTTATGTTTGTGACCGGTTATAATTTGATTGTGGAGTGTTTGTAATGGTGTCAAAGTGTTGTTAATTTGGCGTCTTTTTGGTGTGTTTTGATATTAATATGTTGGTTACAAATATTAACATATGGTTGAACTATGTCGTAGGAAAAAGAAGGAGGTGGATGGCCATGGATCACCGAGGCAGTTGTTCAATCTGATTGCTATTCTAACAGAAGCTCAGAAAAAGGATGTCGAGGACATCGGATTCGGTGGTTGCTAGAGTTGAAGACACATGCTTTTTATCATCGGATGGTGGGTGGTTGCTCCGAGAAATATGACCCTAGTTCGAGGATGTTCTTATTTAACCGCCATGTCCAATTTGTTCTAACCAAACATGATGTCTACGACGCCTTCATGCTACCGTGTACTGACAATACTATAGCACCGAGGACCGATCAGCAATTGGCACAGATTTGGCGTGAAAGTTTCAAGGTCATGGCTAAAGATGAGATATCAATAGAGAGGGTTAGAGTAGCAATGTTGGGGTTTTTTGACGGGGAAGTCTTGATTTTAAGAAAATGTTTGTGGTATTTGCTATGGCGACTTTCCTTGCACCAACAGTTCACAATCGTATCGACTTACGCTTGGTGAAAGCAGTGGAGGATGTGGACTCTATTTCACAGCTGGACTGGTGTTCATTTGTGTTGCTACGTCTCAACCAAGCAGTTGAGTCGTGGAGGACCAACGACACCAAGAATGTAGGAGGTTGTCTAATGTTTCTACAGCTAATGTACTTCCACCGTCTGACTTGGTGGGGGCTCCCAGAACCGACTAGACTACCGCTTGTTCAAAGACATTGGACTCGGAGCGTACGAAGGAGAGAATGGCCCAAGAAGTTGCTTTGCATACCCGCATCATCGCGGCTTTGGGATTGGTATTTGGGAGCTGCCCACATATCCAATATCAAGGCACCAAGTGAAGCGCTTGTATCGTCGCGATAATGACCGGGACCCTCCGTCCGCATTTATTCAACTCCCACTACTCGAAGGCATTTGGGATGATGAGGAATCGCGGGCCTCTTATCGATGTACGCTCCCCTCTTTCTTCTTTTTTAATGTTGATGTCTTCGGACAGTATGTGAGCAGATTGGTTATAAATGTTGGCAGCTAACATTCTTGAGGTTTGTAAAGACACTGTCTGCAAACATTATGTGGCCATCTACATTGGTTATGTTTACATTATATCATTTCATTTTATGTTTACATTATATCATTTCTTTTGGTATAGGTGCGAGTCCGCAGTTGGATGACAACAAGGAGGAACCTTTCGATGGTCTCCGTTATGCACAAGAGCTCGATGCATGAGTTGGCGGCCCGGGAGGGACTTGCGGACGTGCTTGATCGTGGTGTGGCAGAAATCTTGTCGGTGAAGGCGAAACAGTCCCAGGGGTCATTTACGCAAGCGTTGGGTTCACCAGGGTTTGTTGCTGCTTGGAATGCGCTTGGCGAGAAGTTGGACGCACTTGTGAATGTGGAGATGGTGGAGGCGCCTTCATTTTCTCTTGGCCTTGATGACATTGGCGTTACTAGTCGGAGAACCTAGCCCGACTAACACCCGCATGACAAAGGGAGGAAATGTTTGCCCAAGTAGTAGACGTGTCATGGTTGGATGTTGTTTATAGGCCTAATGTATGGCCTTATTTTGGATAATTAATATGGCCCTGATGGATGGCCTTATTTTGGATATTAGATATGGCCGTAATGTATGGCCTCATTTTGGATGTTAATTATGGCCCTGTTGTACGGCCTTATTTTCGGACATGTTCGGTAGGTTGGCTGAATATTTGTGTTTGTATAGCTATGACTTCTCTGTTTGTTATCCAAATGTGTTTCCCCTCCCTTATATGGGTGTTTTAAGTAGTGCCATTTCGTATAAAAAAAGGAACATATGTTACCTAAGCAGATGGTTTATACTTAGACCAATTATGTTACCATGTTCTATTTGGTAACATATGTTCCAAGAATAGTGTCTAAACTATGAAAAGGCCAATGTCATATCCTTCCAACCGCTGAATTATTTAAAAATGTGAAGTGTATACATATAATTATGGTATCATATTGTGCAAAAATAAGGACATCGTTTAACGAGTCATAAAGCAGCCTTTAGTTTAGCATTGTTTCTTAGAAAAAAATTAACTAACTCAAAATGGTTTACAGTTTGGAGAATTATGTTGCCATGTTATATTTGGTAACATATGTTCGAAGAATAGTATCTATACTTTAAAAGAGTGGCAACCCTAAGATGTTTATACTTTCAGCAATAATGTTGCCAAATATTTCTAGTTACATATAATCCAAGAATGGCCACATGCCTTTACAAGATGAAAACCTTTAATTTAAGATCTGAAAACCAACCTTTAATTTAAGATCTGCTAACAGATTGTACAATAATGGCAACATTAATTCGGTACATCGTTTTCCAAAAAGCAGACCATACTTCCAAACATTTTTTCATAGTTCAAAATGACAAAATATCAGACCATTTTCGATAACCTAACAAATAATACAATAATGGTCACAACGGTGATGTCTTTCGCGCCCTATGGCTAAGTGGCACTAGCTTTGATGCGTTGTGGTTTGCAAAAGGTCAAAATGTTACCATATAATCGACGTTCACAGGAGACGAGGAATTGGGGTGTATGCGTCCCCATCGTTTGCAGCAGTTTTTTTGGCTTTCTTCTTCTTTCCAAGTCCGCTTTTTTTCCTTGCGCTCCTACCTTTCGTCGTTACACGGATAGGATCAAGAATAGGGCGCTCTTCGGTTGTTTCAGTGTTTGTTTGGCGCCCCGAAAGCTCTGCGTAAAGAATACTATTACTTCAGCATTTGCCGCCTCAAAGAACTTGTCCACAATTACCCTTGCCTCCATTACCTTCTGGCTCTTTGTTATGAGGTTGTTGACATTGGTGAGGGTTGAACGTCGCCAATTAATGGCCTCATTTGCAGCACTTCGGCGCATATCAGCAGGTAGTAAACGTTTCCAGACATCCGTTTTTGCAAATTTCGTCCACCTCCTGTGGATGCAGCTAGCAGGGATCTCCTGCACAGAATGCATGTGCAGGACCCGTATGATGTGGTAACATAAGATGGCCATTACTTGGTACTTCCTACAAGTGCAAACACACAAGTTGTTCCCGCAATCATAAGTAACATGATGGGAAGACCCCTCGTTGCCAACCGTGTCGACACTATAAATTAAAGTGGTATCTTCATGGGTGATAAGTCTGCCGGGTGCCCATTGCAAGTCCAAACTCCTTCTCAAACACACGGAACAGCTCCATAGTATATATCTGAGATGCATGTTGAAGAAGGTCTACAAGGGGAAACACGGATGTAGGGGACGCTCTTATAGAGTTGAATTCTTTCCGCTCCTCCTCTCCTCTCCACCTCCTCACGGTCGTCTCAAATATTCCAAAGAATTCAGTGACTGATGTTGTTTTTGAAGCTTGGAACCCCATAGCATGATTTGTACTCTCGCTCCTTTGGGAAGAAAGGATACCCGCTGAGAAGTACTGATTGTTCAATGCAGTACACCATTTAATTCTTAGACTGTATAATCTATTGAACCATGGGTGGTTCTCAACACCATACTCTGTCGTCATTCTTTTCCATGTCGCTTCAAATTCCTTTTCGTTAAAGCAACCATTAAGACATTTGTTGAACAAATTCTGGAATGTCCTATCATGCTTTAAATGACCAAAGTGTGAGATGGCGTTCTGTTGGATATGCCATTGGCATAGCCTATGCCTGCTTTCTGGGTATATCTGTATGGCGACAGAAGAGAAATGTTATCATTTAGAAGTCATATGTTTATGTTTGCGATGTACAATTTAAGACAGTACTTAACAGATTCATATGGTGACATTTTAGTAATTAACACACAAGTTCATCAGTATAATATGATTATATATCTACGAATAATGTTGCCATTAAATGTGCTTACATAAGTGCTTCATATGGTGACATCTTCAACTTCAGTCAAGGAGCTGATTATTAAAATATGTTGTCAATTTTTTTACAATTGTAAACGTAGGTTAAGTGGTCACATATTGAATAATTAACTAGACATAGTCTGTGCCTACTAAGGACAGAAGACAATGTTAGCATATAGAGGTCATATGTTTATAGCTATATTTTTTTTCCAATGTGATTACATAAGTGCTTCATATGATGACATCTCTAATTTACCTCAAAAGGCGGATTACTAAAATATGTTGACAGAGTTTGGAAAATTGTTGTCATTTGAGTTTCCATTTGACTTAGTAAAATATGGTGACATATGTTAATGCATCTGCCTAATTTGTTATCATATTTCGGATTAATGATATGCAAAGTGAAGTGGTCACATAATGGTGGCATAACTCAACATGCGAAACTTAACAGTGAGACATAGAATATACCGCCTCAACTGCATTTGTCATTGCTTTGTCTTGGTCAGTGAAAATGGAGACAGGACGAACATCCTCACCCATAGCTTCATTAAACACATTAAACAACCATTGGAATGATTCTTCTTGCTCGTCGGATAGGAAAGCACACCCAAACATGACATTGGACCAGTGGTTATTTATACCAACAAATGCACCACAAATCAGATTGTACCTGTTAGTCCGATACGTTGTGTCAAAGATGACAACATCATGATACAATCGGTAATCCTCCCTCATCATCGAGTCACACCAGAAAAGGTGATGGAGTCTCCCTTCTTTGTTGAATTGGACTCGGAAGAAAAACCCGGGATCCTCAGCTTGACTTTTAGTGAGCAGATTAATTAGTGTGGCTGCGTCACCGCCCTCGATCGCTTTAATCTTCAGCCTATGAACAAAGTTGATGTGATCCCTCTTAGTGTGTCCGACAAATACATCGCCCCCCGCTAAAGCAGCTGCCACTTTGTATTGAACCGAAGGGGCTACAAAGGCTTCAGTCAAAGCCCTTATAGCCTCTGCCTCAGCATCAGTAATTCTCCTCTCCGAGCGGTGGTGCTGTTGCCATTGAGGGGGAGTCAGCTCATGGTTGTGTTCTGTGAAATGTTGCATTACCTCCCACTGCCCGTCCTCGTTCACTTGTGTCCTTAAACCGGCTTTGCATTGGCAACGTGTGACTGCAGAATTCCTCAAAGGATTGCCGTTATCGTCTCGCCTATTACCATTTGCATGTACTCCCGCACATGAACATACAAAGTATCTCTCGAATACGGGTGTACCACTTCCGTTCGCTCTACGAGAAGTTGCTTTCCTAATGCCGAAACCAATGGCCTGTGAGTGTTTCCGGAACAACTCATAAATTAATTCCCATTTCTCTGCTTTCATTCCCAATAGGGATTTTGAATAGTCTGTACCTGCATAGGTTTACAGGGTCACATTAGGCAATAAAGTGTAAACATATATAACATAAATAGCAACATCTGCATTTACATATTTATCCATACTCTAGTTACAGGGTTACATAAGGACTAAAATTAGACACATTTGTTTGACGTACAAAATTTGTTGAACAAGTAAGCTGGTCCAATGTCGTTGTGAGGGTGACATTATATAGAGAAATGCACACATTAAAAGATAAATAACAATATGCATTATTGTTGTGGGGGTGACATTAGGACTAACAAGTAAAGCCATTAACACCGAAAATGTAAACATCCATTATATTTAAACAACCGTATTATATTTAAACATCCGTTATATCATACACATATCTTTGCCTTTGAAAACCTAGAAATCATATTCAGATTGATAAACTGACAGGCTGACATTTGGACCAACAGTACAAACAAAAGAACGGTAAATGTAAACATCCATTATATTACAGTAAAATCAATCATATATGGTACGCATCAAAACTATAACCTAATATTACAGTTCATGATGGTAAAACTTAACAAAGAAAAACTTTATGCTCACTGAGAATTTGCACATCAATATAATGCAATACAAATGTGACAAACACATCAATATAATTCAATAACTTGTTCTTTCCTTGTTTTTAAGATGTATTATAGTAACATTAATAATAACAATAATTTGCCCTACCTTCGAGAACAGAAAAATGGCGTAAAAAGGCATACCTCTACCTGCGGTCGTTGTGTTTTCTGTTGAAGGCTGAACAATTATCCCACCATGATTATTATCTGCACATTCCATTGTTGTTGGAACGATTAGGGCACCATCAACTAACATTTCTGTAAAGGTTTGTTGAAGATCTTCCATTTTTTTTGAACTATGAGAGTAATAAAGTTGTTGGAAGATCTTCAATAATAAAGTTGTAAATTTTTACGCCATTTTAGTTGTAAATTATAGAGAATAGAAGGAAAATGTAGAAAGAAGATCAGAATTATGAGAATGGAAGCAAGTTGTTGTGCAAAATCATGGTGAAATGGAAGTAGGGTTGTGCATGGGGGGCAAAGATCTCAGAAGCATTTAATGCAAGATACACTTATTGCAAATTATTGGAATTAAATATGTTACACATAGTACAAATAGGCAATAGAATAATCTTCACAGTACACCCGTCATGCGTCTCCAACAGTGAACCAGCCGTCTCCTTGATGTGCTGTCAGCGCAGGCTTCCATGCAAACGGGTACCAAATTGAGTTAAATGGTATGTATTTGGCCCGTCTCTTATTTGTGACGGATATCTCCGTCACAAATAAGAATTTGTGACAATTAATAGCAATTAATTTGAGCATAAACCCTAATTAAAAATTTACAAAATTATAAAGGAGTCAATTCGATTAATTGTAATAGATTAGCAAACTAATAAATATATGTTCTATAATTGAATAATTGAAGGAGGTTGAACTGTTGAACGAAGGTAAGGATGGAAGCCATGGAACAATAGAGAGAAAAAGAGGGAATGAAGTTTGCTATTTTTTTTGTAAGGGTAGTAAATGGAAAGTTTGGTGTAAAAAGTACTGCAATGAGTAAAATTTGTACAGCGAAAATAAATTACGATTTATTATACAATCATTTCTATAAATGTTCTCCTTCATCAGTTACACTCTAAAATTACGCAAATCTCCTTTTTATATTATCCTTCATTAGTCAGACTTTTTGAAAGGATTACAAGAAAAACGTTGGGGGGGATGATACCTGTTGGTACTGGATTCAAGGGATTCGTACACCGATCAAATCAACATAAGAGCATTAGCATTCCTTTGAAAATAAAAAACAAGAATAGACCCGAGGGAGAAACGAGAGATATTTTGTTTTACCACAGAGAATTGTCGGATTCTTGTTTTTTAATGAATTTAGGTAATCGATCAAAACAACAATGATTGGGGGGAATATGGTTTTCTAAAGGACGTACCAAATTTTTATGTATTTTTTTTATTAAAAATAAAAAATAAAAATATTAGTTAATTATTTGTAAATTGTCTTTTTAAATACGTAGTATACTGTTTTTACCTGTTTTCGTTATAAGGTAATACACAATTTAATTAGATCTTAAATCACTTAATTGTATTTTAATGTCATATCATGTAATATAACATTATTGTGTTATTTTTAATAGTAAAGTAAAAATAGTTTCAGACAAAAATAACTTAACTTAAAGTTTCCGTTGATGGTAGTAAACTTTTATTTTCTACCTCTTACTAAGATTATATTTAGTACTTGTACATTATAACATTAAACTGCATGTATAGTTAATTTATGCAATTAATTTAATAAGAAAGTTTCTTTATAAAACAAATCTAAAAAATATCGTACTAGTTCACAGTATGTAAATATTTTAGCTATCTTGTGGATGTTATTTTGTATATCTGGTGTTTTGGAGGACATGGGAAGGAATTTCGGGGTGGGGATGGGTTTTTATGGTGGGCTCTTGTTGTTAAGGCGGGTCTAGCCGTTTAGTGTTCTGAACTTCTGACGAAGGCGGGGAGGACGACGTGGTGGTGGTCGGCGACTGAAGTGCAGGTTGAGTGGTGGTGCTCGCCTAGCGGTGGTGGTGGGGATGAAGTCTTCATGCTGGAGTCGTGGTTGTTTAGAGTGGGTATAGGGTTCCGATGAAGATGGGATGAAGGCATGGTGGTGGCCCGCGACTGGCGTGCACATAGTAGTGTTGGTTGTGTGTTACCATGGTGGGGCGGTGTCTGGTCAGTTAGGGTTAATGGATTATAATTTCTTAACCAACCAATACTTTTCTTCAAAGGGAATCCCTTTCCTTTCCTTTTCTTTACCCTTGTTTCCCTTTCTCATTCCCTTCTATGAACTAAACGCCCTCTAAATGGTATCAAACTAGGGTTCTATTTGGTAAAACTAGCGGAACTTGCGGAAAAGTGTAGTTGAAAAGCTAACTAAAAATGAAAATTAGGAGCTGATAACACTACAAGAAAACAAGACAAAGGCGACAGAGAAGCTACAGTCGCCAATTTGGCGACAGATAAAAAAACTCGGGCGACGGAAAACAGTCGCCAATTTGGCGACTGTAGCTTTTTATCCAAAAATCCGTATGAAATCCAAGGACGACCGAATATTATCCAATTTGGCGACCGAAAACAGTCGCCAAATTTAGCGACCAATACCCGTCGCCAATTTGGCGACCAAAAACGGTCGCTAATTGCCTGTTAATTTTTTTTTGCCAGTTTCTTCACCCCGTCCCCCTTCATTCATTCTATCATCAACCAAAAAAAAAAAAGCTACAAGAAACCCGACGACCCGACGCCACCACCAACTACAACGACCACCGGACGCCACCACTCGCCGCCGCCATCCGCACACCACATCACCACATCACTACCGACCCTTTGTTTTTCTTTTTAATAAAGGTTTGTTTTCGACTCAAATTGATTTAATTACTTCAATCCTTCATATTTTGTTTAAGTTGTGATGCTTATTTAGTATCTAGTTGTAATTTATACATTAGTGATGCTTATTAATGTATGTAGTTGTAATTTAATTAGCATTTTTGTTAATTAATTTGAGTTAGGGTTAGAAATTGGGGTTTTTGTTAAATTAGTAATGTGATTTGATTAGGGGATGTAATTGAAGGTTATCTTGATAATATTAGTATTATTGAAGGTAGTAACTTAGTTTTAGTAATATTGAAGTAGTATTGTTGAAGGTAGTATAGTTTTATGAAGGTAGTATAATGTTAGGATTGTATAAATTTGCCTTATAATTAACGAAATTAAGTTAGAATGAGCATGATGTATAAATTTGTTAAATTAGTAATGTCATTTGATTAGGGGATTGTATAAATTTGCCTTATAATTTTGACAACTTGTTTAATATATAATGACCTAGTACCCGTTCAAGAATTACTCATTAGGATCAATTCTTGAATAGTCCCCATTTTGGGGATTTGTCTTTGTACGTTTCAAGTCACTTAGGTAGTAAACACATAGTTGTGATTTTATTAATGAGAAAAGAATTTGGTTGCAATTTTCTCCAATGTTCTCTGAATACATGTGTGGAATATGTATCTTTTCCACATTGTGTATTTGGAGAACTAAGGGAATTGCTTTGCCGAATTTTTTCTCATTAATAAATCACAAATGTGTGTTTGCTAGTGACTTGAAACGTACATTGATGGGTTTAGGTTGGAGTGATAAGGACCCAATTGAAATCTTGAAATTAGCATAAAATGGAGGATGAGATAACCATTGTTTTTTTTGTTGAAATTAAATATTATTATTTAAAATGGTTAGTTTGCTATATATTGCTTATAGATTAAAATGAAGAGATATGAACGTAGATGGATGTACGAAGAAAGAGTAGATAAGAAGAAACGTCATATCGCTAGATTTGTAAAGGGAGTTCGTGGATTTATTGAATTTGCTAGATGTCAAGATTCATATGATTTGGAACAACATAAACTTAGGTGTCCTTGGACTAAATGTAAAAACTTAAAATATTTATTTGACATTGAAGTAGAAGAGCATCTTGTTACAAATGGTTTTTTTCCAAACTACTACAATTGGATCTCCCATGGAGAAAAATATTATCCCGAAGAGCCTCAAATCCAACAAAATGAGAACCCATATAGAGAAATGGTACTTGATGCCTTTCAGTCTAATGATTTCATTAATGACGACCGTGTACCAATGATTGATGAAGAACAACCAAACCCAAGAGCAAAAGCCTTTTTTGACATGCTAAGTGCTTCCGAAAAAACCTTATATGAGTGGAGTAGAATGACATTGTTACAAGTTGCATCCAGGATAGTTTCTTTAAAATGTGAGTATAATATGCCATTTAATGCCATTGATAGTATTGCTACGTTGGTTGAGGATGTTATACCCGATAATAATGTTATGACCCGAAATTTCTATAATACCAAGAAAGTGGTCAAAGGTCTTCAGCTTCCACATGAAAAGATTGATGCATGTCCTAAAGGATGTATGCTTTTTTGGAAAGATGATGCTTCCACATGAAATTTCCTTGTTTTTTTTTCCGGAAGACCAAGAAGAATAAGGGCAAGGTACCCACGATTGTTGATCTCTTTGTTGACACTCACGCAAAGAAGACAAGTAAGGGCAAGTTGATCTTCGCGAAGGAAAAAGATCAACAGTTATATGTAAGTGTCAAAAAATAAAAATTTATTAATGTGTTAAAGTATATGTTTTATCAATTTTTAGATAAGTAACCTCTAACCATTAATGTTTTATCAATTTTTTAGGAACAATTCCTTGTCCGTAGGAAGAACAACCCGGAAATTGATGACAATGAGCTATGGTTTGATCTTGTTGAGGGGTTCCAAAGAGGAGATGTGTATGGAGCCGGGTCGGCAAATGAGATTTTCTACCCTCCTACAAGAAGAAGAGGGTCAATTTCCTCCCAACAACAACCTTATACCCCAAGTGTCGTAAGTGTGCTCCAAGCTCAATTAGCCGTCAGGGAGAGGCAGGATGCCGAGAGGGAGAGGCGGGATGCCGAGAGAGATGAAGAAATTCGGAGGATGAAGGAGGAAATGGACCGGATGAACTCCTTCTTCGCCAATTGCAACACTGGGTGGCGCCCGCAACCAAAGGATCCTAGAGATTCTAATTATGGAGGTGGTAGTGGAGCGGGAGCAAGTTTCCCTGTTATGTAGTTTTTTAGAGAACATGTTATTCCCGGATAATGTTAGATGACCAAAACTCGTAGTTGTGTGTATGGAACATGATTTTCTTTATCAAGTTTGGTTGTGTTGGCTTCCCATGTGTTCTCTGTTGGAAGTGTTGGTTTATTTGCAGGTTTTTACGTATTTGGCTAGGTCAAAAACGATTTTTAGGCTAAAAAAAATGTAAATTTGGCGACGGATACTGGGCAATTGGCGACGGGAAACCGTCGCTAAGTTTCTGATCATGAATTAATTTTAGGGTCATTGGCGACGGATACTGGGCAATTGGCGACGGGAAACAGTCGCCAAAATGGCGACCAAAAACCGTCGCCAATCCTGAAGATTTGGAGGTGACGTGGCTTGTAAAAAGGCGACTAATGACAGTCGCTAAATTGGCGACCAAACACAGTCGCCAATTTTGGCGACGAGTTTCTGTCGCCCGCTTTAAAAAAATTTCGTCGCCAAAATTGGCGACGAAGTCCTGTCGCCAAAAGCGACTAAACCTAGCTACGAAGTGCGGGCGACGGGCCTTAGTCGCTTTATTCTTAATGGCGACTGTTCTCAGTCGCCTTATATGGTCGCCAATTACCTTATTTGTTGTAGTGTAAGGTAGCTGATTATATAAGAAATGTTTGGCGAACTAGCTGAAGAAATAATTGATTTCCGTTGAAATTACGTAAAATGATACTCCCTCCAATCCACACCAAAGATAACAAATGGAAGAATGGAGTATTTAAGAAAACTAGTTTTAAACCCGTGCAAAATTGCACGGGTATGTATTTAGGTCGGTATGAATGTTTTATTAATGAATATTTCTTATTATGTATCAATTGGGCAAATAAACAGATATTGCACGGGTATGTATTTAGTTGTATTTCTTATTATTCTGAGAAGATATTTCTGAAAATTATAAGATTTTATTTTATATAATAAATTACTCCGTACTAATTAAAAGAGATATGCCTCATATAAAAATATTAAATAAAAAATCCCATTTTAAAATCGGTAACCTAAATGTTCATCTACCATTTCTTACACCTATCAAGTCCTTGATTGGTCCCGTTATATGTGTAATCCAACCCGTATACGAATTGACTTGTATGATCGGACTCGAGACCCAAGTATAGACCAACCCATTTGACATATATCCCTAATATTTGTGTTCTTATATGCTTGCTGCTTACCCGTCAAAAATACTCGTAATCTCTATAATACTGGTGGGTTCAATACATATTGTAAAAAATGACCCAATAACAAATTCGTCCCATTACCCCTTAAACTTAGCATTATAGAGCAACCCATTTAATAGCTACAAAACCTAGCTCTTCTGAGTTCTGCCCCCAACAATGCTCTTTAATTGCCCAATCGTCTCTTCATAGTTACACACAAATGCTCTTGAATTAGCATTTTGACTTCAAATCATCCTCTTCAGAACAACTTGAATGGTTATAAGTTATGATAAAATTTAAGCATCTCATCAGTTTTATATTATGGTAATGTTGGTTTATTAATTTTGATAATTTCATAGAAATTTAAAATTTTATATATGGAGTAATATTTATTTTACCTTAATTTCATGTAGTATTTTATGCATGCGTCTGATATTATGGTAATGTTGCCTATATTAATTTAACAACTAAATATGCTTTGTTTTTAACATATACGGAATTTTCAGATTTTCTTACATGCATTTTTAAAGAATTATTAATACCCCGAATACGCTAATATGGTCCATGGGCCCAAGTCTTATATATGGCCTGAATTTGGTAAATGACCGAACATGCTAATTTAAAAAAAGGCCGATCCACGAAATCGACTCACACAATCCCTAAAAAACCCCTAATCACATGGCCATATAAAAGACTCACTCATCAGAGTCATCACCCTCATCCTCATTCAAGCCTATCTTTCCGCCTCCATCATCTTCACCCAACCCATTTCCTTCTCTCCCTAACTCTGTCACTTGATTACAAACCCAATCACAATCACCCATCTACCTAATCCGCACTCAACCTGTCTCATTCTCTCCCTCTCAATCAATTTCAACATCTTCTCATCACATTCTCAACAAATCTCAAAATATCGATATTATAATTGATGAACTCAGATCTAATTGACGTCCTCAAATTGGTAAAAATCGATGAAGGTGAACAAATGGAGTGCGCAAAAAATATAGATCAAGTAGAAGAAGGTACACAAATTGATTTTCACCCTTTTTTAAACAACATGCAAAACAATTTTAGTATTTTTTTCTACATGCACGGATGTTTTGTGATATTTTTTTAATATTTAAATTGGTTCCTTTTGTTAATTTAATTTATACGAAATTTTATGATATTTTTTTTTTGGCGATTTTAATTATCACAAATGGTGTTTTTATTTTATAAATACGTAGATGTATTCTTTTAACATTCTAATCTTACCATATTTGCAATTTTGGGCCTGACCCGACCCGAACCTCATATATTTTTCTTATGTTCCTATTTTCTTAATATTTTATGCAGATAATGAATTATGTAGCTCATTTCTATACTACTATCACAAAGATAAGTATGCTCATCTCCTGATTTGAACCTTTTTTACTATTTTCAAACAAATACAACCTTTTGATCTTAAAATGATATAAATGATACAACCACATGAAAAGTAATCAACGTTTCCAACTTGTTTATAATTTTTATACAGATAATATTGACCGTTCTGTTTATCTTTATTTCAGATCTCTAACTAATGAGCAAAATTGTTATAGTTGTATTTTGATAATTAAGTGTTTTTTTTTTAATTAAGTGCTTGTTTTTTATAGATTGTTGTACTTTGTTTGTAATAATTAATTTCATAAATTTATTGTTTTCGTTCCAAATATATATATGTAATTCATTTCCGTAGTGTAATGTAATTTATTCTCGTAATTATGTAATTTTATTATTAATTATGTAATTCATTCCGATTATATGTTGTTAATTTCAATTATTCCGTAATTCATTATGTAATTCATTCCCATAATGTAATGTCATTCATTCTCGTAATTATGTAATTTTATTATTATTTAATTTTGTTTTAGAAATTATGTAATTCAATTTTATTAACTCCCATTTGTAATTCATTCTGCGTATACGTTATTAATTTTATTTACACGAAATGTATAAAATTATTTCATAATATTAATTCATAGAATTTTTTCATAATATTATATCATAGAATTTGTTGCAAGACGGAATTTATCGCATGTTTGAAAAGACGAAAATCTGAAGAAATAAATACATTGCACACTAACGGGTCCCACCATAACATGAATTTCCAAAAAAAAAAAAAAAAGACTGCATTAATGACTTGGCGCGCTGAGGATTGAGTATTGTGTTTTGTATTAATATAGATAAGATGTGGAAAAAGTAAGGGTAAAGAGGGAAAAAATAGGTGGGCCATGTAATTGTGGGTTTAATTGTGAGAAGATATGTGGGGTATGTAATGACATTTTGTGTAAATATGAAATGAGTATAAGGATAATTTGGTAATGTTGTGGGCCAAATATGGTATATTACATTTGGTGTGGATTGTCCGTTTTAGGTAAGTGTTACCTTTGGTGTGGATCGGAGGGAGTTTAATAATTATATAATATTATAGATGGTAGGGGTAAAAAAAGGAAGATAAAATAGAATGAGGTGCCTGTAGATACCCAGTATCTGCTGAGACTCCAACAAACACCCGATGATTATCGGACTACAACATGTTTTGGGATCGCAGCGTTTGATCGACAGTTTGTGTACAACTTTACGTCGGAAAACTTAAAACGATTTCAAAAATAAAACATTTCAAAACATTTCACAAATACCTGGAGTGTTTAATGCACAACGACGGGGTCGCAACGACACTAACTAGAGTCAAAACCGACACCGGACCAAAAACCGACTCGAAAATTCAAATCCTGACTCCAACAACGAGTCAAACCGAGTCAAACACAAAAACGAAAATATCTCAAACCTTCTATGCTAAGTTTTCCCGGATTCATGTTGGTCAAGTACCAAACATGTGACTACAAAACCTAGGATAGAACAAATCATGATTGCGTTTGTTGTGATAGTGACAACACAACTCGAAGTGCCGCGACGTGGCTCGCGCCTCTTTGAGCAGCCCAGGTGGCCACGTCGCTCAAAACTCACACAACCACTCATTCTCCTATAAATACCCCTAAAATGCCACCCATTTGAGACTTACGCGAGTGTCCGCCCCCTCTTTTCTCCCTTAAAATTCTCGACTCGACTTCTCAAGTCACAATCCGACGCGTATTTACGACCTACCGATCGTAAATACGAGCCTTACACATTGTTTGGTACCGTCATCGTGCATTAAACCACTTGACCGACCACTTCGACCACTACACCATCACTAAACCTTTAAAACACTCTTTTACTTACCAAAACGGTTTTAAACCGAGTTTTTTCCGATCAAACGAGTCATTACACTTACGTCGGTCACTCGCCATAACCAAACATGTAAGTATGAGGGTGTAAAAATCCTCTTTTATTATGTTTTTATTTGTTTCATGACTTTAACATGCTAAAACATGCATAACATGAACCAAAACATGGAATAAACGAGCCAAAACTGATTTTTGGTCTGAGGCAGAAGCCCCTTGGGTCGCCAACAGGCTCGCGCCTAAATGGGGCGCTCAGACCAGAGATCAACCGTGTTTGTTCTCGTCATTTCCCTCAATCCATTTTTCATATTTGTAATCGGTTTTTACCATCTCAAGTATTTTCGAAACCTTTTGTTTCATTTCACATGTTTTAACCATAAAACATTTTTCACCCTTGGTTCCTCATACCATGACGGTTAAATCCGTGTTTCGGTGATAATATTTGGTTAATGACATTTAAAAGGTATTTTAAAGCCTTTTATTTCATTTCTTTACATTTTTCAAACAAACATATTGGTCACCAACACAAAGTTATCCTTGGTTATACATACCATGCCGGATTTTAACCCGGGTACGATGATGAGTACCGACTAATTACATTCAAAATGGACTTAAAACAATTAGTCCATAATCATTTTCAAAACTATTCATGTCAAATTTGCCAAATCGGACCCGACACCGAATATTATCAAATAATGATGATTATTCGGGTCTAGTCCTTCAAATCAACAAATGCGGTCTAAACGACCCTTTCAAAATCAAACCGGGTTCAAATACCCACTTTCAACACGTTTTATAACGTTTTCTAAACAGTCAGAACACGGCATACAACCGTTGGCTAACCCGTGCCTCAAGCAGGCCTTTTCTTTCTCATTTTCAGAACCAGAGGGAGGCCCCTTACACCGCCGTCTGGCTCGCGCCTCTTATAGCCGTCTGGTACAGGGCCTGTTCCCTTCCAACACTAGTCTAGGACGATCCCGACTCCGGTTAACCCGGATATAGGACGGATCAGACGACTATTCAAACCATATTTGCAAAATGCCTTACTAAGACAAATGGATCATGTTATGCACCCTAAACCTAATACGGTAAATGGATGTTTAATTTCCGTCTTTGCATGCAAATCAATCATTAATCCAACTCGACATCTTATACTTGATATTTGGATTAAATCAACCGACTTAAAAAGCTCTCACATGTTAGGTTTAAATCATTGGATGCACATTCATGCATTTAAGCCGTTTTATCAACTTTTGCATTCAACCAACCAAGATCGATCAGTAGAGGCCGCTAAACGCGGGCGGGATTGGGTGTCTGATTAAAGGGCTTCCCAATACGTACCTTCACCTCTTACTCAGAAACTTTGGATAGTGGACGACCTTATCCAGGGCGTACGAGAGTCATTCTAGAGATATGATGCTAAAGAGGGACGATTTCCTTATCTTTAGTACCTATGTCAAACGCTGCTTTGTGCTTCGATTTGACCGAGGTATAAAGTGGAATTCGAACGGGTTCCAGGCATCCCACAAATGCTTGGTGGCGACTCCGAACATCTCTAATCGTTTCGAGACCCTTACCGAGACGAAACCACCGATCTAAAACGATCCGGTCGAAGGCATTTTTACGCCGCCGAGCGTGGCTTTCAAAAGACCGCTGCATGTCCACAAATCGACTGGGCTTGCAGGTGGCCCGTGACTACGGATTGGTAGGTGGCCCAAATCCACGGACCGGGACGTGGCCCATGACCACAGTGCCTTATTTCTCAAATGCTATCCTAAGTGACATTTCATTTTAGGTAGCTTATTATCTTATTTGGCCTAATAAGCTATTTGCCAAACACTTGCAGCTGAAATTTTGGTCAAATAAATTACTTGAGACCTTGCCAAACAGTGCCAAGGTTAGGGTTTCTTTCCACGTGATTGACCCAAGTGCACGACACTCTCTTCCTCTCCCGCATCTACCCTGCAATCTCGTCCTCCGTGTCCAGTGACGACAAAGAACGTCCGATCAACGCGCTACCTCTTCACTCGGTATACACAATCTCTAATATTCAAAATAAAGTTCAAGTCTTGCATTGAATGGCACCAAGGTAGCATATGCTTCCTGCGTTCGTCTTTTCACCCTCCATGTCAAAGGCTACAAGGTTCTTGCACATATTGATGGCACACCATCACACCAGTCAGCAAAAATATGATGCTAGCTATGACGCGTGATGTGAGACTGACGCCCATGAACTCCTTCCCCATATTCTAGAGGACGAATCCACTGCCCACGTGGGCATGGACTTGTGTTCAAAACTTCTTGAATAATATTAATAAGGGATCACATGCAGCCACGCTAGAGCAATAGTTCAATAATCTTCGCCTCGAGTCCATGCCATCCCTTGATGCCAACTGCCAGTGCTTTCGTGGCCTCGCAGGTCAGATGAAAGATGTTGGCGGCGCTGTCAACGACCAATGTCTTGTCCTCCGATTGGTGCGGGGCTTGCTGACGGAATATGACCCTGTCGCGTCCTACATTCACCAAACCGTATTGTCTTTCGAGACGGCGAGGAGCATGGTTGAATTGGAGGTGCATCTAAAAGCAGCCTGGAACTGCCCTGGTCGTCCCCTCTGTCACCTCTGACTGCAATGGATGGAGTGATACTCCCAAGACCCACCCCTCTGGCTCTGGTCAGTTGTACCAGAGTAATCAACGCAATAATAACAGGAACAAAGACGGCTGTTTTGAGCGCACTACTGCTGCTGCAGCCGGCATGGGGCCGATCATGGCTATACCCCTGGACACCTCCCACTTTTTGCTCAAAATACATTTGAAATGTGCCAAATTCACTCAATTTGCTTATGTTGAAACCCAATTCTCATGTAAAATAAAATCCCTTTCAATGTGATCTTGGTCGCAAATGCTATAATTCTTCATTTCACATCTTTGCCACTAAAATAGTCTAGTTTTTGTTATTCATGCGAATGGATGATTCGTGGACTCAATGAAATTGCGTTAGACCTCCTATATCATGCCTCTCTCCCTTGTCAATTTTGGGTTGACACCCTTCACACTGATGTTCACCTTCATAATATTTTTCCTACAAAATCACTTCACTATCTTTCTGCCACACTTCCGCTCTCTTCGTTAAAAACCCCTCATATGATCATCTTTGTGTTTTGGATGTGCTTGCTATCCAAACATGCCTACTAAACGTCCCTTACAAATTAGATTTCCATTCCACCCGATGTGTCTTTTAGGCTACCTCCCTCAATATGGTGGGTATAGATGTCTTGACCTTGCCAGTGGTAAAATTATCCTGTCACGTTTTGACTCTTTCGATGAGTCGGTGTTCCCTTTCGCTGAGTCTCCACCAGGGACCAGCCCAAATCTTTTCCTCTTCCTTCCTTGACCCCTACTTCAACCGCTCCTTTAGATGAGTCGGTGTTGCAGAGACCAGCTAGCTAAGTAATTTACTATTTAAGCTACATCTTTTTATCACGCATCCCACATTGGTCTATTGTGACAATGTGTCTGCCATGACCTCTCTGGCAACCCTATTCAACGTCAGAGAACTAAGCATCTAGAACTTAACAACCATTTTTGTTCGCGAAAAAGTTCAAGTTGGCATCGATCGCGTACTTCATGTCCCTGCTTGCTGACTTCTTTACTAAGGGACTTCCTAGGCATAAGCTTTTGGCCTCCTACCGGTCCAAATTCGGGGGTGTATTAGCTGTGTAAAAATGTAATGTTTTTAGATATCACGTGGATATTATTTTGTATATCTTTATTCTCTCCTGTAATTTTTTGTATTGACTATATATGTATCAAATGAAACCAAATTACCTAATTCCGGGGATTACAAACTTGCATGTACTTTTTGTGTTATGAAAGTTACGACTTATTTGCTACAACATTACACGCTTCCTATACCCTATATCTGGTAGCCTGTGCCATTGACTTTGAGCCGTTGTTCTACTGCACACTTCTGATATGGAAAACGATCACCATGTAGTTCTTGGAGGAAAACTATCTGTTGTCTTTTTTCTTGCAGGATGCCGGTCTGAAAAATACCGGCTGTAAGTGGCTAATGAATTGGTAGAAACGTGCAAGCAACTGAGGGCATTGGACAACTGACAAGAATACCAAGAATGTATTACCCCAGTCCTTGTTTTCGATTGTAACAGTAGTTTTGTCGGAGGTACGAAGTCTTACCCTTGTTTTGACATAGTAGTTCTAACTGTCATTGCATTGGGACAGTTAAAATCAAGGACAATTATAATTTTCTGCAAGTGACCAAAGCTGTGATAAAAATAAGCCCGTACTAAAAGTGGGAAGTTATGGGGACCCAAAGCATTTGGTATTTTACTGGCACTGCTAACATAAGCAAAGATATTCCTCAAGAAATATTCCCTCATGTGTGGCAGGATTGCAGGACTACAGTAAGGTTCTGTATTTTAAGGTGGGCTTGAAGAGTGGTCAGTGCACAAACTCCCCCAAACCTGTGCCGAAATTCCACTGCTCTAATACCATGATAGATGAACCATCTCAACCAAAACCTTAAGGTGATGGTGAGGTCCAACAATTATATTTATTTCCTATTACGCCCCCTTACTTGAATGTCCATTGGGCTCGAAGAATGGTTAGTGCACAGGCTCATGTACCATGTACCATGTGCTGAAAGCCTACTTCTTGAGTTAGGTCACGTTTGACTCTGATACCATGATAGATGAACAATCTCAACCAAAACCTTAAAGTGATGGTTGGGGCCAAGTATTATAATTATTCCTATTACGCAATGCCCATTGGGGTTAGTGCATAGGCTAGCTCGTACCCACGCTGGCTCTGATACCATGATAGATGAACCATCTCAACCAAAAATTTAAGGTGATGGTTGATGTCCAACTATTATATTTATTCCTATTAGTTAGTACTTCATAGGTGACAGTTGTTGAGGTCTCTTCCCAAGTTCCCATATGTGTGTGAGGGGCATTGTCCCACATCGTTAGAAAAATAGTGAAGGGACTAGTTTATAAGTAAGTTGACTCCTCCTCCTATCATCAATTGGTTTTAGGATGAAACCTCACTTACTTGTGGACTGATCTCATGCACCTAATTCTATAGTGGTTGCCGAGTAGCACCACCATTGGACAGTTGGACTCTGACCCTTGGTTGACCATAGACGCAGAGTGATTTTTATCATGTGCTTCATATGAGAGTCATCAAGGGCCATGTCGTCCTTGGGCATCCAGACGTAATTGCTTTAATAGTGGTTTCCGTTTCAATAATAGTCGCCTTGGCGCCTCCTAGAATATATGATAAGTCCGGTTAGTATTGGAAATCTATCTTTATTTATCTGATTCAAATCTGATTTTGTTATAAAGAAAGCAGCCACGTCAAATATATATGATGCTGTAGTTATCTTACATACCGAAAATAGATTTTCTGTTACTTTTTTTTTTGTACTTTATGCTTATTGTAAAATAAGAAAGATGTCAATAGTTTGAGGCATAAAGGAGTGTAAGTTAATTATGGGAATTGAATATTTAGGAAGCTACCTTTCAAAACTAAGGCCATCTGATTGATAGACATTAGTGTAACGTGAACGGGGTGATCATGTTTGTTCATAGGATTAAACCGGAGCATCGTAAGTAGTTAGAAATAATTTGTTGATTATTAAGGTTCCCCAATCCGTTATTCTTACTCGTGTTCGGCACACAAATATAAAGCAACGAATTTAGCAGTTGTAAGCAGTTATCATTAAAATGCGTAAATACTTTCTGAACTCTGATTTTTCTTGTTCTAGCCATTTAATGGCGACTCTTTAACACACATTCATCTACCTGTTAACACATAGTCATCAACCTAATCGCTGTCGATTTAATTTACTTTACTGCTCGTGCAGCTCTGTATATCTTGAAAGGGAACCCTTTACAGGATGACCGGTAGATTGCTAGTAGAGAAGAGAATAATGAAGGCATGCAGAACCCAGAAAAGATATAAAGGTAAAGATCAGGATCTTTGATTGTGTTTTATCTTAGTTGTAATAAATAAACGTATACCATAAGTTATTTTCAGTGAAGCTAAGGGGCAACTTAATCTGGGGACAATTACCCTTCTCATGACAAAGAACAAGGTGTCAAATAAGGCATATACAGACAGATATGCTACCTTCATATGGGATTTGATGGTACGTTTATACTGAAATAATGCCATCTTCTTGTAGATATTCTCATCTTTTCCTATGCTAGATGTAGAAACACGAAGTCGGTTTCTCGTATCATCACTAGTAATAATGTAATATACCTAAAATCTGTAGCATCTTCACAGGTTTATCTATTAGCAACTTGTTAAAGTTGATGTTGTACATTCATATGTCATTTACCCTTCACTTTGTGGCAAATTCATTGGCTAGCCTAAGCTTTCCCATTGTTTAAGATGCTCAAAGGAGGAGCTTTTAATCAATCATAAGAGAATTATAGGTCTTTTTTAAACACATTTTTATTGCGAAAATATATTCAACCATAGCACAAAGCCACAAATGAGGCTTTATCTTAATATTCTGAATTATATAACACTCTCGTTTATGCACTGATGTTAAAATTGTGACTATACATATTAGAGCCTTAGATGAAATGGTAATTATCCCCTCTACTTTGGATACAACTGTGCGATCAACAATTTTCTTTTCAGTTTCTAAGATCTTTCATTTAAATGCAAAGTTTGATATTGGTGAATTTTGGTGCTACCGCACAGTTTCTCATGAAAATTGATTAGGATAAAACATGAGTAAACACAACTATAAGGACCTCAACTATTACAAAATATAGCTATAAGGACCTCAACTAATATTATGTGGCTTTAAGGACTTCAAACCATCTTTTTTACCAAAATACCCTTGTTTATATATATACACATACTTCTTATTTTGTATTGAGGTAGATTTTACGCTGATCCAAAACCTTTATCAGATTAAATATTTAATCAAATTGAATAAATAACTTGTTAATTTACGTCAATAAAATGATGATAATTAATTAGCTAGAATAGTTAGCGTACGTGAATTACGAACT
Source organism: Silene latifolia (assembly GCF_048544455.1). Taxonomy (NCBI): domain Eukaryota; kingdom Viridiplantae; phylum Streptophyta; class Magnoliopsida; order Caryophyllales; family Caryophyllaceae; genus Silene; species Silene latifolia. The sequence goes on from NC_133528.1 coordinate 95,866,199, forward strand.
ATACTTTACCCAAAATATTATATAGATCGTCGTGCAATAATTTATTATATGACCATTTCAATACATAAAAAATGCGATATTATTTTTTGTACCGATTAAATGATGCCAATAATTTTATTTTAAATTGGTACGCATTTTACAATGTTAACACTTAATACCTATTTTATCGTGTCGTTATATTAATTTTTTTTAGTACTCGTTCAATATCTTTTCAATTTTCATATCAGTTTTATGACTTTTAGTTAATATATTACTGAATTGTCTTACAATAATTTTTTAATAAGACGATCACATACAAAACTACTTGCTCGCCATCTTACTACGAACTCCTAGATATGTTAAATATTTGAATTTACAAATGAAAGACATAATTGAGTTTGTTAGTCATAAAATCGTCTAAAACACATTGTTTTAAGTTTTTAACCTATTTTTCGCTTCATTAGGTTATAAGTAGACGAAATAATGCTATTTAGCTATCGAGGATTGAAACGCACACGAATAAATAATCATTTGACTAGGTTGTACGTAGACAATTTTATTCATTTGGTTTAGTCAAAATTAGGCTATACTTAGATGAATTATTTCCTTTTAGGTCCAAATTCAAATATTAGACAATTTCTCTTAAGACGGAGGTATTAGTTTTAAAAGTAAAACGGGTTAAGTATCATCCCACTTGATAATATAAGACAAATTTTTTACTTTTTTTAATGCATATTCCTTTTGCCTTATTCTTACTACTTGCTCGCCTGACGCTTAAGACGGATACCATATTCAATTTAAACAAGAATTCACGTAAACATATATGTTTAACCCTAAAAAAATAAGAAAATCATATGTAAGGCTATTTTCGTCAAAAACTATGTTTGGAGTCCTTAAAGCCACGAAATGATAATTCGGGTCCTTAAAACTACATTATATGATAGTTTGGGTCCTTTTTGTAAGGAGTGCTGTTTTTTTTTTTTTTTTTTTACTTACTCCAGTGTCCATTTTCCATCACTCCTATCCTGCACTACAAACATTTTATCCAAACAATAGGTTTGGTCAGACAGGATGACCTTTTTTGACATCTTAGAGTTCATGTTTTTCTGTTAGCTTGGCTACATCAATTGACCAGCATTTCGTCAATTATTTTAGTTAGTATATTCCAAAATCTAACGTTATATCCGTCAAATATTCACATAAATGTTGCTTTCCTCGTATCATTGGTGAAAAAGGCAATGCGGGAGGTAATTCTTGTTTTTTGTTTTGAAAAAAAGAAACTGTAACCTCGATATGAGATTATCTTATATCTCTATTTGATAGTTTACTTAAAAAAAAAATATATATCTATTTTATAGTCAATGTTGTTTATCCTATGAAAATAACTTCTTGTTTCTCATTTTCTTCTCATGCAAAGTCTTCTGATGCTAAAAATCAAAATGAAATGTAATGTTCTGCAGAAACATGAAACCTATTAACACACTGTTAAAAGCAAACAGAAAGCATGATGGAAATATTAATTATATTGCAGCTGCTGCTTGAGTTGGCATTATACATATAGTATCCTCTAATCCTACTAAAAAAGAAGGATTGAGTGTTTCTTGTATATTACATATCCAAAATTACGAGGAAAAATAAGTTTTAATGCTAGATTGTAGTGATTACTAATGTAGTTAGTTATACCCTAGACCCATATCGCTCCTGCCTCCTTTAACATAGGTGTTAGTCTTCCTTGGACCTGCATGCTAATTATTTCCTTAGCTCCACCTACAAACTTCTGACCTATGAAAACAGCCGGAACACATGGCTTAAGCCCTAGCCTTTGAAGTGCTTTCTCTACTTCTTTTCCGTTTGGCATTTCATCCAGCTGATAAACTGTCGCATTCGCTCCATAGCTGCTTATTAGTTGCTGCACTGAGTGACTCATGCAACACGAAGTCTTGCTGAATATTACCAACGGCTTTTGTTCAACCAAATGGTTCACAACTTCCATTGTTAATTAGATAAACCTTCTTATGTTTTACTTTAGGAATGGACGGGAAGGGAATTCCTTCTGATGTTGTCAATTGAAAAAGTGGAAAGAAAGGGTATAAGGTGGCTTTCTGATATGGTTTTTCAGCTGATTTGTTGGCTTCGTTCTGAGTAAGTATGAGCTTCCATGCTCCCTATTTATAGGCCTCGGTATGCTGGTGAACTTGATCTGTTTTTTTTTATTTTTGCTTGTAACTTCTTGGAAAGTAGTATAAGGAATAATTGTAACAATGTAACCAAAATCTTTTTATTCCAGGAGATCTTAAGGCAGGCGTATAGTGGCTTGGTGGCTGGTTCTCTGACACACCTCTGCTGTTGGCCTCACAATTTGCTCTAGACCTTTGTCGAAACGACATTAATAGATGATTTGTGGATAATTTAGACTCTGGGATTTCAATGATCATAATCCTTGATAATATGCATCTAATGTCTTGTTAAAGAACGAACTAACATATTTCTTACTTTTTTTTTTCCTGACAGGATTTCAATCAATTTGATTCTCAACATAAAAAGGAATCAGTGCATATTACATTATGCTCATGCACTTCTGTATGAGAAATTCGAATGCTTTGCTCGATTGCACACGAGGTACAAATCATGTCTAGATTCAAAGTGGTCTGAACTCTTACACATTTCTTAGTATGCGAGCCTCTTCAAAACAGTTTATGATGGTGGCATATATTTTTAAGCATCTGACATATTGGCTGAAGGCCCGAGCTTTTTCTTGTGTTGAAATCAGTTGTGTATCTATCATATCTAATTGTGTTGTCTTCTTAGAGCCTCGATAATTATGGTTAATATTGAAGGACTTGATAATGCTTGGCAGTTTGTGCCCTATTGAGCTTAAAAGTACATGATAAAAGTTAACTGTTGTTACAAAAATCTGTTACATCCTAAACTTAACTGTTCTTACAAAAATCTGGTTTACTGTGATAAAAGTTGTTTTAATAATTAAAATATTATGTCCCCTTTATCGAAAACCTAAGGACATTAAACTGTTTTAGTACCTTATTATGAAGATTTTACTGGCAATATTGTGTTCATACAGAGTTTATGATTTGTGTCAAGTGTTTCTTCAATCTAGATTTATTTATTCCGTCCAATCTTTTGAAGAAGATCTTCTAACCTTGGCATGCTTATAGTTGATTTTCTATATCCAAGGAGATTACGGATTTCTTGTTGTTAGGAGTGATTTCCTAATATAGGTTATAGCTTGATTCCCAGTATGGTGTTAATGTAGGTTTGAATTAACTTTCAAACCAATATATCCACCATACTCCAAATGAGAATTATTTTAACTGTCGCCATATTCGAAAATCACTCTGTTATTTGGCCTTGTAGTATGATGGAAGAGAAGGCAAGGTGTACTTGTTATATTGTACAGAAGCAGTCAGTTGACTCAATTTTATTACAGCATCTCCTTGTGTTTTCAGTACAAGGGAAAGGTTGTGGGGTCGTGCAACTCCACCTTAACCCCTTGCTTCTATGTAGCTCCCCCCTGGTTGCGGTCATGCAACTCCACCTTAACCCAGTCATATGTGAGGCATGAGGTTATTTTGTTCTCGTATTAGCACGTGTAAGTTTATGTTATTCTTTGCAGGCCGGATACAGTTAAGATGTGATGCAGCTAACAGGCCGCAAATATGAACGGAATATCAACTTGGATTTCATGGAGAGAGTGACAGGCAGAGGGAAAAGAAAGAAAAGGCACATATATATCTAAGCACATACATGTGTGAGATTACGTTCCAGTAGTCGTTTTGAAGGGGATGACGTGGTAGTTCCATTCTACATAAAATGCAATATCGTCTGTACAAAATGTACTTGGGTATCATTTGGGGCACCTTTCAAGTTAACTGATTCCTTTCAGCTTTTCTAGAAGCATAAAAGTTTGATCAGATCTTACAGAAATCATATGTTTTTGATTCCTAGCATTTCACAACCAATATAGCTGCTCCTTTCAGAAACAGCTCTCCAAGAAGCCAAGGGCCAACTTCTGCGATCACTCGTTTAAGGATCAAATACATTGATCTGCTTATCATGTAGTAATTGACAGCACAATCACATTGCCTGTTACAAGGAATAATCGAGCGTACATCAAAGGTACGGCTAGAATCTGAATTTTGGCGTCCTCATCTCTTTGTTTCTCATACTATGGCATGTTGGTTGATCTCACCATATATTTCTTAAGTTGAGGTAGATTTTTATTATTTTTCAGTGTAGTGTTATTTCCTAATCAATAACTCTCCCTTAAGTAAAGGTGACCCATTTACAAACATTGTAGACGAAAAGGAAATAAGGAATGGAACAACCGTTCAATACGATAGTCATGTACTACTTGACGGACTAGATTATAAGAAATTGCCACCCCATAGAAGCTATGGTACATATCCAAGTGTCGGACTCGCACTCACTCGCCAATTCTCTATCAAGAAACGAGGATATATTTTTCGACTCTCAAAACTGAGATACTCCGTATTATTGTACTCAAATACTCCGTATTTAGTTTCTGAGAATGATATAGTGTATATTCAGGGTATGAGGAATAATAAAATTGTTAAAAACCATACAAAATTTTCTTCCTCGTTTAATTTTGTCATGTCTCATGTGAATCTTTATTTGTTTATTATTATGCTAATACAAGTCTCAAATGGGTAAGGTCTGGGTTCAGCAACTGGCTCATTAGTGAAGAGTCCCGAGTAATATTTGCATTGAAGCGCATTTCTATTTTGGCATTCGTCGTGCTCTGTTCTGTTCTGTATTGTCTCATCTGCAATAAAGTTTAGCATAGGATAATAATCCACTATTCCGATTGCTTAATCTTAACTTGTTCTATTGAATCCTGTTTTCTTGTTTGACGTTGGGTGGGGGAAGGATTGACAGCCATAAAAATAGGTTCCTTATACAAAGCACACTTCCATCTTTAAGTCAGGTGCAAACACTACATTATTATTACAAAAACGGGGTTTCTTCAAAGAGTAGCTGGAGTAGTACGCTGGGGATGCCATGTCTTTTCTTTTCTTCGCTATTTGAGCTTTAGGAGAGTATCTACAACAAGACACACTTACGCCACGAGGACGTAAAAATTTATGGGAGAGAGATCTATTTTTGGAGGAAGTAGATAAATTGTGTCTTGGAGATTCATCCCCTTGGCTATGATTTTTCTTGGAAATGGCCATCCTCCATTTCTCATGCACATGATGAGCAGAGGGGTACCTGCAAAGCAGAGGGGTAAAATGGGCGCATGATGGTTTCTCAAACGAGGAAGTCTTACACTTCTTAGGACGAGCTGAAAAAATGAAAGGCTGGTGGTCATTAGAATCCTTCTGGGCTAGAGAGCAAATAAAAGTAGCCTTATATATGTATCTTGTTTCTGCTGCTTTCAAACTGATATCCATCAGTTGGCCGTTATTCTTCGACGTTGTTACGGCCTTGGTGTGATTATAGATGAAATTGTATACTTTGTGAAACATAAATAAGATTAGTAAGTGATTTTGCAGTAAAAACTAAAAAGCATCGATTCATTTAATTAAGAAACCATAGAAAACATCTCAATATGGCTGCTTGAGCCAGTGGAGTACAAAAATACACTTCCAGTTCCATCCTAATAATAATGGAGGAGGAAGTGTGTACTGCAAATAAACAGTTAAATATCCTAAGAGACCAACCCAATTCGACTAAAAACTGAAATTAAACCATAATCCCGATATTAGTATTCTAAACCCAAATAGCTCCAGCCTCCTTCAACATGGGGGTAAGTCTGCCTTGGACCTGCATGCTAATTATCTCCTTAGCTCCACCAACAAACTTTTGACCTATGAAAATAGCAGGAACACTAGGTTTAAGTCCTAGTCTTTCAAGTGCTTTCTCAACTTCTTGCCCATTTGGTAAGCTATCCAGCTGATATACTGTCGCATTTGCTCCATAGCTGCTTATAAGTTGCTGCACTGAGTGGCTCATGCAACACGAACTCTTGGTGAATATTACTAGCGGCTTTTGCTCAACCAAATGCTTCACAATTTCCATTGCTAAGTAGCTAAACCTTGTTTTTGTTTTTGTTTAGGATGTTTGGTGAATTTTAGACTCCGAGGTGGTGCTCTGGTTTGTTGGCGTTGTTGTGAGTATATATGAGCTTATGTTCTTCGTATTTATAGGCATCCATATGTTGGCGGTTTTTATCCTTTCTCTGTAAAATCTCATAAAGTAATATTTTTATTCCTTAAGATCTTAAGGCAGGGTTGTAGTGGCCTAGTTGTAGGACAAACTAACATATTCTGAGTATAAACTAGAGAAAATGTATGGATTAGTTGATGCTAATGCACATCTGAATGAAAAATTGGGTGCTTTTCTCAATCTTACATGAGGTAGGTACATTAGTGCACACCATGTCTACGTTCAAAAGGTTCTAGATTATTATATCACATTTCATGGCCTATGTTTGAGTGTTGCTACTATTGTATTAGCATGGTGGAATATAGGGTTGTTCCCTTATAATTCCTTCTAAAAAGGCTGTTCATAAGCATCTGAACTTTCAGTAAATAGTACGGATCAAGTAATTATTGTCCGTTTCCCTGTTAAGCTCTTACCCTGTAGATGTGTCGTCAACTCGTCATATCAAAGGATGTCATAGTTTTTATGTTTGATAGCTTGTAATATTACAAGAACCTAAGGAGTATCTATCATAAAAAGAAAATCAGCTTGAAAAAAATGTGTGAAAAATCTAAGGAGATGCAAAGGCAATAAGGCATGGCAGTTAGTTGCTTACAGAATCTACGTAGTATGTTGCACTGTAACATCTGTCTTTATATTTGCCCTTACACTGAAAACTTTGGGCAACATACTGTTTTAATCTGTATTCTTGCAATACTGTGTTCATATGGATTTTTACTTGCAATATTGTGTTCATATAGATTTTTAGATTACGGCTTAGTGTTTCTTCAACCAAAAGTCCCTCATTCTTATTCTCTATACATATAATGCAGTGCACATCTTTTTCATCTGAATAGCATATTAATAGAGTAGTCACTTGGCCTTGTTAGTACTTAAGATTAGTGCTACAATGTCAATCCCTTTCCCCTCAAGGAGATGACGCAGCAGTTGTTTTAGACATAAAATTCCTATTAGTGCCGACATGGACAACTAACTAACTTAGTGACTCTAGCTACATCCGGAAATTTCTCGGTGTGTGTACTGATGAAGCATTGATTCCGATTCATTTGATTTAAAAGCCGTGCGTGTCATCATTCATTCCCCATTAAAGAGCTAGTTTTTGGACAGGGACAATACAAATAATGAGATCTTAGCTTTGCTAGAAGCATTAAAGTTTGGATTGATGTTATATAAACCATGTATATTTGATTCTGAGCATTAGGGAAGTAACATAGCTGCTATGGGTTCAGAAATAGCCCTCCAAGATGCCAAGAGCCAACAATCCGCTTATCAGAGAACAGACACTACAACCACATTGCGTGCTCAAAACAATAATCGAGAGTACACCAAAGTACGGCTGGAATCTCTTTTTATGTTTTTCTTCCGGTTGTTTCCAGAGGTATTGAGAGTTATCATGTTACTCCGTATATGATTGTGAACATTAGATTTATACATTCAGTGAATGTGGCAACTTGATCTCGTTTGCACTTTGCAATTATCTTTATGATTGGCATCAATAGAATGAATCTGTTTTTATGTTTTGTGATCATCTTATGGTCTCTTCAACATACTGGCCCTTGGGATTTAACGAAGATACTTGTAATCATTAATCAATGCAGGAAAGCCTCAAGAACGATAGTAGATCAAGTAAAAGGGGTATGGTACGGTATATCTACCCGTAATCTTCATGATACATGTTACCAGGATCAGTATTGATCACAAAGCCGTTGCAATGCAACGTTTATATTCTCCACAATAGGAAGGAATATATTGCATATTCCGTATATAATATTAGCCATATTTTTTGCCATAAATAGTTGATTCTTTCTCTTGTATAAATAGCAGTAATTCCTATGTATCAAGAAACAAAGTATTCAGTAATCAATAATAATATTTCCCCCTTCAACATTCATAAGTTTCTATCATCGTATCAGAAGATTATGTTTACTAATTTTCCAATCCAATTTTCATTTTCTATCATTTAACTTTATACAATTCATTATGCCTAATTCCGAAATCGGTAATCCACCCAATTCGTCTCAACCCAATTCATCATATTCGATTGTTCATGTCGAAAATCCAGGCCATTCAATCTCTACTATTACTTTTAACGGCAATAACTATGACGATTGGTCGAGATCGTTTTACCTCGCTTTAATGGCCAAGGGTAAACTTGGCTACATCAACAGCACAATCGTCAAACCATCTGCTACATCCGATTCCTATGCTACGTGGGAATCAACCAATGCTCTTGTTACTCTTTGGATATTTAATACTATTTTACCCTCGGTGCGCATGCAAATCTCGCTTCGACCGGAGGCTAAACAAGTATGGGACGATATCAAAAACAGATTCTGTCAAACCAATAAAGCGCGTGTGTATCAACTTCGGGCGGAGTTGCTGGCTTGTCGTCAAGGCCCGACCGAGACTTTAATGGATTACTATGGACGCATGACGACAATCTGGGACGCAATAGTGGAACATGATCCGCTCCCCAAGTGTTCCTGCAATCCGTGTTCCTGCGATTGGCTGAATCTCATTAATTCTCGGCGAGAAAAAAGACGGGTACGTGATTTTTTAATGGGTCTCGATACGCGCTTTTCCAATGCCCGATCTCAAATAATCGGTATTACTCCTCTTCCCCAATTAGATGTTGTTTATAACCGTTTGCTACAGGATGAGGGTGTGCGCAATCTGTCACAACCCAAAACCGAAACCACACCCGACACAATGGCCTTTGCCGCTCGTATTCATAATGGACCTATCACCTCGCGCGGGGTGGGGGGGCGTGATTCTCAGACCAACACACGGCCTTCCTCTAGTTCGTCTACTAACCCGAATCGACCCTTTTGTATCGCCTGTAATCGACCTGGCCATCATTTTCATAAGTGTTATCATGTCACGGGCGAATTCCCCGAGTGGTGGGGAGAGCGTCCTCGCGATCCTATTTTTGTTGAACCTAATGCCACTGATTTAAGCAAAGCCACCTTCGTACCGGATGTACAAGGCCGAGCTAATTGGGATAGAATCCGTAAACAGGGTAAACCAGGTCCCCAACCGCGGGCACATATGGCGGTAGGGAACTCAGGGCACACTGGCGGCAGCACCAGTGGTGCACTCTCACTACTACAGATACAGGCTATAACAACGGTTAAAAACCGTTGTTATATAAAAAAGCGGACGTTGTTAAAGCGTCCGTTGTTAAAGGTTTTAACAACGGTTGGTTTTTCTAAGTAACCCGTTGTGAAAACTATTAACAACGGTTTAAAGTAGAAAAAACCGTTGTGGAAAGTGTGACTAAATTTTGGTGGGAAAGTTATAACAACGGTTACAGTAGAAAAAACCGTTGTTATAACTAAAGACAACGGTTTTTTTTAAAAAACCGTTGTTCATTTTTTTTTTTAAAAAAAAATTAAATTATATATTACTAGATGCATGCATTATTACTGCCCCTTATAATTCCGATGCATGCATTATTACTGCCAAATCCCTGCATATGAAAGGACAATATATGGAATGAGAAGGGTTATAAGATTTGAAGCAGATATGATGGCACAACTTCCTAAACATATATTAATTAAAAAACAACTCAAACGACACATTAGTAAGTATAAATTCATGCATTATCTCAATAACCATTCCATTATCTCACTATCTCCACGTCCTAAACTGCTCCAAACCCTAAATCTTTAAAACAAACTCCAAACTTCCTTCAACAATGAATGATACCATCCATAATACATGCATTATGACCGAGTACAACAAGAGTTTCATCCGCCGGTTGCTGGACATCGAGGGCAGGTACATGAGCTACCTTGAGGAAGCTCGGACTGCACTCAAGGACGCCAAAAAAAATGGCTTGACAGAGCAGCAGATGTTGCAGCTATACGACGATATAACAACTGCGGAACGAAACCTCCAAATAGCAAAGGAGGAGAGGATGTATATCATAGAAGAGAATAAGACTCTCTATGCATATCTAAGAATTGCATTTTTAGCAATGTAATTCGTTTTTTATGTATTTATATATTAATTAATTAAGTTTATTATGCATTCCTCTCAACCATCTTCTTCTTTGTTTTATTTTATTTAATTTGTTTTACAAGCTAATAAACGCAGAAAAACAACAGTGACAAAACTAATTAAGCGAATAATACTTAGAGAAAGAACAATAATGATCGATAAAAACACATGCAAATGAAATAATTAGAGAAAGAAAATAATGACTGAGATGACAAAACCTAAAACCATGCATATAAAGCGATACCTCATAATTAGAGAAAGTAAGAGACGATGACAACAACAGTGAGGGAGATGATAAAGCGATGATGAGAAAGAGAGAAAGAGACGATGAGAAAGTGTGTGTTTGTGTTTGTGTATGTTTGTGTTTGTGTTTGTGGCTGTAGCTGATCTGTGTTTGTGTGGTTTATATTATGGAAAGTATTGACAACGGTTTTTACACATAAACCCGTTGTCATTAGAGAATATATTAACAACGGGTCCTTAGAAAACCGTTGTTAAAAAGTATTAACAACGGGTTTATATATAACCGTTGTAATTACTTTTCACTAACTTTGCGCCAAATTATTAACAACGGTTATAATGTATTACAGAGTAAACTATTGTTATTAGTTTTTATATTAACAATGGCTGTACAAGTTTGACCCGTTGTTAAAACCTATAACAACGGTTATCAACACATAACCGTTGTAATTAAGTTTAGTAAAATTCGCGCCATCCATTCTACAACGTCTTATGGTGATTTTCGTGAATAAGCGTTGATAAAGGGGCGTTGTAGTTGCCTGGATTTGTAGTAGTGTCTCCGGACAAACCTTATCAAACATGGACAGATTAGACTTCAATTCCATGAGTCCTCAACAATTGGATGAAATAACAAAGCTATGGCATGCTCATCAATCTGCTTCCGTCTCCGACACACTTCACGGTATACTTCTAATTTTCCTTGGATTATTGACATCGGGGCGTCGCATCATATGTCAGGTTCTTTATCTCAATTTTCCAATATTCGTACCATTTTTCCATTATCCGTTGGTTTGCCTAACGGTGACCTTACTATAGCTAATAAAAGTGGCGATATTTGTTTTACATTTCGACTAATTCTACGCAATGTTCTTTACGCTGAAAATTTACAATGCAATTTATTGTCTGTCTCAAGCTTGCTTCTCAACACCTCTCTTACGATCCAATTTTCTCATAATTTGTGCCTTATACAGGACCGTTCCTCGAAGAAAGTGATTGGTGTGGGTGAGCAACGCGAGGGACTTTATTATCTTCAAGATGTCCATGACGTGACGGCCACGGTCTATATGGCAAAATCCGCAGACAATTCCGACCTTTGGCACCGCAGGCTTGGACACCCGTCTCCCTCTGTTTTTCGTTATTTACCTTTTATTTCAAAAAATGATTTAAGTTCTTTGCATAATAACTCGTGTGATATTTTCATTAGAGCTAAGCAAACTCGAACACCATTTCCGTTAAGTACTTCTACTGCTATTTCAATTTTTGATTTGGTCCATTCCGATTTATGGGGTACGTATGATGCAAACGGGTCTTGTGGATCTCGCTATTTTTTAACAATCGTCGACGATTATTCCCGTTCAACTTGGGTGTATCTTTTGCGTAATAAAAGTGATGCAAAACAAAATTTTTAAAATTTTTTTTGCTATGATTCATCGTCAATTTAATAACATATCAAAATTTTGCGGAGTGACAACGGGACCGAATTTGAACCACTCAATTCTTTTTTTCAAACTAATGGGTTTATTTTTCAACATTCAAACATTGACACGCCGCAAAAAAACGGCCGGGTCGAGCGAAAACATCGTCACATTTTAAATGTCGCTCGTGCCATTCTTTTTCAAGCAAGTCTCCCAATTTTATTTTGGGGCGAATGTGTTTTAGGGGCGGTTCATTTAATTAATCGCACCCCGTCAAAACTTCTTAAGGGTAAAACCCCATATGAAATGCTTTTTCAAACACCACCTCCAATGGGTGCCATACGCGTATTCGGTTGTCTTGCTTACGCCAAAAATCGGACCCGAAATAAATTTGACTCTCGCAGCCGTAAATGTATTTTTCTTGGATATCCATTTGGAAAAAAAGGTTGGAAACTTTATGATTTGGACATAGGATCATAATTGGAGTTTCGCGATGTTATTTTTATTGAAAACAATTTTCCATACCAAACCATCAATATTCATGATGTAACAACCCTAAATTTTCACGACCAAAACGATAAACTAAAGATGGAAAATTCACGGCTGTCACTCCACACCTAGCTGAAAATGCTAAGTGCAAGGTAAATACATAGTCAATCTTAAAAGAAACAAAGTACGTGTCTCAAAAACTTTATCAAATAATCAAAACGTCGCAGCGGAAGACTTAAGTCTTACAAAATCTAAAACAATAAATAAAATTCAAATCCAATGATATTATAAAATTATGAATAATGTAAGACAGAGTCTTTATTCAAAATCCTTCCACGCTCGTACTAATCCCCGGATCCAGTATGGACCCATGCAGCATCTCAAGCATCTCAATTGTACCTATCAACGGTACCCAAAACATAAATAGGTACAGGTTCCAGTGGGGGAACGACCCAAAACAAAAGGACGTCAGAAAAAGCTGAGTTTAAGAAAATAAGAAATACTGACAAATTCAGAAACAATATTATAAATTAACAAAGCTTTGAACCTAAAGTAAAAACAAGAAATACATTCCAAAATCAATTGCTGTAAATCCAATAATATTAACCAAACAATTCAAAACCAAAACTTTTACCACATGTGTGCCAAGGTCCTACCCATGACACAGTCTAGAGGCACCACCTAGGCTTTGTTAGACTCATAAAAGTGCGCACTTCTCACATTTGGACAGTCAGTAGGATGGAACCGCCAAAGGAGAAAGTCTAACTACCTAGAGAGTGGGGGTCGGACAATCCCCACACAAATGAACTCGAGCCAAAAGTTTAGTTTCGGGATGTACTCCCAGGAGCGTCAGAGACGACCTTAAACCATCTAGACAGGAAGAAACCAAATTTTCCAAAGCGGCGTGAGCCGAAACCATTCCAATGTGTAACATTCAAAATTTAGAAATACAAGTAAAATCTCTTCGATGCCAAAATATTATAAAAACAGTTTAATGATTAAACCGAACATGCTCTTTACTTCAATTTAAAAAGGGTAAAAGTCCTTACCTCTTAAGACGGTCAAACCAAGCTAGCTTAATCAAAAAATTCCTTCTCTTCAAATCCACAATAAGCTAAAAATAATACAAAGTTGTTTAATAACCCTGCTTAGTAATATTAAGACGTCCCAACTTATTATCTAGCTAAACCTATAAACATAAAAGTTCGCTCCAGGTACTCACAAGGTGACAAGTTCATCATCCTAACTTCATCTGATATAACCCCCAAACTGGTCCTTTGTCATCATGAATTACCTAACCGAAACATTCATGTTCAAATCCCATCATTGTAACCTGCCACTTATACTCTCGCATTAGCTAAACATGAATTTTATGAGCTAACTACCTACACCGCCAACATGTTTAACAATTGACATAATGCCATTACCATCCATAATAATGATCCCAATTAGTCAACCCAAGCTTAGTCTTTTACAGCCAAAATACACTCAGTGTCACTACCATTATCAACCCATTGATACAAATTACCATAAACTTGCCATCAAGATCATCCGTACTCCAAATTACCACCACCTAGTCTTGTAGTATAACTATTTTCTTTGTCCTTGGTTAAACTTACCCATAAATTAGTATCCTCCATCTGTTCATCTACAAATCAACCTTTAAAGCAAACATATTAAGCTACAACAGAACACATGAATTACCTCATCTTTTACCTCTTCAATCCCACCTTATTAATAATATATCAAGTAGTATGAATACTAGTATGAGTAACAATAATCATCCCAAAACCCTTTGTTCAAATTGAGCACACAAATAAACTATAAACCCGTATAAATCCATCCAATAATATTCTACCTCAATAGCCACCAATTATTTTGCCCACATAGCGATTTAACGTTCAAGATTAAAATCTCTAAACAAGCTTTAAACTTTGTTTCATAAATTGTTTAAATCAAGAAATTAGAAAATCAAAACACTTATAATTTGTAAAAATACGAATAGGAAAGGGAGGAAGACGATCAAGAGTCTTGATCGTGGCTCCAGAGAATTGGCGACGAGAATTGATGTGTGAGCGACGAAAAGGGTAGGAGGCAACAACAAGAGTGAAAGGTAATTCTAGGGGTTTTAGGTTTTCCAAGTGAACAGACAAAATAAAAGAGGGGTATAGAAGGGAGGAGTTAGACGTATAAAGAGGTTTAGACCCCTTTTTATTATTTTATTTTTATAAAGTAAAATTTAAGTCAAATTCTGAGACACGATGCTTAGAATAATTTTTGTTTTTAATCTCGAATAATTGAATATTCAAAACTGATATATTTTCGTAACCTAACTCAGCTTACTTCATATGTCGATACGTACATTAATAAAAATCTCAACCTAGCACTCCCACAACTAACTAAAATAAGAAGGTAACCTTAATACGGAAAGAAATGGGGTGTTACAGACTTGCCTCCTTAAAACAAAGCTTCGTCCTCGAAGCTTAAATCCTTTAATTTCATTCCAACGGTCCTTCATAAATCCACTTATTTCATATACTGAAAGAAACCTCATACTTTACAATTCCTCCTAATTCCATAAAATATTTCCAAGTGGATTACACTACAAGCCTTGAGTCTCCAGGATAAAGGGTGAAGGTCCTGAATCAAAGAGCTAAGAGCATGTCGGAAAAATAAAACAATTTTTTTTTTAGAGCATAAACACATTTTAACTTCATATTTCATAAGCTGAAAGAATAATAAGTAAGTAAAAAAATTTATTTTAAGAATTGCTCAAAGTGCATAAGCAAACGCCATACCACCAAAATAATACTCCAAGAAGTACTCAATGTGTACAAGCATAAGACACAGATACACCATTAATAAGTAAGCATGACCAATACCAATGAGAGCCGGTGCATTACGCATAGGGAACACCAAATAGGCAAATACTATGCATAATCATTACCAAGAATTAATAAGCTGCGTAAAAAAAGGTGAGACCAAAGATACACATCATAACCAACCTCTAAAACATTGACACACATGCCTGAAGAGTACAAAAAGAAAGGTATATATGCAAATCTCGACCCCCTTAAAATAAATCTTCTTCCACGAAGCGTAAAATTACCTTAGGTAAAAAGGTGAGGGTACTTGTCTCTCATAGCGGATTCAACTTCCCAAGTAGCTTCCTCTACGTTGTTATTGTTCCACAAAACTTTGACCATGTGAGTTTCTCCTCTACGCGTTTTACGCACTTTAGTATCCAAAATTTGTACAGGGATTTCCTCATAAGTCATCGTCTCATCTAGCTCAATAATCTTGGGGTTTAGTACATGTGATGGATCATTAATATATTTTCTGGGTTGAGAGACATGAAATACATTGTGAACTCTCTCTAAATTAGCCGGTAGATCAAGTCTGTACGCTACCTCACCAATACGCTCCAAAATTTCATATGGTCCAATAAATTTTGGACTCAATTTGCCCTTCTTACCAAATCTCATTACTCCCTTAGTAGGCGAGACGCGCAAAAGAATTTTGTCACCAACCTCAAACTCTACATGTCTGCGAGTTTTATCCGCATAACTCTTTTGTCGATCTTCAGCTGCTTTCATTCTATCTTGAATAATCTTAACTTGCTCAACCAGTTCTGTAATCATCTCGGGCCCCAAAACTACAGACTCACTTATATCATTCCAACAAATAGGACTCCTACATTTGCGCCCATAAAGCGCCTCAAATGGTGCCATTTTTATTGTAGCTTGGTAACTATTATTATAAGAAAACTCAATAAGATCCAATTTATCTTCCCAACCTCCTTGAAACTGCAAAACACATGCTCGTAACATATCCTCAAGTATTTGGTTTGTTCTCTCAGTTTGACCATCAGTAGTAGGGTGAAATTCAGTGCTCATCTTGAGCTTGGTACCCAAAGCTTTATGTAATTTTCCCCAAAATATAGAAACAAACCTAGCATCTCTATCTGACACAATGTCATTTGGGAAACCATGGAGACGTAGTACGTGATGTATATAAGCATCAGCCAGTTGCTTCTTTTTCCAGGTATCATTCATCGGTATAAAGTGAGCACTCTTAGTTAGTCTATCTATAATAACCCAAATCATATTGTTGCCTTTCTGTGACCTTGGTAAACCAGCTATAAAATCCATAGAAATCGAACTCCATTTCCACTCGGGTACCTCTAAAGGTTGTAACTTTCCTTGAGGTCTCTTATGTTCACTCTTCACTTTCTGGCATATCAAACAACGGGCCACGAAATCTCCAATTTGCTTTTTCATTCCAGACCACCAAATTGTAAATTTCAAGTCCTCATACATCTTATCACCCCCTGGGTGAACAGAATACGGCGTCGCATGCGCCTCTGTCATGATTCTTTCTTTGATCTCTTTATCGTTAGGCACACACACTCTATCTTGAAATTTAATCAATCCACTCTCATCGCGCTTGAATAACGCAGGTTTATTCCCAAGCTTATCTTGCAAAAATTTATCTCCACCCTGCAAATCTCTAATATTACTCATAAAATCATTCTCAACACACAGCCCCCTTGACGGGGTCCCCGGTTCTGCCATTCGAATCGCAAAGTTCACAAACTCTTCCCGCAGCTTATCACGATGCATCACTAACTGTATCGTATTTAGGGATTTTCTACCTAAGGCGTCAGCCACCACGTTCGCTTTTCCTTCATGGTATTGAATTTCAATCTCATAATCCTTGATCAACTCCAGCCACCTCCTCTGCCTCATATTGAGATCTTTTTGTGTGAATATATATTTTAAACTTTTATGGTCAGAGAAGACCTTAAAGGGTACACCAAATAAATAATGTCTCCAAATTTTTAACGCAAAGACCACAACAGCCAACTCTAAATCATGAGTAGGATAATTTTCTTCGTAAGGTTTCAACTGCCGAGAAGCATATGCAATCACTTTTCTATTCTGCATTAGGACACAACCTAACCCATTCTTAGAAGCATCCGTATATACTTCATATTCCTCATTACCATCTGGTAAAGCTAGCATTAGAGCAGTAGTTAACTTTTCCTTAAGAATCTGAAAGGCTTCCTCACACTTATCATCCCATTGGAACTTTGTTGCTTTCTTCATGAGTATAGTCATAGGTCTAGCTATTTTAGAAAAGTCTTTCACAAATCTCCTATAATAACCAGCTAAACCCAAAAAGCTACAAATCTCGGTCACAGATTTTGGTCTAGGCCACTCCTTCACAGCCTTAATTTTAGCAAGATCAACCGAAACCCCATCTGATATGACCCAGAAAAGCTACTTGATCTAGCCAGAACTCACACTTAGAGAATTTTGCATACAACTGTTTTTCTCTTAGTATGCCCAAAATAACGCGCAAATGCTCCTCATGCTCCTCCTCATTCTTGGAGTAAATCAAAATATCATCAATGAATACGACAACAAATTTATCAAGGTAAGGCCTAAAGGTTCTATTCATCAAATCCATAAAGACAGCAGGGGCATTGGTTAACCCAAAGGGCATCACAGTAAACTCATAGTGCCCATATCTAGTGGAAAACGCAGTCTTAGGCACATCTTCAGGCGCTATCTTCAATTGATGGTACCCATATCGCACGTCTATTTTAGAGAAAACAGAGGCGCCTTTCAATTGATCAAATAAATCATCGATCCTAGGTAAGGGATACCTATTCTTAATGGTAACTTGATTCAATTCCCGATAATCAATGCATAACCTTAAGGTTCCATCTTTCTTTTTCACAAATAACACAGGAGCACCCCAAGGCGAAACACTAGGCCTAATATACCCTTTTTCCATCATCTCATCTAATTGCTTCTTAAGTTCTTTCATTTCCAAAGGCGCCATTCTATATGGTGATTTAGCAATTGGACCCGTTCCTGACACCAAATCTATCTTAAATTCAATTTCCCTATATGGGGGCATTCCGGGTATGTCCTAGGGAAAAACATCAACAAACTCACTCACCACATGTACATCACTTAAGTCAGGGTATTCGACCCTCAGATCTCTTATACGACACAAAATCAGCTCAGCTCCCCTAGATATATATTTCTTCAATTTCATAGTAGAAATAAGCTTCACATTAGGACTGTAATACCCGCCCTTTTAGGGACCCTTTGACCATCGTTGACTGACTTTGGGAGCGGGAGTAGTCTTAGAAAAGTATACCAAAACCATCTTGGGGTGCGTGTTAGGAGTGGTACTCGATAGAGTAGAGGCTACTCGATCGAGTATGTTGGGTACTCGATCGAGTACCTAGTTTTCAGCGAGGGTTTTATATCGCGTTTTGTTAAATCCGCATATCACTTCCGCCACTTTCCTCCTATCTTTCAGTCGCCTCTTTCCCTTCCCTTCACCTCAAAACCTCCATGGAAACCTTTGTGAAGATCCTTGTGCCTTAGGAGAGCGTCTCTTGAGTCGGGTAGCGGTCTTTTGCTGAGTTTCTCCCTATAGGTATGTCATAATCATCATCCGTGTTCTTGTTCTTCATAGTTAGGGTTTGCTTGTTAGTAATCTAGAATTGTATCCTGGTTATAGGCGTTGCTTGGTCGCTGGACATGTTATCTGTTGGCATGGATGGGTTGCGGTGGCTTAAAGGTAGGTTCGCCTACTCAGTTTCTGTAGATCGTCTAGTGTGTCGGTCGTTGTGATAGTATTGTGATTGTTTGACATAATAATTGTATGGTACGATTGTGATTGTGGTTGTGATTGCTGGTTGTGGTTCTCGAGGTGTGTCCTCGGCTGAGTGGGGTCACTTGCGGGAGTGGCTTCACGCCCTAGTTTCGCCCTCCGTGGAACCCGCCACGGGAGGGGATGTGCACATTAATGGACAGGGTTATCGCTCGGTATGATGAGCGGGGATTTGGTGGGTACGGCTGCGGTCCCCCACTGGCAGGACTGGTCCAGAGGACAGTCAGTGACGGAGATTGGTTGGAGTATCGTGGTTGCGTGTGTGAGACTGATAGCATTGCATTGTGTTGTTAGTTGTGTTGTTATTGCTGTGTCCTATCTCAGTACTGACTTTGTGTGGTTGTTTGTTTGTTATGTGTCTGCCGTGATCCCTTATGGTGAGCAGTCAGTCTTAGCAGGTGTTGATGTTGTTGATAGCTGGAGTCCGGGCAGGGATGAGTCTTCACGAGATATGGCGGTCATAGTGATTAGTCTTTGAGTTGTACCTTTATATCGTATTTTGGTTTAATTCGCCTGTAATGTAACTTAATAGTTCTTTTATCGACATTTGGTTATTGCTATCCTCGGGCAACCGAGATGGTAACGCCCTTATATCCTAAGGAAGGCCTAGTTAAGGCTCCTCTGAATATGGGGGTGTTACAAAGTGGTATCAGAGCGACGATTTTGGAACCTGTAACAAATGAACATAATGAACGTAGGGAGTCTAATAAAATGAACCTGGTGTATGTGTAATGGGAGCCCCAGCTGATGCTAGATTTTGGGTGAGTAGGCGCCCTCATTTCAAAATCTTGGCCCCATGATACTTAAGCCAGTCACGTGGTATGGGAATGTGGAGTCCGTGTGTATATGTGTGATGTGTATGTTAAGTGTACCGGGGATACCTCCGGTTAAGTCTTTGTTAGAATTAATAGAGGTGTAATAGTGATATTTGGGCCGTGTATGGTAATTATTGATGAGATTATTGAAGCTCTTTGGATGATTAGTGAGCTTATATGATGGTTATGAGATGTGTGACGAAAGTTTACGTAATTGCTATGATTATAGTTATAGTATAGTGAGTTATAATTCGAGACATAGCATATAGTAATGCGTTTATGCCTTATAGGATGGTCGAAATTCTTCTGCTGCGTAATATTCGATTTGTGCAAGGTGATTTACTTATGATAGAATGTGAAACATGGTAAATTAATTTGTTTTGAAAGTATGCATTTATGTGATACGTGAAAGAAAGAATTAATGTTAATTATACGCTTCAAATTGAAGTAAACACGAGTTTATTCGTAACATGTAAAGCAAGTTTAAGTGCATTATGATGGCGGAATTATGTTTAGAAATGATTCGAGTTGGGCATTTTGTATGGCGTAATGTAATGTATGCTTTAATAGTTGAGGCGGTGCGTAGTGATGATAATGCATGAGCAAGTACGATAATTAGTGCCGAATTCCGAACTTAGTTTGGACTCGACACGTGGTGTTGTTTTGCAGGTATTTTCGGTTTACTGCGTACTTCTGACCGAGTACCTAACTATACTTGACCGAGTGCGAGTGCTTACTTGACCGAGTAGACCTTACTCGATCTAGTTAGGAGGCTATGGCGTCGGGATGTGGGGAAATTTCCTACAGATACTCGACGAAATGGCTTCTACTCGATCAAGTAGGGTGGTACTCGATCGAGTATCCAAGACACTTGATCGAGTAGGGTGGTACTCGATCGAGTACCCCAGGCACTCGATCGAGTAGGTTACTGTACAGCGAATCCTATGGGTTTTCATAAAACCTCTATTCTTCCTATTTCTTTCCCATTCTCCTCATCCTTCCTCTATATTTCGAAATAGCTAAACCTAATTCCTCTCAAAATCTCTCTTTCTCTTGGGTTAGTGGTGATTCTTGGGGTTGATTTTCTTGTTTAATTCCGTTCTTTTGCTTTGTTAATCAATCAAGGTATGCTTTCCTTCCTAATTTATGCGATTTATTGCTTTGAAGGTGTAAGAATGGTGAAATAATCTGAAATTTTTGGTTCACATGGGTAGGTTGATGTTTTTGATGGTTGAAATATGATTCACATGCCTCCTTTTCATGCTTGTTGGTGACTAATTGCTGTAAATTAGATTAGAAATTGCAAAATTTGAAATCGAAATTTCTAGGGTTTCCAAAATTGAAATTGATTCTTGGTTGTTTTACAATGGTAGATGGTAGAATTGAGCCTTAAGTATTGTTAATATCATGTCGGAGGATAGATTTTGATGATTCTACCCTTAGAAAGTTGCCTTAAAACTCCGTCTTAAAAGTGCCTCAAATGGAAATTCGTGATTTATAATTGAAAGTTGATGTTGTAATTGACATTATAAGTATGAGTTGAACTTCAATATGTAAATAGAAACAATAATTGATGAAAAAATGCCAAAATCATCACAGCTGTAAAGACCGTCTGAAAATTCTAATTGAGTTGTTGTTCATAATATTGAAGGGTGATAATGATATGTTCTAAGTTATTCTTGTCCATGAACTAGTAAGAATGCCTCACATGTGATTAGAAGTGTGT
Source organism: Silene latifolia (assembly GCF_048544455.1). NCBI lineage: Eukaryota > Viridiplantae > Streptophyta > Magnoliopsida > Caryophyllales > Caryophyllaceae > Silene > Silene latifolia. The sequence goes on from NC_133528.1 coordinate 95,887,762, forward strand.
TTGGGACAACCTTTAGAAGCATGCTAGGATATTCGAATTTGTTGAACATATGTAATCACCATGATAATTTCTTTCACAACTATGGCTTATGAGTAGTAAAAAAAAAAAAAAAAAAAAATGAGCTTGTATGTCAAAATTTGGAAACGGTTGACGAATGTATGTACATAGTGTAATATCCAAGGTTAGTAGCATGAATTATGTGCTTCACATGTCAAATTCGTTGGTAAAATTGTGTACTTAGCTGAGCATGTTAAGATCGAATTACATGAAGTAGATGTTTGCATGTTTATACAAGTTGCTTGATCATATGACTAAAGCAGATGCCGAGACTGAACCTTGGAATCCGCCAAAGTAAACGGGGAGGGTAATCCACCCGAGATGGGGGAAGGGAGTGGACTGTGGTACCCGCCGTTCCCGAATACCCTTCGATTGTTTTTGTTGATTTCAAGCGAGAGGGAGCGTTTTGTAGCTTTACAAAAACGCAAAATGAGACCTACAAAGTGTATAGACACTCTTTGTGTTAGAGGAGTTGGAGATAGAGACGGATGTCCGTCACATATTCGAGACCTTGGGTTTCACGGGTTTGTATAGGTTGAGGAAGCATACTTACCCTTTTCTTACCTTGGAGTTCATGAGCTCTTTTAGCTATGACCCAGTGGGTCGATCGTTGAGTTTAGATTGATGAATACCAGTTTTCGTTGACCATGGACTGTTTGCCTCTCACCTTGGGTTGGCCAAGCCTCCCAAGGACTCTATCACCGATATCCCGGTGAGTGCGGCGTCCCGCCGCCTAATGCCTTGCTTGACCGGGAAGCAAGCTCCCACCTCGAGCAACATGCTGATTAATGACGTTCAGCATATTACCTTGAGGTTCTTTCTCCGTTCTCTTTCGAACCTCCTTTATGACGAAAGGATATCGTAAATTGAATAATCATGAGGTCTTACTTCGATGTCTTACCTAAACCCGGAGCGGGCCGGGAAAGTGGTCTTTAATGCTCCTTCTATGGTTTGTCTTTGCCCTTGCCTTGATGGCTTCTTCCTCTTCCCGTGTACACGAGTTGCGGCGCTATTGCCACTCGGTTAGGTGAAAAGCTAACCTCTTTTGAAGCTTCTTCGGAGTACGTGCCTCTAGCTACCCCAGTGCCTACCATGGATCGTGACTACTATCTCGACCTGAAATGGTTGAGGACCTTGGCTGACGGTAGCCTAGCGTGGAGGGTGTGGGGCATGAGTTGGATGAAGATTCCAGCTCCTGAGCACCTCCCACCCACGGAGCCCTTGGAGCCGGCGGTAGTGACGGTGGACTCCGATGATGAGGAGGAGGAGGATGATGACGAGAACCCGCCATCTACTGGACCTATCTCATCGACGACACCATCCTCGAGGAGATGCCGGAGCCGACGAAGGGCGAGAATGCGGGAGTTGCGGTGGTGGAGAGACCAAGATTGGGGAGGGGACCCCGTCGAGTGAGGGAGAGGGCCTCGGAGACTAGGCCGCAGCCGGTAGCGCCACGAAGCGCAAAGCATCCTTTTCCGTGCTACCCTTACCTTAACACCCCGGAGACGCGGTCCAGCTACTTGGCAGATAGAGTGTCATCTACCTTGACACTCCGGAACATGCACGAGATGGCGTACGCTCAGGGGATAGGGACCGAGGGACCGCATCCGATTTGGTGGAGTGGAGTTGGGGACTACTCGGGGTTTTCCATTCCTACGGGGTGGATCGGTCGACGTGGGGGCACCTCGGTCCTTCCCTTACGGTGGCTTGACTCCATGGTACGTGGGCCGGGAGCGGGAGCGGGGAGTGGATGCGGGGATCGGGTCATCGGGAGCAGGTACTTCTGGTGGTGGTGATGATGAGGTGATGTTCGAGCAGCAGCAGCAGCAGCAGGAGTGATACTCCTTGTTCTTATCTTTGTTGATGGTAGTTGATGTTAGGTGGTGATATTGTTGTTAGACTTTAGTAGTTGTTTCTTTTTATTATTGAGACTTAGTTGGATTTGTATGGTTGGCCATAAGGCCGGATTTGATATTCTAACTGGTTGCAGGATATTAGAAGTCGGGGAGTCGTCCCGACTCGATTTTATATGACAAATATGCGCATGTATGTTAACTTATGACAGGTTTTATAAGGAATTTGGCCTGTAGGTACTCGACAGAGTACCCCGTACTCTATCGAGTAGCTGCAGGAAGAAAAGAGAGAAAAGTTTCTGATCTTGAGTTACTCGATCGAGTAGCCAAGACACTCGATCGAGTAGCATGGCACTCGATCGAGTATCGTTATATACTCGATCGAGTAACACTGTTACAGGAGGTTTTTGAAAAATTAAAATGTTCAATTGTTTTATAATTGCAAGTTTAATGTTTAATGTGGCTATTAGTGCGTAGTTACACCTTTGAACCATTAATTTTAGATGTTGGAAGTCAAGTTTCGTTTTATATACATCTTGATAACGATTAGTGAAGTGGTGACGGTCTCTTGTTGTTTTAATATTACATATGCCATTTTCCCAATTATTCATTTAAGTTACATCTCTTCATACGCTGTGCGTGCAATGTTAACGTGCCTTATCGTTGGCGACTAGCCGTCCCGGAGAGTTATGTACGATTTATAATTTAACGAGTCTATGATTAGCGAGTAATGTCCACAACAAATAATATGTTTTAACCCATGTCATGAATTAGATAATAAGTAATATGCGTTGAAATTGGGTAGTGAACTTCGGGGACGAAGTTCCTTTTTAGAGGGGAAGAGTAATGTCGCAAAATAAAAAGGCTATTCTTGAATAATGTTTTGCTTGTTTATAATGTTGTTGGTATTATGTTTTGCTTTAATTACAAAAATTTCTGAAGTATAACGGATTACTTTAGTTCTTTAAAGTGAGTGTGGTTGTATGTTTCAAGAGACGGTCATGAAGAAATAGTTATAGTGCGATGAATCGTATTTGAATCACGTTGCCAAGTAACATGGTGGCATTAGTTGTACCACATGAAAGTTATTATGAGACATGTTCTAGATTGATAGTTTGATAGTTGTTACTGCATGTTGGGTGATCGTGGGTGGTGATTCGCATTGCGAGTTTGATGTTTTATATATATAGAATAACGGTTGACGGTGGTAACGCTTGCATGACAGTAGTAAGAATCGATATGTATAAATGTAGACCGTGATGATGATGACATGGGGGGGGGGGGGGGGATGGTATTTCCAAGGAGTGGTGGTTTGGGCGGAAAGAGTGGTGAGGTCGTGTTGTTCTCGTGCCTCGAGCAGGAGATAGGTGAGTTGAACTTCGGGGACGAAGTTCCTTTTAAGGAGGGAAGACTGTAATACCCGCCCTTTTAGGGACCCTTTGACCATCGTTGACTGACTTTGGGAGCGGGAGTAGTCTTAGAAAAGTATACCAAAACCATCTTGGGGTGCGTGTTAGGAGTGGTACTCGATAGAGTAGAGGCTACTCGATCGAGTAGCTAGGTTACTCGATCGAGTAGGGGGCTACTCGATCGAGTATGTTGGGTACTCGATCGAGTACCTAGTTTTCAGCGAGGGTTTTATATCGCGTTTTGTTAAATCCGCATATCACTTCCGCCACTTTCCTCCTATCTTTCAGTCGCGTCTTTCCCTTCCCTTCACCTCAAAACCTCCATGGAAACCTTTGTGAAGATCCTTGTGCCTTAGGAGAGCGTCTCTTGAGTCGGGTAGCGGTCTTTTCTTTGAGTTTCTCCCTATAGGTATGTCATAATCATCATCCGTGTTCTTGTTCTTCATAGTTAGGGTTTGCTTGTTAGTAATCTAGAATTGTATCCTGGTTATAGGCGTTGCTTGGTCATTTGGACATGTTATCTGTCGGCATGGATGGGTTGCGGTGGCTTAAAGGTAGGTTCGCCTACTCAGTTTCTGTAGATCGTCTAGTGTGTCGGTCGTTGTGATAGTATTGTGATTGTTTGACATAATAATTGTATGGTACGATTGTGATTGTGGTTGTGATTCTTTGGTTGTGGTTCTCGAGGTGTGTCCTCGGTGAGTGGGGTCACTTGCGGGAGTGGCTTCACGCCCTAGTTTCGCCCTCCGTGGAACCCGCCACGGGAGGGGATGTGCACATTAATGGACAGGGTTATCGCTCGGTATGATGAGCGGGGATTTGGTGGGTACGGCTGCGGTCCCCCGGCGGGATCGGGTCGGGGACGATCGATGTGACGGAGATTGGTTGGAGTATCGTGGTTGCGTGTGAGGGCGATAGCATTGCATTGTGTTGTTAGTTGTGTTGTTATTCTTTGTGTCCTATCTCGATCATCGACTTTGTGTGGTTGTTTGTTTGTTATGTGTCCGCCGTGATCCCTTATGGTGAGCGATCGGTCTTAGCAGTGTTGATGTTGTTGATAGTGGAGTCCGGGCAGGGATGAGTCTTCACGAGATATGGCGGTCATAGTGATTAGTCTTTGAGTTGTACCTTTATATCGTATTTTGGTTTAATTCGCCTGTAATGTAACTTAATAGTTCTTTTATCGACGTTTGGTTATTGTTATCCTCGGGCAACCGAGATGGTAACGCCCTTATATCCTAAGGAAGGCCTAGTTAAGGCTCCTCTGAATATGGGGGTGTTACAAGGACTCCTAACAAGACCCTTATATGATACTCTCACATTGTTAGGCCCTCTTAAAGTAACTTTGCTCTGCCAACAATCGATTCTAGCCCTATGAGCTCCCAACCAGTCCATCCCCAATATGACATCAAAATAGGGTAATGGATATTCTATTAGGTCTGCCTTAAAATCATGACTACCAATGACTACAGATAGACCCTTATACACTTTTTCACAATTTACTAAGTCTCCGGATGGCATAACAAAATCATAATTTACAACTTCATTAGGCTCTAGGTTAAGTTTCTCCACAAACTTAGATGAAATAAAAGAATGAGACGCACCACAATCAAATAGGACATGAGCTAAAACAGAGTTCACGGAAAAGTTACCCAAAACAATGTCTGCATTTTCAGCTTCCTCTCTATTCATGACGTAGAGGTTTCCTGTAGGTTTCTTGTTGCCTTGTGCTACATTCACCTGCCCCGCAGGTTTGCTAACTGAAGTAGTATTAGCTTTAGTCGGTGTCGGGTTCTTAAAATTATTAACTGACGCAGAACCAGTATAGTTGTTATAGTTGTTGCTCTTTGCTTGACCCTGAAACCGATTACCCTGAGCGACACTCGCACTAGCAGAAGATACAATACTCGGCTTACCAGCTTCCTTGCCTTTACATTCGAACTCACGATGTCCTAAAAATCCACACCAGTTGCATGTCACCTTTTTCCCGTCACAATCAACACCAGGATAATCGCCATTGCACCGCTTGCAGTAGTAATGATGCTTAGACTCTTGATTAGCTACCTGACTCCTATTTCGCCAATTGTTCCCTCCTTCTTTATTTCCAACACCTCCAAAAGATCGCGATTTACTACAGAAATTACTATTATTATTGTGACTGAAGTTACTCCTCTTAGCTGGGGTGTCAGATTGACTCCCCTGAAACTCCTTCCTCTTATTACTTACAGCTACACTTCCCATTTCGGCTTCCATTTTCTGATTGCTTCTCTCAATATTAACCGCCCTTGCATAAATTTCTTTCAAAGTAGTAAAAGTTTCACCAACAAACCTACCCTTAATCTTCCAACTCAGCTTATCCTCAAATCTGGCTGCTTTAGTACGCTCTGTAGGCACCAACTCCTTAGTAAAACGACTAAGTTCAACAAATTTAGTATAAAATTCCTTCACAGACATATCATCAGTTTGCTTTAAATCCCCAAAATCAGCAAGTTTTTGACTTTTTACGTGATCGGGAAAGTACTCATACTCAAGCATCTCTTTAAGGTCATCCCAATCCCTTTCATAAAGTATGGATACTCCCTCAGCATTTCTCCTTCTAACGGGTTCATAAAGTCCTCTTTAATTGTTTCTCACCAAACATCAGCCTCTTCATTAAGGTAATATACGGCTATTCTAACCTGAAATTCCACGGGACACCCTACAGCCATGAAAATTTTCTCCATCTCTCTAACCCAATTATCTAGTTCATTTGGGCTCCCCTTTCCAGTAAAAGACGGTGGTCTTTTCTTTTGCACTGCTTCAGACATAGCGGTAATAGTAGGTGTACATCCTGTTCGTTCTCGGTTCTTTCTTTCATACTTTCTACCCTTTCACTTATACTCCTACTAACTGCTGTCATTTGTTGCACAGCTTGGAGAATAGCACCATTATGGGCAACCATTTGTGCCATTAAGGCAGCCATATCAACATTGTTCTCAGGTTCTCTTCGAGGAGGCATTGTCAACTATATGAATAAACATTATATCTGTAAGCTCTAAGTATGCAAATCTCATAATGAACAGTAACCAAAACCATATTACAGTTATCCCATCTCCTCTAAATTTTTTTTTTAAGTATGATAAACTCCTTAGTTATCCGAGAGGCTCAAACTAAATTAGCAATGACTACTAAGACGGCTCTTAGGCAAATTCTAAATGTAACAAATAAAATATTAATATGCAATGCACCCATTCTACCCCTCACTCAAAATGTTTTTTTTTTTTAATATGAAAAGTTTTTTTTTTCAATTGTTTTAAATCCTGTAAAACTTATTTTCTTTTCTTTTCGGAAAACCATTTGCTCTGATACCAACTGTAACAACCCTAAATTTTCACGACCAAAACGATAAACTAAAGATGGAAAATTCACGGCTGTCACTCCACACCTAGCTGAAAATGCTAAGTGCAAGGTAAATACAGACTCAATCTTAAAAGAAACAAAGTACGTGTCTCAAAAACTTTATCAAATAATCAAAACGTCGTAGCGGAATACTTAAGTCTTACAAAATCTAAAACAATAAATAAAATTCAAATCCAATGATCTTATAAAATTATGAATAGTGTAAGACGGAGTCTTTATTCAAAATCCTTCCACGATACTAATCCCCGGATCCAGTATGCACCCATGCAACATCTCAAGCATCTCAATTGTACCTATCAACTGTACCCAAAACATAAATAGGTACAGGTTCCAGTGGGGGAACGACCCAAAATATAAGGACGTCAGCAAAAGCTGAGTTTAAGAAAATAAGAAATATTGACAAATTCAGAAACAGTATTATAAATTAACAAAGCTTTGAACCCAAAGTAAAAACAACCAAAATCAATTGCTGTAAATCCAATAATATTAACTAAACAATTCAAAACCAAAACTTTTACCACATGTGTGCCAAGGTCCTACCCTTGACACGGTCTAGAGGCACCACCTGTGCTTTGTTAGACTCATAAAAGTGCTCACTTCTCACATTTGGGCCCACCCAAATGAACTCGGGTCAAGAGTTTAGTTTCGGGACGTACTCCCAGGAGCGTCAGAGACGACCTTAAACCATCTAGACCGGAAGAAACCAAATTTTCCAAAGCGGCGTGAGCCGAAACCATTCCAATGTGTAACATTCAAAATTTAGAAATACAAGTAAAATCTCATCGATGCCAAAATATTATAAAAACAGTTTAATGATTAAACCGAACATGCTCTTTACTTAAATTTAAAGAGGGTAAAAGTCCTTCTTAAGACGGTCAAACCAAGCTAGCTTAATCCGAAAATTCCTTCTCTTCAAATCCACAATAAGCTACAAATAATACAAAGTAGTTTAATAACCTTGCTTAGTAATATTAAGACGTCCCAACTTATTATCTAGCTAAACCTATAAACAGAAAAGTTCGCTCCAGGTACTCACAAGTTGACTAGTTCATCATCCTAAGTTCATCTGATATAACCCCCAAACTGGTCCTTTGTCATCATGAATTACCTAACCGAAACATTCATGTTCAAATCCCATCATTGTAACCTGCCACTTATACTTTCGCATTAGCTAAACATGAATTTTACGAGCTAACTACCTACACCTCCAACATGTTTAACAATTGACATAATGCCATTACCATCCATAATAATGATCCCAATTAGTCAACCCAAGCTTAGTCTTTTACGGCCAAAATACACTCAGTGTCACTACCATTATCAACCCATTGATACAAATTACCATAAACTTGCACTACTACAAATCCAGGCAACTACAACGCCCCTTTAACAACGATTATTCACGAAAATCACAATAGACGTTGTAGAATGTATGGCGCGAATTTTACTAAAATCAATTACAACGGGTATGGTTATAAAAACCGTTGTTATTAGTTTTAACAACGGGTCACACATGCACAACCGTTGTTAATAATTTGGCGCAAAATTGGCGCAAAGTTAGTGAAAAGTAATCACAACGGTTATTTTTGAAACCCGTTGTTAAACCTTATTTAACAACGGGTGTTTTTTACAACCGTTGTTAAAACTTATTTCACAACGGTTGTTGTTTAATAACCGTTGTCAATACCTTCCATACTATAAACCACACAAACAGAAGTCTGCTGCAGCCACAAAACACAACCCTTAATACACAAACACAAACACAAACACAAACACAGCAGACAAACAAACACAAAACACATACACACTCTCTTTCTCTCTTTCTCTATTTCTCTCTTTCTCATCGTCGCTTTATCTTCTCGCCGTCACTGTGATTTCATCGTCTATTACGTTCTGTATTTATCAGGTAAATCTCGCCGTCATCCGTTAGTTTCATCGTCATTATTTTCTTTTTCTATTTATTTCTTTTGCATGTATGTGTTTTTATCGACCATTATGTTATTTGTTTAAGTATTGTTCGCATAATTAGTTAGTAAAACAATGAAGAAGCAAGATGAAGAAGTAAGATAAACATAATATATATATATATATATATATATATATATATATATATATATATATATATATATTTATAAATACATAAATTAAAAAAAAAAAAAAATTACATATGTAAAAATGCAATTCTTATATTTTCATGGAGGATCTTATTTTGCTCTATCGTATCCGTCCTCTCCTCCTTGGCTATTTGGAGGTTCCGTTCAGCAATTGCTATATCGTCATATAGCCGCAATCGCTCTTTGCTCCGTCAAGCCATCTTCTTTGGCGTGCTTGATGCGGATCGAGCTTCCGCAAGGTAGCTCCTGAAACTTTCCTCAATATGGAGGAACCGGCGGATGAAGTTGTTGTTGTTCTCGATCATGGTAAGAGTCTTAAGGATGAAATCATTCATTTTGTTGGAGTTTTTTGAGTTTGATTTGAAAGATTAAGTAGAGTTTGTTTTAGCAGTTAGAGTTTGGAGATGAATATATGAGATAATGGAAATGTTAGTTGAGATATGCAATGTATTTATACTAAGCAATGTGTGGGTTGAGTTAATTGCTTTTTAATTAATATATATGTTAGGAAGTTGTGCCATAATCATCATCATATCTCTCAATAATGCTGCTTCAAATCCTATTACTAACCCTTCTCATTCCATATTATCCGTTCATATGTACAGTGATGTCAGTAATAATGCATGCATCGGAATTCTAACAGGCCGTAATTATGCATGCATCTAGTAATATTTAATTTAATTTTTTTTTATTTTTTAAGAACAAACAACAACGGTTATTTTAAAACAACCCGTTGTCTTTAGTTATAACAACGGTTTTGTATATTAAAACCCGTTGTTATAACTTTCCCCCCAAAATTGAGTCACACTTTCCACAACGGGTTTTTATACATAAAACCGTGGTTAATAGTTTTAACAACGGTTTCCTTAAGTAAACCAACCGTTGTTAAAACCTTCTACAACGGACGCTTTAACAACGTCCGCTTTTTTATATAACAACGGTTTTTGACCGTTGTTATAGCCTGTATCTGTAGTAGTGTTGCCATCAAGATCATCCGTACTCCAAATTACCACCACCTAGTCTTGTAGTATAACTATTTTCTTTGTCCTTGGTTAAACTTACCCATAAATTAGTATCCTCCATCTGTTCATCTACGAATCAACCTTTAAAGCAAACATATTAAGATACAACATAACACATGAATTACCTCCATCTTTTACCTCTTCAATCCCACCTTATTAATAATATATCAAGTAGTATGAATACTAGTATGAGTAACAATAATCATCCCAAAACTCTTTGTTCAAATTGAGCACACAAATAAACTATAAACCTGTATAAATCCATCCAATAATATTCTATCTCAATAGCCACCAATTATTTTGCCCACATAGCGATTTAACGTTCAAGATTAAAATCTCTAAACAAGCTTTAAACTTTGTTTCATAAATTGTTTAAATCAAGAAATTAGAAAATCAAAACACTTATAATTTGTAAAAATACGAATAGGAAAGGGAGGAAGACGATCAAGAGTCTTGATCGTGGCTCCAGAGAATTGGCGACTTGAATTGATGTGTGAGCGACGAAAAGGGTAGGAGGTAACAACAAGAGTGAAAGGTAATTCTAGGGGTTTTAGGTTTCCTAAGTGAACAGACAAAATAAAAGAGGGGTATAGAAGGGAGGAGTTAGACGTATAAAGAGGTTTAGACCCCTTTTTATTATTTTATTTTTATAAAGTAAAATTTAAGTCAAATTCCGAGACACGATGCTTAGAATAATTTTTGTTTTTAATCTCGAATAATTGAATATTCAAAACTGATATATTTTCGTAACCCAACTCAGCTTACTTCATATGTCGATACGTAAATTAATAAAAATCTCAACCTAGCACTCCCACAACTAACTAAAATAAGAAGGTAAACGTAATACAGAAAGAAATGGGGTGTTACACATGACTCCGAAAACGAATTTTCTAATTTTTCAAATATCAATCTTACATCCGTTGACCAAATGGTGCTTCTAAATCACTCAGTGCCATCTACACCCGAATCACCCAATATGCCCCAAACCGAGCCCTCCACATCCACCACTCAAGACCCCCCTGACTCATCTACCTCGACCACGCTCACTTCCCCCACTGATCCACTCCCAACAACGCTTCCTGAACCCGCCAATTTGGGCCGTGGCCACCGCCTAAAGATACCAAATTCAAACCTCGAAGGCTATGTTTTACAACCCCTTCGTCCCTCTGCGAACTAGCTTACCGCACCACCACCGTCTTCAGGTACTCGGTATCCTATCTCTCACTATCTAGACTACTCTAAATTTACTACTAAACATCGTGCTTTTATTTCGGCCGTGACTAAACATCACGAGCCTAGCTTTTATAAAGATGCAGTACAGGTTCCCGAATGGCGCGACGCAATGAAACTGGAAATTGACGCTCTTGAACAAAATTATACTTGGACACTTGAGTCCCTTCCTCCCAATAAAAAGGCCATTGGCTCCAAGTGGGTCTATAAAATCAGGTACAATTCGGATGAGTCCATCGAACGATATAAAGCTCGTCTAGTTGTAATGGGCAATAGACAAGTCAAAGGTGTGGACTACAACGAGACATTTGCACCAACTATAAAGATGGTAACAATTCGAACCTTATTAGCCGTGGCCGCTGCCAAGAATTGGGCTATTAATCAAATGGACTTTCATAACGCCTTTCTTCATGGCAATCTCAATGAGGAAGTCTACATGAAACCTCCTCCCAGTTTTCTTTCATCCACTGATGGCCGAGTTTGTAAGCTACGAAAATCCTTATATGGGCTGCGCCAAGCCCCTCGATGCTGGTACGCTAAACTCGCTTCCGCTCTCACACAATATGGGTTTCGCCAATGACTGTATGACCATTCTTTATTTTCTATATCCACCGCTAAAACGGAGGTACATGTTCTTATCTACGTCGACGACCTTGTTATTTGTGGCAACGATACTACTATGATCGACAATTTCAAGCTATATCTTTACAAATGCTTTCATATGAAAGATTTGGGTCCTCTAAAATACTTCCTCGGCCTCGAAATTGCCCGTCATCCATCCGGCCTCTTTGTCTCCCAAAGAATGTACGCTCTCCACATCTTATCCGAATCCGGCCTCTTGGATCCAAGCCTAGCTCCATACCTATTGAGCCCAATCATAAGCTCGACAATTCGTCAGCGCCCCCCATGAATGACCCACAACCTTATAGATGACTTGTGGGCCGATTGGTGTATCTTTTTTTTTTTGGTGTAATGTGAGTATATATTATATCATAAGATTGAAAAAATTAAGTGTTACAAGCAATCCAGGGATCGAGTCCCATAACAAGCAAAATCAAAGTACTACTCTAGTGTTCAGGGATCGAATCCCATCAGCATCAAGTCCGCATTTTCCCTTAACTCTCTTCCTTACTTCCTCCTCTATTCGTGCCGCAACAATTTGGGGCGTACCAAGCATTCATTGACTCTAGCATTATTCCTTTGATACCACCTTTGAATAAGTAAACGCATTGAAAATAGCCACCTTTACTTTCCATCCTGCACTATCTCTCTTGGTTGCAATCAGGCTATTCACTGTAGGGAAGCATCCGCCAAACCACTGTGCTAAGCATGATTGGATATTGACAGTATACACACAGGAGTTGAACAAGTGTTCTACTGTTTCAGGTAGTAACTGGCAAAGCAGGCATAGGTCATCAGTACAGCAACCAAACCTCACAAGTTTGCTCTTCACATTCATGCCTTCATGCATTCTAAGCCAAGTAGTCATAGAATGTTTTGGCACATTCCAATTATTCCAAACAATTGCAGGCCATTCAAGAGGGACGTGAATAGGGGACAGCCATTCGTACCCATTCCTGATAGTATAGCCTTTAGGATTAACAGTCCATTTGCCATCCTCAAAGCCATTCTTTAATTTTTCTTTTACTTTGCATATGGACTTCCATACCCAGGTAGCATCAGCAGGTGGTGAATAGTCGTGCCAGTCTTGATCTTTGATATAAACATTACTTACCCATTTGATCCATAGTCTATCTGCTTTACTATATATCCAGTCTACAAGCTTGCCTACAGTGGCATAATTCCAGGTATCTGCTCTTTTTATTCCCAGCCGATTGGTGTATCTTACAATTACACGCCCCGAACTTCTATACTCGGTTCATATTTTGGCAGAGTTTATGCGCGCTCCAACGACCGAACACTGGCAGGCCGCGCTTACTGTTGTACGGTATATAAAAAATGTGCCTGGGCAGGGACTTTTACTACGATCCGACAGCGACTTACGCCTTCATGCTTATTGTGATGCCTCATATGCAAGCTGCCCTATGTCTCGACGGTCACTTAGTGCCTACTTAGTTTTCTTGGGTTCCTCTCCTATCTCTTGGAAAACTAAGAAGCAACCGACAATTGCTCTATCTTCAACCGAAGCCGAATATCGAGCTATGGTCTTCTCTACATGTGAGCTTAAGTGGCTTAAAGGGTTGCTCGCCTTTATTGGTATTCAACACAAGCTGTAATACTCCGTATTTATATGTCTTGGGGGTACTCTATCGAGTAGCCCTTACTCTGTCGAGTAAGGGTATGTTGCAGAATAAAATAGTTTCTGACCTGTTGGGCACTCGATCGAGTAGCTGGGGCACTCGATCGAGTAGGGGGGGTACTCGATCGAGTACCTTGGGTACTCGATCGAGTGTCCGGTTTGTCGGGGGAGTTTTCTCGGGTTTTGTTAATTACGCGATTAAGGTATATAAACATATTCGGCATTGTTCTAAATCACTTTTTACAAAACCTAAAACCTGTTTAAGAGAGAAAGCAATTTGTCTTCTTCCTAATCGCGTTCTTGACAATTCCCGGAGTTCAGACGGTCGGTTTGCATCGTAGTTCGTGTCGTTGGATTCCTTGCGTCGAGGGTAAGCTTTTAATGTAATTTATATAATGTTTTGTTAAGATTAGTGAAACCCTAATTTAGGAATTGGGGGTTTTTATGAATAGTAATTGAATAGTAGTATCTATGTGTTGTATGGTAGGAGGAGGGTTCATAGAAGAGGCGTTTTGAGACATTTGTAGATACCGTCTGCGTGTTGTTGCTTTCCGGGTAGGATTTCCTACTCGTATTAGTCCCATAATGGGATATTGGTGATGTCTTTGTAATTAGTTGTTTGATATGATGATTGTGATTGTGATTGTAATTGTGATTGTGGTTGTGGTTGTTGATGGTTCTCGAGATGCGTTCTCGGCTGAGTGGGGTCACTTGCGGGAGTGATCTCACGCCCTAGTTTCGCCTTATGTGGAACCCGCCACAGAAGGGATGTGCACATTAATGAGCGGGGTTATCGCTCGTACGATGAGCGGGGCTTAGGTGGGAACGGCTGCGGTCCCCCATCGTGTGGGTGGGTCCGGTGGACGATCGATGATTGAGACGGTTGGTTGGATGTGTGTGTGTGTGGCGGTTCAAATTGTCTGTTTGTCTTATTGTTGTTATCTATATTGATTGTGTGATTAGTACTGACCCCGGTGTTGTTTTGTAAACCTGCGGTGATCCATTCGGGGATGGTGAGCAGATATTGAGCAGGTATAGAGATGATACTGGGATAGCTGGGATGACCACGACATGACGATAGAGTCTTCCGCTGTAGTTTAGTTTTATTTATATTTCAGTTGAGAACAGTTAGTTTGGAATAATGTATTGTACTTTCAGTTTGGTTTCGAGGATTGTACTTATTCATTTAACTACTCATAATAAATGTTGTTTCTGTTTTGTCTATTTGATTATCATGCCTCGGGCAACCGAGATGGTGATGTCTTCATACCTGAGTGGTCCTGGTAAGGCACTCGGAGTATGGGGGTGTTACAAATGGTATCAGAGCGACGATCCTGAAACCTGTAACCAATGAACTTAATGAACATAGAGAGAGTCAATTAAAAAGAACCGGGGGTAAAAGTTGTAGGAGCTAGTGCAAAGGCTTGGGAGACGTCCTAAAGTCGCAAGGGGTCGCCCTACAACTTTGAACCGGTCACGGGGGAAAGTGTTTGTCGAATATATGTGTCTTGTTTAACTTGTGCAACAAAGTGATGAAGTGTGTTGATTGTTTGGTGTTGAAGTAGGAGGTTGAGCATGTGAAAGAAAAGTAATGTATGGTTGGAATAACATGTTGAGTGTTTACAATGTGGCTTTCATAGCATGATGAATTGATTTTTGTTGATAAGTAGAATAGATGCGTAGCATATAATTTATGATATCATGCGGTTTTTATAAAGTTTAGCATGTTAGTATATGACGTAACATGCGGGTAGCCTTTACGTATTAGTGATACTTGATCGAGTGAGACTAACTCGATCGGGTGGGTTTCAGCGATTTTGAGTCCGAATCGCGTTTTAGGGCACTCGATCGAGTAGCTATGGGTACTCGATCGAGTAGGGGGCACTCGATCGAGTGGCCTAGATACTCGATCGAGTGGGTTAGAGATCAGAAGGTCTGTTTGGTTCTGGAGTTTGGGTACTCGATCGAGTACATGGGGGCACTCGATCGAGTAGGCCGTTACTCGATCGAGTGGGTTTGGATACTCGATCGAGTAGGTCCTATGCAGCGCGTTATCGTGTTTTGAGGTTTAGTACGCGTGTTTATGTTTATCCCTTTCTTCTATAGCTTCAAGATGCCGCCCAAGAGAAATGCTTTGTACGCGAGAGCTGAGGTTATGACTACGGATGACATCGTTAAGATGTTGGAACACCAGGACGCTCTTACAGAGACCCTGAAGAGAGTGAATGAGGACAAGGATAAGAGTAAGGAGAAGGAGGTTGATCATGCTAAAGTCAGCCTCTATATTGCGAGGTTTAACCCGAAGGAGTACAAGGGAGTTGAGGAGCCTAACCATCTTGATAGTTCACGAGGGAGATGGAGAATATACTAGATTTAGTTCGTTGTCCTGATGAGATGAGAGTGGATCAGGCTGCATTTTATCCGAGGGAGGCGGTGGCAAGTGGTGGGATTCGGTGAAGGTGAGTGCTAAGGAATTGTATACCAACCAAGGGTTACCTGCTATACCTTGGGAGGAGTTTCGTAGGGCTGTGAGGAAGGAGTTTGTGCCGGAACATGTGAGGAGTAAGTTGAGGGAGGAGTTTGATAAGTTTAAGATGACCGCTGAGATGTCGTGGTCGAGTACTACAGCAGTTCAATGAGAAATCTAGATATCCGAGGACATGGGTTTGAGTGATGAGAATCGGCTTTGAGGTTTGAGAGCGGGCTAACCACGAAAATTATGGATAAGTTACCCGTGGGAGTCCTTGCGATGTAAAGGAAGCGTATGAGAGGGCGGGGAGAGCCGAGAGACTAGTGGAGATGGCGCAGAGAGGTCCGGTGGTGAGAAGAGGAAGTCGAGAGCGAGGGTGGTGGCCAATCTAATTACAAGAAAGGCAACCACAATCAGTCTAAGGGGTTTTCTTCCGGATCGGGGTTTAGTCTTTGGGGCTTCCTTTGGGCGAGGCCGAGGGAGTGTGAGTAATGGTGGGAGTGACTGCTTTGGATGTGGTGGCGTAGGCCACAAGAGACATGAGTGCACGAGTGCACCGGGATCTTTCGAGAGACCGCACAGAGCTTTGCGAGCACGGACCAGTGGGTCATGGCCAAACCGGGAGGTCGAGCTACCAGAGGGAGGCAACCGCAACGGCGGTAATTCTTATCGAAGGCACCGATGAACAACAACAACAACAATCAAGGGTCGGGTGCTAAGCCGACCGCATCCCAAGATCTTGTCCAGGGAGGTGGGCGAGAAGACCAATGGCAAGTTATTCATGATGGACAAGAAGGCGGTGAGGAAGATGCGCATGTTATCACCGGTACATTCCTTGTTAATGGTATTCCTACGTTTGTTTTGTTTGATTCGGGGCTTCTCGATCGTTTGTGTCTTCGAGTCATGTAAAACAGTTGGGTTTGAGAGTTTATGAGTCCGTTAATGAGCAAGTTTTCATACCTTCGGGTGAGTCTTTACCATGTGGGAGGTTGTTTAGAGATGTATCCTTGATAGTTGGGCAAGTTGATTTCCCTGTAGACTTGCTAGAGTTTCCTTTTAACGGTTTTGAGATGATAGTTGGGATGGATTGGTTAGGAAAGTATAAAGCTAAGATAGACTGTCATCAAAAGAAAGTGTCCCTTAGAGGTCCTAAGGGTGTAAGTGTGTCTTATCGTGGGTTTCTAGTCAAACCCAAAGTTAAGTTGATTTGCATTTGTCACCTTGAAGTCTTATCTGAGGAAGGGATGTCCTTTGATCTTATGCCATGTAAGAGATGACCGGATAGAGAGTCCGACAGTTGATGAGATACCAGTGGTGGGAGAGTTTGCTGACGTTTTTCCTGATGAGATTCCGGGGTTACCACCGAGGAGAGAGATAGATTTCACCGTTGAGTTGAAGCCAGGGACGGGGCCAATCTCTAAGGCACCGTACCGTATGGGTCCTAAGGAGATGGAGGAGCTTAGGAAGCAGTTGGATGATCTGATAGAGAAGAGATACATTAGACCAAGTGTATCGCCGTGGGGAGCACCAGTTCTATTTGTGAAGAAGAAAGATGGAACTTTGAGGTTATGCATAGATTACAGAGAGTTGAACCGAGTGACGATAAAGAACAAGTATCCTTTGCCAAGGATAGATGATCTGTTTGATCAGTTGAGTGGTGCAACAGTCTTTTCTAAGATTGATTTGAGGTCGGGGTACCATCAGGTGAAGATTAGAGATGTGGACATACCGAAGACAGACTTTCACGTCGAGGTATGGCCATTATGAGTATGTGGTGATGCCGTTTGGGTTGTCTAATGCGCCGGCAGTGTTTATGGATTTGATGAATAGGATCTTTAGACAGTTCTTGGACCAGTTTGTAGTGGTGTTTATTGATGATATCTTAGTCTATTCTAAGACTAAGGAGGAGCATGAGGAGCATTTGAGGATCGTGTTGCAGACATTGAGGGAGCATGAGTTGTATGCTAATTTGTCCAAGTGTGAGTTCTGGTTAGAGAAAGTGGCTTTTCTGGGGCATGTGATATCTAAAGATGGGGTAGTTTGAGATCCGACGAAGATTGAGGCAAAGTGACAAAATGGGAGGCACCAAAGAATGTTGCCGAGGTTAGGAGTTTCTTGGGTTTAGCTGGATACTACAGACGGTTCGTGAAAGATTTCTCCAAGATAGCTAGACCGATGACAAATACCGATGAGGAAAGAGAACAGGTTTCGTTGGGATGAGAGTTGTGAGACGGCATTCCAAACATTAAAGGAGCGTCGACCACGAGCTCCTGTCTTAGCATTACTGAAGGGAGCGACAATTTTGAGGTTTATACCGATGCTTCGAAGAATGGGCTAGGTTGTGTGTTGATGCAGAATGGTAAAGTGATTGCCTATGCTTCTAGGGCGGTTGAAGCCCTATGAGGAGAATTACCCTACTCATGATCCGGAGTTGGGTGCGGTGGTGTTTGCTCTCAAGATTTGGAGACATTACCTTTATGGAGCAATCTTTAAGGTATTTTTCTGATCACAAGAGTCTCAAGTACATCTTCACTCAAAAGGAGTTGAACATGAGACAGAGGAGGTGGATGGAGTTGATTGGCGATTATGACATGGAAATCATCTACCATGAAGGGAAGGCCAATGTTGTTGCTGATGCTTTGAGTAGGAAGAGTGTACATTCCTTGTGTACAGCTCTATCTTTGATGAGGTTGAGGGATGAGGTAGCGAGCTTTGGGATTCATATGATGCAGAAAGGAGATACCATGGGTGATATGACAAAGACATATGGAGTTTTATGATGACATTCGAGGTAAACAGGCTTTGGATCCTAAGATAGTTGAGTGGAGAGCGGGAGTAGAGAAAGGGACAGTGTCCCGGTTTTCTATTCATACAGATGGTAGTTTGAGGTTTGATGGTAGGTGGTGTGTTCCTAATGATGAGGAGTTGAAAAAGACAATCATGACAGAGGCGCATTGCACACCATATTCGATTCATCCGGTGGAGACAAGTTATACAAAGATTTGAAGAAAACGTTTTGGTGGCCTGGGATGAAGAAAGAGACAGCTGAGTTTGTGTCCCGTTGTTTGACATGCCAGAGAGTTAAAGGGGAACAGAGAAGACCACAAGGTAAGATTCAGTCTTTAGAGGTGCCTGAGTGGAAGTGGGAATCCATTTCCATGGATTTTATTGTGGGTTTGCCAAAGAGTCAGCAAGGTAACAACATGATTTGGGTGATAGTGGATCGCTTGACCAAGTCAGCTCACTTTGTTCCAATGAAAGATACATGGACTAAGGCACAATTGGCTATGGCCTATCGAAAGAACGTGCTTAAGTTACATGGAGTCCCTAAGGACATAGTGTCTGACAGAGATGCGAGGTTTATATCGAGGTTTTGGAAGGAGTTGCAGGAATCGTTGGGAACAACTTTGAAGATGAGTACTGACATTTCATCCTGCGACGGATGGGCAGATCGAGAGAACAATCAAGACTCTTGAGGATATGTTGCGAGCTTGTGTGATGGATTTTGGTGGTAGTTGGGAGCAGAGGTTGGACTTGATAGAATTTTCTTACAATAACAGCTATCACACTAGTATTGGTATGGCACCGTTTGAGGCTTTGTATGGGAGGAGATGTAGGAGTCCAATCTGTTGGGATGATAGTGCTGAGGCAGTGGTTTTAGGACCAGAGATGGTACATGAGATGGTGGAACAGATTAAGATGATCAGGGAAAGGATGAGAGCAGCTCAGGATCGACAAAAGAGTTATGCAGATTTACATCGTCGGGACATAGAGTTTCAAGTTGGGGACAAGGTTCTTCTGAAAGTGTCTCCAATGCGCGGAGTTATGAGATTTGGGAAGAAAGGCAAGCTAAGTCAGAAGTTTATAGGGCCGTATGAGATCTTAGAGCGAGTTGGAGAGGTTGCTTATCGTTTGGCTTTACCGGCTGCTTTGGAGAGAGTGCATAATGTGTTTCATGTATCGCAGCTGCGGAAGTATGTGAGTGACCCGTCACATGTGTTAGAGGCAGAGAGCTTGGAGCTAGATGAGTCTTTATCATATCTTGAGGTACCTAAGCAGATCCTAGACCGAAAAGTTAGAAAGACTAGGAGTGGTGAGACAGTTTTGCTTAAGATCCTGTGGTCTAACCACGAGACCGAGGAAGCTACATGGGAGGCCGAGGACATCATGAAAGAGCGTTACCCTTTCCTTTTTGATCAGGTATGTATGGTTACGGGGACGTAACCTTGTTTCTTTTAGGGGGGGTAGGAGATGATCGCGAGAGTTTTTAAGAGTTTTATACACCTTTTGTATGTTGTGTCGGGATGTTTGTCTTGGGTTTGTATCATGTTTTGTTTGGCTTTTGAGTCGGGAAGGTTGAGGGAGTACCTTTGTTTTTGTAGTGGTTTGAACTTCGGGGACGAAGTTCTTTTTAGGAGGGAAGACTGTAATACTCCGTATTTATATGTCTTGGGGGTACTCTATCGAGTAGCCCTTACTTTGTCGAGTAAGGGTATGTTGCAGAATAAAATAGTTTCTGACCTGTTGGGCACTCGATCGAGTAGCTGGGGCACTCGATCGAGTAGGGGGGTACTCGATCGAGTACCTTGGGTACTCGATCGAGTGTCCGGTTTGTCGGGGGAGTTTTCTCGGGTTTTGTTAATTACGCGATTAAGGTATATAAACATATTCGGCATTGTTCTAAATCACTTTTTACAAAACCTAAAACCTGTTTAAGAGAGAAAGCAATTTGTCTTCTTCCTAATCGCGTTCTTGACAATTCCCGGAGTTCAGACGGTCGGTTTGCATCGTAGTTCGTGTCGTTGGATTCCTTGCGTCGAGGGTAAGCTTTTAATGTAATTTATATAATGTTTTGTTAAGATTAGTGAAACCCTAATTTAGGAATTGGGGGTTTTTATGAATAGTAATTGAATAGTAGTATCTATGTGTTGTATGGTAGGAGGAGGGTTCATAGAAGAGGCGTTTTGAGACAGCTGTAGATACCGTCTGCGTGTTGTGCTTTCCAGGTAGGATTTCCTACTCAGTATTAGTCCCATAATGGGATATTGGTGATGTGCTGTAATTAGTTGTTTGATATGATGATTGTGATTGTGATTGTAATTGTGATTGTGGTTGTGGTTGTTGATGGTTCTCGAGATGCGTTCTCGGCTGAGTGGGGTCACTTGCGGGAGTGATCTCACGCCCTAGTTTCGCCTTCTGTGGAACCCGCCACAGAAGGGATGTGCACATTAATGAGCGGGGTTATCGCTCGTACGATGAGCGGGGCTTAGGTGGGAACGGCTGCGGTCCCCCCATGGCGGGCGGGTCCGGTGGGACGGTCGGTGATTGAGACGGTTGGTTGGATGTGTGTGTGTGTGGCGATTAAATTTGTCTGTTTGTCTTATTGTTGTTATCTATATTGATTGTGTGATTAGTATCGACCCGGTGTTGTTTTGTAAACTGCGGTGATCCATTCGGGGATGGTGAGCAGATATTGAGCGGTATAGAGATGATCTTTGGGATATTTGGGATGGCCACGACATGACGATAGAGTCTTCCGCTGTAGTTTAGTTTTATTTATATTTCAGTTGAGAACAGTTAGTTTGGAATAATGTATTGTACTTTCAGTTTGGTTTCGAGGATTGTACTTATTCATTTAACTACTCATAATAAATGTTGTTTCTGTTTTGTCTATTTGATTATCATGCCTCGGGCAACCGAGATGGTGATGTCTTCATACCTGAGTGGTCCTGGTAAGGCACTCGGAGTATGGGGGTGTTACACAAGCAACCTACACAATTGTTATGCGACAATAAATCAACACTCCACATCACGAAGAATCCGGTTTTTCATGAACGAACTAAGCACATTGAAATAGACTGTCATTTCGTTCGGGATGAAATTTTAAAAGGGACAATCAGTCCAAGCTACGTTCACACCCGCGCTCAAATTGCAGATATATTTACAAAGGCTCTAGGACGTGCTCCCTTTGAAGAGCTCCTTTCCAAGTTGGGCGTTTCGTTTCTCCACGCGCCAACTTGAGGGGGATGTTAGCAAGATCAGTATTGATCACAAAGCCGTTGCAATGCAACGTTCATATTCTCCACAATAGGAAGAAATATATTTCATATTCCGTATATAATATTAGCCATATTTTTTGCCGTAAATAGTTGATTCTTTCTCTTGTATAAATAGCAGTAATTCCTATGTATCAAGAAACAAAGTGTTCAGTAATCAATAATAATATTTCCCCCTTCAACATTCATAAGTTTCTATCAATACAATACTTGATATAAATAATACAACACTTGATTAAGTAAAAAATCACAAATTAAACTTCCTCCGCAATAATTAAATAAAAGCTTGATGATGATTCTGACACACGCCCTCTATAAGATAAAGAAGAGATGTATATTCAATGTGTAGAAAAGAATGTTAATTACAAGGTTTATATATATATATATATATATATATATATATATATATAGAATTAGGATCACATTAGTCCACCCTATCTTTTTGAGTCCCGTGAGTCCACTTATGTATCACACGCTCTACACAAAAATATCACGATTTTTTTTAATGAATTAAATTTTTTTTTTTAAATTTTTTTTTTTTTAAAAAAATAAATTAAACTGTGATATTGTTTTGTATAACCCGTGATAGTGTATCTGAGTCTGTGAGTCTAGTAAAAAAAGTATCACAAGTTATACAAAATAATATCACACCTTACAATAAACAATACCACTGGTTGTACTAAACAATATCACGGGTTATACTATACAATATCAAGAGTCAAACTTATATTAACTATAAACTTGTAGGAAGGCTCATGCCTAATCTTCACACATATATATTATGAACAAGTGGTAATGCATGCTATTAGAGCACACTTACACAAATTATTTACGTTAGCTAGAAGAAGCAGAAGTAATCACATCTTCACATACTCAAACACTAGTCCCTCCAAGTTTTAAAGCCAGGAAACAATGCAAATAAACGTTGGACTCATTCGTAAACGACAAAATTAACATCACTACATACATTGTCTTATACTATATCATTACTTATATGGTCAGATTAATCAAAACATCACTATACATGTTAAACCTTAAGGTAGCAGCACATCAGAAGCAAATTAAAAAACACCCACTAATATATAGTTAGATTTAGTGCAATCAATAACTACCTCTTAAACATATCGATAAATTCAACGCGACATCATCAGGTAAAAGCAATATCAATCACAACGACAATCAATGTGACAACAAACTACCAGCTATAAATTAACATGTAACTCAAAATTAAGCACACAAAGATCATGTAACAGCATAAGCAAAGATTCAAGTAAAATAGCACAAAAGTCCGTTAGTTTATAAAAACGTACACTAAGATTTCTTTGAACAGTTCCAAGGTACGGAGGGGCCATTGAATAGCGGCAGGATGAGGTCAAACCATTGGTTGCTGTACTTGATATATTAATTCACATAATATATTCGACTGGCAGTCCATTTAGAGAGCACCAGTAAGTGTTACCGACAATGTCAAAACATATAAATGCATGTGGTCTTTCATATTTGAGCTGTTATGAAGTGAACTTGAATTGGTGTACTTGCTGACATTCTATGAAATATAATATCCAGTATAGCCTCCATGGCTACTGACGAGGATTTACCACAACCCCACAACCAGTACAATTGCAAACATAAAAATATTCGTGATATTGTTATGTGTAGTGCGTGATACATAAGTGGACTCATGGGACTCAAATATATAGGTGGACTCACCGAATCTGGCCTCTCTCTCTCTCTCTCTATATATATATATATATATATATATATATATATATATATATATATATATATATATATATATATATATATATATATATATATATATGCATAAGAGGATTTAAATGAGGCTAGGAAAAGTAGCCTCTAAATATTATGTTCCTAAAAATACAATGTGAACATATCACTTGATTGAGGGATTGATTGATAGAGTATCACTTGATTGATCCTTTGATTTATCTTGTTGATTTATTTCTTGCTTTGCAGGTATAGAAGATATATGGTTAATACGTCCCCTCAAGATGGACGTCGGAGGGAGAAGTCTAATCTTGTCTCGTAGTTCATGAAAATGATGCCGGTTGAGTGGCTTGGTAAGAGCATCAGCTAATTGATCTTTCCTTGCAACATGTATACGGATGTGATCGAGTTGGAGTTGTTCGCGAACGAAATGAAATGAGAGAGCCATGTGCTTCATTCGCGAGTGAAAAACCGAGTTCTTTGCATAGAGTGTGGCAGACATATTGTCACAGTAGAGAGTTGGGGGTTTGGTGATTATTACATTGAGTTCAATGAGTAGATTACGGAGCCATAGGACTTCGGTGGTAACAGAAGCAAGAGTCCTAAACTCAGCTTCGGTTGTGGAGAGGGCTAGTCCACGGTATTTTTTGGAGGACCATGAGATCGGGTTACGACCAAGATAAATGATATATCCGGTGGTTGATGTATACGTGTCTTTATCGCCAGCGAAATCAACATCGCAAAACGCATGGAGACATAGGGGGAGGTGCGATAAAGTTGTATGCCATATGTTTGAGTGCCCTGAAGATAGCGAAGAAGGCGTTTTATCGCTAGCCAGTGAGTAGAAGTGGGGTGGTGAAGAAATTCCGCTAGGCGATTGACTGTGAAGGTAATGTCGGGCCGAGTTAGGGAGAGATATTGTAAGCTCCCTACAATGGCTCGATAATCGGAATGGTCTTGTATGGGTTTGTGGTCTTCACATATTAGATGAGTGTCAGGGACGATAGGTGTTAGATGTGGTTTTGCATCCGACATTTTGAATTTAACTAATAAATCATGTATATATTTGGATTGGTTTAGATGAAGTCCAAGAGTATTCGGTGTGACTTCAATTCCAAGAAAATATGATAGTGGTCCCAGGTCTTTGAGTGAAAAGCGTTGAGGTAATTTAGTAATGAAGTTTTGTAAATTCTGATGATTTGGACCAGTAATTATAATGTCATCAACGTAGACAAGCATATAAATACAAGTAGTATTGGTTTTTAGAATAAATAAAGATGAGTCAGTAATTGATTGTTTGAAGCCATAGGTAACAAGATAGGTCTTGAGCTCATTGTACCAGGCTCGAGGAGCCTGTTTTAAGCCGTAAATTGCCTTGTTTAACTTGCAAACAAATTCAGGTTTAGATATGTCAACGAAACCTTGGGGTTGAGCCATATATACGTCGTCGGATAATGTGCCTTGTAAGAAGGCGTTATTGATATCAAGTTGACGTAATGACCAAGATTGAGTGATAGCTAGGGATAGAATGAGATGAACTGTTATTGGTTTTACAACCAGACTGAACGTTTCGGTGTAGTCAATGCCGGGTCGTTGGTTAAAACCTTTTACAACGAGACGTGCTTTGTGTTGTTTGACTGAGCCATCGGGGTTATATTTGATTCGATAGACCCACTTGCAACCTCTTATATTATGAGACGGTGGGCGTGGAACCAAGGTCCAAGTCTTGTTGCGTTCAAGAGCTTGGAATTCATCCTGCATAGCTTGTCGCCATTGTGGCAGGATGAGAGCTTGTTTAACAGTGTTAGGTAGTGAATTAGGGGAAGCGGAAGCATAAGCGAGATTGACATATCCTGGATTGGGTTTACATATATTGCTATCAAGACGTGTGACAATGGTTCGACTAGGAGGAGGTGGTGGGTTCGAAGGAGGGTTGCTCGTTGGAGGAGGAGAAGGGATAGGTGGGGGGGATGATGGTTATGTGGGCATGATTGTATCATTGGGAGTGGAAGCGGTGGGAAGCGGGGAAGTAGGAGATGGTTGTGGTTGAGGTTGACGACGAGTGTATATGTGAGTGATGGGTGGACGTTGGTGGTGGACGTGTGGTGGAGGAGCTGAGGTGGAAACCGTGGTAGGAGAGGGTAAGATAAGAAGAACAAGTGGACACCAATCATCCGGATTGGTGTTAGTGGAAGGTGATGGCTCGGTTGTAAGAAGACGAGTGTAAGCAAATTCATCTTCTACAAATTTGACGTGACGAGAGGTATATAAGCGATTTTTTTTTGGGTCTAGGCAATGAAAAGCGCTTTGAGTGGAAGAGTAGCCAACGAAGATGCAAGGTGTGGATCGATAGTCGAGTTTATGTTTTGTATAAGGCCGGAGCCATGGGTAACATAAACAACCAAAATTATGTAGTTTAGTATAATCGGGTTGCAGGTTATGCATCAAGAAGTATGGTGTTTGACCATTTAACGTTTTAGTAGGAAGGCGGTTGATGAGATATGTGGCCATACTAAAGGCAAATGGCCAAAATATGGTGGGTAGGCCTGCATGGAAAAGGAGAGCAAGGCCGGTTTCAACGATGTGACGGTGTCGTCTTTCTGCATACCCATTATGTTCCGGGGAATGAAGCGGAGAAGTAAAGTGGCTTATGCCATTGTCTAGTAGGTTTGGATTTAATTTTTGAAATTCTCCGCCATTGTCGGAGAAACATTGTCGTATTGGTTTGTTAAAATATTTTTCAACTAATGCTTTAAAGCGAAGAAATACTTGGGTGGTTTCGGATTTTTGTTTTAGCGGAAACAACCATATATACTTTCTAAAGTGGTCAACAAAAATAATATAATATTTGTATTTTTCTCGTGATAGGACTTGACTAGTCCATAAGTCGGAGAAAATAAGGTCGAGTGGTGCGTTGGTTTTGAAGGACGATTTTGCGAATGGTAACTTGGTGCTTTTGCTAATTAAACACGAATCACAGTACGAGAATTTTGCTAAATTAAATGGTAAATCTTTATTAATGGTTCTCATTACATCATTTGTAGGGTGGCCTAGTTTATGATGCCACGAGATTGGAGATGAGCCAGGTTGTGTTGAGTAGACGGTTTTGCTTGACGGGCTCAACTCGTAGATGTCGTGCTTAGCCTGGCCCTGGAGAAGGGTTGCTCCCGTTGCTATCGCCTTAACACAAAAATTTGAAGAGGAGAAAAGAACATAAGCATTATTATCTTTGCATAATTGCGAAATTGAAATTATATTCCGAGAAATTTTCGGAACATGTAAAACATTAGATAATTTAATAGAGGAGGAAGGTAAAGTTAATGAACCTATATTGCCAATATTGAGCCCGAAGCCATCTCCGATAATAAGGTCATCGGAAGCGAGGTACGGCGAGTGTAGAGAAAGGGTATCAATGTCGTATGTAACATGATTTGATGCGCCACTGTCGAGTAGAAAATTGGGGTTTGGTGGTTGAATAGTGGCGGTGTTGGCTTGTGGTGCCTACTGGTGTTGACGGGTTAGAGGTGCAGGGAACACGATGGTGGGGAAAAGCTTGCGAAACAGGGGGCAATCGGCTATGACATGGCCTACCTGTTGGCACCATTGGCAGCGGCCTTTAAAAGGCCTTGCGTTCGGGTTGGTGGTGGATTGGCCAGTAGATAGGTTGAAGCAAGGGTTGGTGGTGTTATTGTTACGGTTTTGGCCACGATATTGGTTGTTGTGGCGGTAGTTGAGGTTGGTAGTGGGTTGAAATGACCCTTTTGTCGGGGTTTGCTTAAGTAAGAGCTCGTGTTGAATCAACTTCTCGTGAAGAGCTTCAAACGAGATTGGTGTGTCGCGTGCTCGGACTGCATCTATTACGGGTTTGAAGAGATTGTAATCGAGGCCTTTGAGGACCTTGAATACAACATCTTCGGGATCTAAGACTTTGTCCATTAAAGCTAATTGGTCGATACATGCTTTAATAGCATGCATATACTCGGTGATGGACTGGTCTGCGGTTTTAAGAATCGAATCGAGACGATCCTTTAATTGTAAGATATGAGTGCGAGATGGACTGGGATAGGTTTGAGCGAGAATATCCCAGGCCTCTTTCGAGGTGGTTGTGCAAAAAATTAACGCTTGTATGGTGGTTGATAAGGTGCCCATTAAGGCACCCAAGATTAAGCCATCTTGTTTGAGCCACGTATAATACGCGGGATTTGGTTTCTCTGATTTGTCATCAGAGACGATGGTGGGTGACGGTTGTGGTTGACTGCCGTCGATGAACCCTAGAAGACTAAATCCGAAGAGGATATGCGTCAGTTGGAATCGCCATGACGTGTAGTTAGTCGAAGTGAGTTTCACACAGTGGTTTAGATTGAGCGATGTGAGAGGGGTTGTGGAATCGTGAGGGTTGGGGACAACATTTTCGATGTGAGTCATGGCTGCAGGAGGTTGGAGAGGGTGGG
Organism: Silene latifolia; assembly: GCF_048544455.1. NCBI lineage: Eukaryota > Viridiplantae > Streptophyta > Magnoliopsida > Caryophyllales > Caryophyllaceae > Silene > Silene latifolia. Next base: position 95,915,814 of record NC_133528.1, read on the forward strand.
CAGTGGGTGTGAGGCGGCGTTTGAAGGTGGCAGGTCGTGGACAGAGGTTGAAGGTGGTGGATTTAATGGATTGTTTGTGGCCTTTGGATACCATATAAGATAAAGAAGAGATGTATATTCAATGTGTAGAAAAGAATGTTAATTACAAGGTATATATATATATATATATGCATAAGAGGATCTAAATGAGGCTAGGGATTGATTGATAGAGTATTAGTTGATTGATCCTTTGATTTATCTTGTTGATTTGTTTCTTGCTTTGCAGGTATAGAAGATATATGGTTAATACCCTCTACATATACAGACAGACAAAAGCTACGTACAGAATAAAAAGATGGAGCTCAATGCAAAACACAACATAGCAGAGCGTGATGCACTCAACGCATACACAAAACTAGGACTCTGCGGCCTACGGGCATGCCTCTGTTTAGTTGTTTCTGCCTTCTTGACTAACCACTGACAAGAGGCTTGAGTTGAGCCGTCGATCAAGGCAAACTCGAAAATTTTTTATAAATTTGAACTTAAAACATTCGCATTTCCAAGTGAAATCCGCCACTGATATCGATTGTACTAATGATTTTTGGCCCAACTATGTTAAAATTAAACTACTACTCTCCTCTCCGTCCATGATCGCTAGATATTCATGCTTATAGTCAACATTAATGGCTTGTCTATCACTAATAGGCTCATGGAAAATAAGTGGTAAAACATTTTGTCCAGCTTTTCTAGTTTTGCAGGCTGCCTAGCTTTAGATGGAAAGTTAGTCATATGTAGCATAGTGTTTTTATGTGGGAAAGCCACTATTTCAATAGTGTATTGTGTAGTTGATGCGAAATGGAAGTGGACTTAGTCATTTTAATGTAACCGGGATAAGCAGACACCAAGTTAGACCTATAACTTGATGAACAAGATTGGCTAACCAAGACCTTTTGGTTCCAATCGAGTAATAATTAGGAAACACGTCCTAATATCACTAGTTTTGGATTATCGCAACAATCCGATTTTCACAACAAACATTTCCACGTTCAACTGAGAGACAAAAAGTGTTGTTTTGTTTTTAGTTCAATATCATGCGTGATTACAATATGAAATGCAAAGCTATTTATAAGCTAGTATATGCCCCTTTGGGCTGCTTACCCTACGGTCGTTAGGACCTTTAATTCCACCCCTTTAATTTCTAATTAAGAGTTTTAATGCCTACTTAATATAATACTAATTACCTATAATAAACTCTAATGAAGACTACACTAAATGTTAATAATAATAATATCTAATTAGGATGCTTTAGGATTCTTCGACGCCATAGCTTCGACCCATGCTTTCTTGTGTACCATCGACGCATGACATCGACACAACCTTCGAAGCTTGAAGACGAACTCGACCATCGACACTTAAGGAGACTGTTACGAAATAGTCCATATTTGAGTTCACACGTCCCATATTCGAACCCCATTAGATCTTTATTAACTAGAATAAGAAATACTAAGCTACTTAATTAATTCTAACCCGTCTTGATTCTTCATGATGCGCGGTTGTTAATTTATCGTTTCGCTACTCGCATCAGTAGTATAAATAGGATAGTTTTATGCTAGGTATCGTACTCAGAACACACAAAAACAAAACAAACAATAAGAGAGTTTGTGAGTCGTAGAAATATTAGTGAGTTAAGAGTGTGAGTGTTTATTTGTAATTGGTATATTTCCGATTTATTTGAGTGATAATAAAATTATTGTAAGAGTGTAATTTATTATTATCGTTTTACTCTTTTCACATAATATTTTTCATTACGCTTCCGTATAAAATACACTCTGATTCCCTACATTTGGCCTCAGAGCCAGTATGGCGGAGTGTTATTTATCTTGTCCAAATATTGATTCGGGGTCAATATTATCTTAGTGTGCAGAGTCCAGGACTGTGAAGCAAATTGGTCAGGGATCAAGCTTACTTGATTGAGCTGGGCGTCATCAAGTCACCATGGGAGATATCAACTTTTCAACTAGTGGTATTGAGAAGTTAAATAGTGGAAATTACAGTACGTGGAGCACACGTATGCAATTCTATCTATTGAGACAAGATCTTTGGAGCATCGTTGGCGGTGGTGAAACCGCCAAACCAGCTAGAGGAGAAGAGCTGAAGAAGTGGAAGGTCAAAGCCGGAAAGGCTATGTACGTGTTAACAGCAAACGTCGGGGGCGATATGCTATACCGCATCAAAGATGCAGAAACACCAAATGAGGCATGGGACACTTTAAAAGAATTGTTCTCAAAGAAGAATGATTCTCAACTCCAGTTGCTCGAGAATGAGCTAATGTCGGTTCGACAGAATACCATGTCGGTAAACGAGTGGTTTACCAAAGTCAAAACTTTGTGTGAGCAAATCACAAAGTTGGATCCTGAAAATCCAATAACGGATACCAGGATGCGAAGAATAATTATCTTCGATTTAAGGCTAGGTTTCAGTACTCTTGTTGCAGCAATTCAAGGTTGGGCTACACAACCAACTCTTATTGAGTTTGAAAATATGTTAGCCAACCAAGAAGCTCTAGATAAGAAAATGTCCGGAGCATCCATCAAGGAAGAAGAAAAAGCTCTATTTGGTAATAAAAAGTCATACCAAGGAGGTGACAAGAGAAATTATGGGTCGAGTTCTCAAGGCGGTTCAAATAGAAAGCCAGGAGGATTCAGAAAAGGCCAAGGAAGAGGAGGCTTCCAACGAGGGGGAGCTCGTCATGATCGACAACCAGACCAGCAAAGAGGTCAGGTGCGCCCAGATGTTGTTTGCTACAATTGTAGTAAAAAGGGACATTATGCTCGAGATTGTTGGTCAAAACCAGCAGAAGGAAATGTCGCAACATCAAAAGAGCACAAAAATAATGAAGTTGAATGGGATGTTCAAACTTCATATTCAGTTGAACAAGAAGTTTCAAGCAAGAAGTCGACAGTGCACGAATCAATGGCATTAGTCGCGGAAAGTGATAACTTAATCAATTATAAAGATGATTGGATAATTGATTCAGGTTGTTCCAATCACATGACAGGAGACAAAGAGAAGTTTCTTAGCATGTCAGAGTACAAGCGTGGACGAGTTGTTGTAACTGCAAATAACTCGGAGTTGCCAATCAATCATATTGGCAAGGCAATGGTTATCCCAAGATATAGTAACAAGCATGTTCATCTATCGAGTTTATCACTTGTTCCCTCAATCTCATTGTCCTTCAATTCCAATTCCGGGGGATCGTCTCTTGAAAGACGAAAGTCGGATTCATCCAAGTCTTCTTCCTCATCCTGTAAAGGCTTATCAAACACATTATCTTCATCAAAAATAACATGGACACTTTCTTCAATACAAAGAGTTCTCTTATTGAAGACTTTTTAAGCCTTGCTATGATCTGAGTATCCTATGAAAATCGCCTCATTACTCCTAGGGTCAAAGTTACTTAATCGGTTTTTACCGTTATTGTGAACAAAACATTTACTCCCAAAGCAACAAAGATGGGAGATATTAGGTTTTCGACCTCTAAGGAGTTCGTAGGGGGTTTTCTTAAGAATAGGTTGGATCATAGCACGATTATGGATGTAGCAAGAAGTACTAATGGCTTCAGCCCAAAAGTTATGAGGTAAACCACTACACAGAAGCATTGTACGCGCCATATCTTCCAGCGTTCTATTCATACGTTCAACGACACCGTTTTGTTGAGGAGTTCTTGGTGCAGAAAAATTATGTCCTACACCATTAACTCTACAATATTCTATAAAAGTTTGATTATCAAACTCGGTGCCATTATCCGTACGAATGGATACAAGATTAGTCTTATATTTATTTTGAACACGTTTCATAAGACAATCAAATTCATCAAACGTTTCATGTTTTGAATGAAGAAAGATAGGCCATACATACCTCGAGTAATCATCTACAAGAACAAAGACGTACCTGGATCGTCCTCTACTCCTTACCTTCATAGGACCACATAGATCCATGTGTACTAGTTCCAAGGCTTAATTTGTGCTTACTACTCTTTTTGGTTTGAACGATGATCTTACTTGTTTACACCTTGCACACGTGTCACACATTCTTTCTTGGTCGAACTTGATCTTAGGTAACCCTTCAACCAAGTCCCACTTCTTGAGTTTGTTCAAGGTTAGTGAGCTAATGTGACCAAACCGTTTATGCCATAAACAAGGATCGCCAAGAGTGACTTTTATGCATGAAAAAGAGTTAGTAGGCACAGCATTTAAATCTACCATATAAACATTTCTTTTCCTGTGGCCTTCTAGAATAACATTGCTAGTTCCTTCAATAATAATGCGATAACTATCAATATGAAAAACTACTTTGTTACCTTTGTCGCATTGTTGAGATATGCTTAGCAAGTTATGTTTTAGACCATCCATGAGATAAACGTCACTGATTGCGTGAGACTTAGAAATTTCGATTTTGCCAACGACAATAACTTTTCCCTTTTTGTTGTCCCCGAACGTTACTTTTCCTCCGTTGAAAGGCTTGAGTGAAAGAAACAGATTCTTATCTCCAGTCATGTGTCTTGAACATCCACTATCAAGATACCATTGATTGTTTTCTTTCACTACTTCCTGCAGAAGGGATTAGATACAGTTTTTAGGTACCCAAGCTAAGTTGGGTCCCTTATGATTAGTTACTCTATATACTAAATCCTTTCGAATCCAAACTCGTCTAATAACCGTTTTTCTAACCCTTGGTTTATTTGGCTTGGAAGGAGTTCTAGGGTTAGGGTTTTCTCTTGGTCTAGGAATATCTCTAGGTCTTAGATGACTATTTCCCTTGTGAATAGGTTTACTAGGTTGAGATCGACAAGGGTTTTGTGAAGTGCTAGGTTTCTTGCTGTAGTCGAAGGCCATGTCATAGAACCAATGGAATTTATTGTTCCTTTCTTCGTTAGGTTCCTTAATGGGGGTTTCATCATTCTCGTCAATCGTGTCAACAGTTTTAGCATGGTCGGCATTTTTTCATTTATCATGAGCCTTTTTGACACAATTGATTTGGATGTGACCCGTATGACCACAGTAATTGCAAATCAGATATTCAGGAAGATCATCATACTTCCTTTTTCTGAAATCAAAATCCGAAGGTGTTAATTTGCATTTAGATGGATCTCTACGGCTGTAGCACTCATGTCCTAACCCCATCTTCATATTATTGTCAGACTGTTCGGTTAGGAAGTTTAGGACTTTTGTGCTACCTTTCCACTTATCATGGACCTTTCTAGCATGTAGAAGTAGGTCTTTTAGGGTTTTAATTTCCTCTTGACATTTCGTGTGATCTACATCATTATCTTTCTTAAAGTTATCATGAAAGTCTTGGAATCGTTTGTTAAGAAGGAATACAACATCGGAATGTTGTTTCTTAACATTGATCATGTCGGTCTTAGATTCCTTTAATTGCTTTGAAAGGGAATCTATCTCTTTCTTTTGGTCTAAAATCACTGCTTCATCAGATGTGATTCTAGTTTCCAAAAGTTCTTTGGCTTTTCTAAGTTCTAAAGTTATAGCTTCATTAGCTATAACTTTGGCTTGAAGGTGCTTGATGTTAAGCTTTAGGTCGGAAGTTATAGCTTCATTAGTTATAACTTTGGACTCTAATTCCTTCTTTTCAGCCATAGTAGAGTCTAACGTTGTTGCTTTCTCAGCTGTAACCTTAGACTTTAACTTCTTAGCCTTAGCCTTCAGAGTGTAATTGTCTTCTGCAATTTCGAGAATCTGTTCCTTTAGATCTTTTAGTTCCAAGTCCTGTTCGTGACACTTATCAAGAGATTTTTCAAAGAATTCAATTAAAGCACTTTTAGACAATTTCTTAACACGTTTTTTAAGCTCAAGATAACTTACCTCTTCATCGTCATCTTCGTCTGATTCTCCAAGAAAGCAATAGTTTGAATGTGAGTTTGTGCTTTCATCGTCGCTATCGGAGATTAGGTCAAGACTAACGCTGCTGAGACAAAGGTTTGCTACTTCGTCGTCTTCAGATTCTTCGTCATCTTCTGAGTCAAGGTCTCCCCAACACGAAGCCATCATCACTTGTTTGAATTCTCTCTTTGTCTTCTCGCATTTTGTCTTGTCCTTGATCTTCTCCCATGTTGGACAATCCTTGATCATATGACCAGATTCTCCACACTTGAAGCAACCTCTATTTGCGAAGGACGACTTTGATTCAATAACCTTTTTTTTAGATGACTTGTTGTTGTTGTTGTAGGATGATTTTGGTTGTTTGTTTCGAAATATCTTATTTTTGAAACGGCGTGCAAACAGAATAGTTTCATCCTCTAGTTCAGAGTCAACTTCTTCGCTCTTTAAGGCCATACTCTTATTACGGCTTGGTTCAGCGTCATCTTTGTTAAGAGTAATATTATGGGCCATGAGAGCACCGATGAGTTCTTGATAGGATAAGTTTTCAAGATCTCGTGATTCCTCCATTGCAGTGACTTTAGCACGCCACTTTTTAGTCAGGCTCCTAAGAACCTTTCTAGCAATGTCCTCAGTACTGAATTTCCTACCTAGGTTTTTCAGTTTGTTTATGATGCTTGAAAACCTTGCGGACATACTATCTAAGGACTCATTAGGCTCCATAATGAATAGCGCATATTTTTGCATAAGCAAATCTATTCGGTGCTTCTTAATAATGGAAGTACCTTCATAAGCTAGTTCAAGCCCATCCCATATCTCCTTGGCCGTAGAGCATGAAGAAAACCGACCAAACTCTGTAAAAGTCATTCCGTTTTGCAGGAGATTTATTGCTTTGGAGTTCTTTTCGGCCTTCTTGTAGTCGGCCTCGACATAGTCTTCTTCTTTCTTTTCATAGGTAGTGCCTTCCTCGGATGCTACAAGAATTTTGTGCGGTCCATTTTGGATAATCCTCCAGCACTCCCAATCGTGACCTTTCACATAGTGAGTCATCATGTTTTTCCACAATCCATAATTCTTCCCATCAAAGACGGGACACTTAAGATATTTGGAATCCATTTATCACGTGATAGGCAGCGGAATATAAAACGATAAGATAAATGAAAAACAAGATAGATCAGCCTTTTTGCGGTTAGGCAATCAAGAGCACGAGGCTCTGATACCAATTGAAGAGTCTATTGATCCAAAATACTCAAGAGGGGGGGGGGGGGTGAATTGAGGATTTAAAACTCTTGAAAGCTTTTTCGATTATGTGTATGTAATTGATTATTTAAAGTTTATTGATTAAACTTTAACTAATCAACTAGTGAATGTAAAACGAAATAAACAAACGAACGAAAGAACGAGGAGACACACGGTTTTTGAAGTGGTTCAGTTTCAAAAGTCGAAACCTACGTCCACTATTCTCGATTAATAAATTTAGTACCTTTCTACGGATTACAAATTTACTAACCCAACTCGTACAACTAACTCTAGCTGTAACTCAATGAGTACCGTTAAATACTCGAGTGACTAACTTACGCTAATAAGAAAGCACTAATGATTCTTCTAATAGTTCACATTAATGAACGAGAAAGAAATCAACTAAGCACTATTATCTTATAACAATAACAATAAGAACGAGTATACGAGTTTAAAACACACGACCTTTCAAAAATAACAAAACGGTTTTTCTGCTTAAAAACACACGGTTTGCTTTTTAAAATTAAAATCAATTTTTATGCTTAAGGTCTCTATTTTAGATGTTGTAAAGAGTAAAGTATTTATAGAAAGGAAAGAGTAGGGCAACTCGGTTTACAAAAACCCTAATGGCCGAATAAAGGAGATATGTTAACAAATCATATCTTCTATTACTTCTTTCCTAAAAGACTTAAAAGATAATAAAGAATATTCCAAAAGATAGAATATAATTTATTCAAATATTATCTTTTCTATAAATTCTAAGATATGATAAGATTTCCTAAAACAAGAATATCTTTTATCATAAACAAATATATTAAGTAAGATATATAAGATATGTAAAGATATTATTATGGAATAAAATCTTTACCAAATACACCTTAGGTTACACGGGATGTCACGACTCATATGCCTCGTGACGCGTGCAAACCCTAGCTCAATATATGGGTTAGAATTTAGGTTTTAAGAGAGGCTTTGTTGAAACCCTAATTAGTAGCATGATCCAACTCATAATTTGACCCAAAACAACTACTAGTCAACGTTCAACATAAAACTGAACTCCGCACTAAACCGGACTTTATAAACTCAGCATCTCAATATTATAGTAGGAGAGCTATAACATTGAGCTCTTTTACTAGTAATGTTATAGCTGCAAAGCTATAACTTTACCAATTCAAGAAACTCATTCTTAGTTATCATTACGAGATAATCACCTATACTATTCTAATCTTCAAGGAGATCTTCGAGTATAGGCTACGTCATCATCCAAGCTTGATTAATCTTTAGACGGACTTCGTCTTCACATAAATCTTGAATGAATCTTCATATCGTTTGATCTTGAATAGAGGTTTGAACATTTTATACTTTCATCACAAACACCTTTGTTGCTTGTATTAGATAAGTTGATTCTAAAACACTTAGACAAACGATTACGCGCAACAAGTATATAAAATATAAAACACCTTGACATCATCAAAACATAAACATATAAGCTATATGATTCAACAACCAAGTTCTTTCTCATTATTACTTTGTGCTTATTAAGTGTTTGTTGTATTGCCACAATAGCAAAGTCTCCATTTTTACTCATTTTCATGTTGTTTCCAATCAAATGCCTCTTCCATCTATGTTTCCTACTAGTTGAACATTGTTAATACCCATTGTTTGTTATTAGTTCCTTTTGTTGAGTTTAAATTGTCATTAGGATCTTAATTGGTAGTTAGAGTCGTAATTAGTATTCAATAGGTTACAATTCAAGTCTTTAGTTTAAAAATCCTTCTCTTGGGATCGACCCTTACTTGCACTATATTGCTTTATCCATTAGAGTAATCTAGAGTACAATTTGGCTTTATAAATTGTTAATTTGACAGTTAATTCTAGTATTTAGCGACCTAGTATTTCACTAATCAAATTTTGGCGCCGTTGCCGGGGAAGGCAACGTAACTAGAACTTGTGTTGTGATTTATGCTTTGTTGTTCTTATTCCTTTGTTATTGTTAAAAGTAAGTGGTAGTTCTAATCCATCTTGTTTAGTGTAAAGGTTTATGCCTAGTTCCCAACAAGATAGTGAGTCCACTCCAAACGAAGAAGACGCATTTGGAGCATATTCTTGGTTATTCACCAACCCTTGGTATCAACGACCTCAAAGGGGAGGACAATTTGAAGAGGAAGACTTCGAACCCCTATCGGTTGATCCAATAGAAGTAGAATATCCACGAATGGCTAATGATACAAGGACCATCTGGGAGATCTGGGCAAGAAACTATGATACTCAACCTCTATGCATTGCCTACCCACCCATGGGAGCTAATGCAAATTTCGAGTTGAAGGGCTACTTCATCCACAATCTACCCAAGTTTCATGGGCATGCGGGGGATGACCCCAATCGTCATCTCTCCGAATTCCATATGATGTGTGAAGGTGCTATACCAAATGGTGTCACGGGAGATCAATTTAAGTTGCGAGCTTTTCCATTCTCTTTACTAGATGCGGCAAAGGATTGGCTATTTTACCTTCCACCGGCTACAATTCGTACTTGGAAGGCCATGAAATCGGCATTTCTGGAAAAGGTCTGCCCCGATTCAGGACACAACCATGCCAAGAAAGCCATCACTTCTCCGGAACAAGATCCAAGTGAAAGCTTGTACGAGTATTGGGAAAGGTTCAATAAGTTGGTTGCCCAATGTCCCTACCATAGGCTAAGTGGTGATGATCTTTTGGTTAACTTTTGTGACGGTCTCACTCAACAATACCAAATAATGGTGAATGCCGCTACGGGTGGTGGGGTTGACAACTACTCCGTGGCGGAGGCAAATGAAATCATAGAGAGGCTAGCAGCGAGCACATGAAGCTTTGGGAGAGGGGGCCGAGGGTCTAAGACTCTCCACTCAATTGAAACACCCTCTCCTTCCAACCAAAAACTTGAGAAGACCGTGGATGATCTCACTAAAATGGTAGCTTAATTAATGGTAAACAATCAAGGTGGAGGACAAGGATCCAATGTAGAGTGCAATTATTGTCAAGGTCCACACCCGGTGGAGTCTTGTCCCATCATGGAAGAACAAGGGATAAGCAAGGAGAATGTGAGTGCCATGATGCATGGTAGCTATAATTCTAGAAATCCCACCGGGGGAGGATACTACAAATACAATCCAAGTGGCAACACTTACAATATCGGCTCAAGGGACAATCCAAACCTTAGTTGGGGAGGGGATACTTCAAAGAGTTTCCAAAATGGGAAATTCAATCATTTGAAGAACCAAAATTCACAAGTTCCCAACCCAAATTACCAAAACTTTCAACAAGGAAAAGGACGTTCTTTCCAATTTGGGAATCAAAGCAAGGTCACCAAGGCAACCACAAGAATTTTCAAGAAGGGAGTTCTTCCTCTCAAGGAGATGACGATTTATCAACCAAGGAGATGTTTAAGATTCTTATGAAAGGGCAAGCCGAGACAACCAAGAGGTTTGACAAAATGGATGCGGATAAGCTTTCAAGTGATGCAAGGGTGAAGAACCTTGAGATCCAAATTGGCCAAATTTCCCAAGAAATTGCCAAGAGCAACCAAAAACACTCCACTTCAATCCTTTCTACCACATTCCCTCCAAAAGAGAATGCTAGTGCCATGACCTTGAGGAAGGGGAGAACCTTAGAATCTCCCCCAAAGAAGAAGATAAAAGCAAAGTCAAATGAGAGGATCATTGACATTGAGGTACAAGAGGAAGAAGAGATTATGGTAAACAAAGCAAATGATTCACCATCCAAGGATAGTGGAGAAGAGTTGAAGACTCCTTTGAGCAAGCACAAAGGAGGGAAAGCAAACAACAACACCAATGATCATGTTGAGGAGATAGTGAAAGACCATGACATGGAGGTGCCTTTTCCTCACGCTCTCACACACTCCAAAAGGTTTGAAATAGACGAAGATCTCTATGAAACCTTTAGGAAGTGTGAAGTAAACATTCCCCTACTTAATATTTTAAAAGGTGTCCCGAGGTATGCAAAGTTTCTCAAGGAACTTTGTACGCCTAGGAGAAACATAAAAAAGGGAACCCACAAAGTAAGGGTAAGTGAACATGTCTCCGCCATTTTTAAAAGATCCCTTCCCAAAAAGTGTGGCGATCCGAGGATGTTCACTATACCATGCTCAATTGGGAAGAAACGTTTCACTCATGCTATGTTAGATCTAGGTGCATCAATCAATGTCATGCCCTACACACTTTATGAGACCTTAGGACTTTCACCTTTGAACAAAACCGACGTAGTGATCCAACTTGCGGATCACTCAAATATTTACCCAAAGGGGATGGTGGAGGATGTGTTGGTAGAGGTAGACCACTTAACTTTCCCGGCCGACGTCTATGTTCTTGATATGGAAGCCGACTCGAGGGCCACTCCGATCCTTTGGGAGAGGCCTTTTATGAAAGCCTTTAAAACAAAGATTGATGTGTCTAATGGGAACCTCACTATGGAATTTGACAGAAAGAAACTCACATACAACATCTATGATGCTATGAGACAACCTAGCAATTCACATTCATGCTATTTCTTGAACATCATTGAACCAATTGTCTCCCAAGTGTATAACTTATGTCAAAGGGACCCCCTTGAGGTTGCCCTCACTAACTATTTGGAGCAAGAAGGTTTGCGTGTAGTGTTGTCTCATTATGTGCAGGAGTACTCCGAAGACTTAGAGAAAGAGGAGCCCCTAGTTGGGGAAATGGAAGTTGAGAATAGCAAATATGAGCAGCCGACTCCAGCAGAAAGCACAGCATGCGCAAGAGAGCGCAGCCTGCGCAAAATGGCGCAGCCTGCGCAATTGAGTGGCCTCCCACCCAACTAGCCTTGCTCAATTCCTTTAGTCAACAAGGCCCCTTTCTTCCTCTTGAATCCAACCAAGAGAGACCCCTACCCTCCACCATAAAACCACCAAAACATGAACCAAAACCTCTCCTAAATCACCTTAAATATATTTTTGTGGGTGAAAACAACACTCTTCCATTAATTATCTCAAACCAACTCAAAAAGGAGCAAGAGGATAGGTTAGTGACCATGTTGAAAGAGCATAGGAAAGCTTTTGGGTGGAGCGTAGCCGATATCAAGGGGATAAGTCCAAGTACTTGCATGCACAAGATTCGGTTGGTGAAAGAGGCTAAGCTCGTGAGACAACCTCAGAGGAGACTCAATCCACCCATGATGGAGGTGGTGAAAGAGGAAGTCATCAAGCTCCTTCAAATAGGAATCATCTACCCCATTAGTGATTCCCAATGGGTAAGTCCTACTCAAGTTATGCCAAAGAAAGGAGGGCTGACGGTAGTCAAAAACACCCAAGGGGCATTGATCCCCACCCGTTTACAAACGGGATGGAGGGTATGTATTGATTATCGCCGCCTAAACCAAGTCACTTTGAAGGACCATTTCCCCCTACCCTTTCTAGATCAAATGCTAGAGAGGTTAGGTGGAAAAGAGTACTATTGCTTTTTGGACGGGTATTCCGGGTATTTTCAAATCCCCATTCACCCGGAGGACCAATCCAAAACAACTTTTACTTGCCCATTTGGTACTTATGCTTACCGCCGCATGCCCTTTGGATTGTGCAATGCTCCCGGCACTTTCCAACGTTGCATGATGAGTATTTTTTTGGACTATGTGGAGCGTATTTTGGAAGTCTTCATGGATGACTTCACCATCTATGGAGACTCCTTTGAGTCATGTCTAGACCACCTCGCTATGGTCCTAGCATGGTGTATAGACTCTCACCTCATACTAAATTCTGAAAAGTGTCACTTAATGGTGAGTAGTGGAATCGTGCTAGGGCATATAGTGTCGAAAAGAGGGATTGAGGTGGATATGGCAAAGGTGTATGTGATTAAGACCTTGCCGTATCCATCTAATACTCGAGACGTGAGGTCGTTCTTGGGACACTCGGGTTTTTATCGAAGGTTTATTAAGGATTTCTCCAAAAACGCTAACCCCTTGTGCAAATTTTTGCACAAGGATGTGGAGTTTGTGTTTGATAATGATTATATGGAAGCATTTGACTTGTTGAAAGAGAGACTTATATCGGCCCCAATCATCTAAGCACCCAAATGGGATCAGCCATTTGAGATCATGACGGATGCAAGCGATTTTGCCATTGGAGCCGTGTTGGGTCAAAAGGAGGACAAAGCTTCTTATGTGATCCAATATGCTTCCTCCCTTCTCAAATATGCACAAAGGAATTACACTACAACCGAGAAGGAATTCTTGGCGGTAGTATATACTCTTGAGTAATTTCGGTCATACTTATTAGGAGTCAAAGTGATTGTCTATACCGACCACAAGGCCATCACTCAACTTGTGAGCAAAAAAGACACCAAACCGAGGCTTATGAGGTGGGTTCTCCTATTAAGTGAATTTGACATTGAAATAAGAGATAAAAAGGGATTAGAAAATGTTGTGGCCGACCACCTTAGTCGAGTACAACTTAATAATCAACAAATGCAAAGAATGGGGGTCGTTGATGGGAGTTTGCCTCATGAATCTCTTTATGCTTTGGGGATAACAGAGCCATGGTACGCCAACTTGGTAAATTACATAGTGACAAAGAAGTTTCCTACATCTTTGTCATCAAGCCAAAGAAGCAAAATCAAAGCCGATGCCCGGTTTTACATATGGGATGATCCCTATCTATGGAAGATATGTCAAGACCAAGTTATCCGAAGATGTGTGCCGGATGTAGAGATACCGTCTATCCTCAAACATTGTCATGAATATGCTTGCGGAGGTCACTTTGGCCCCGAAAGGACGGCCCGGAAAATTCTTGAAAGCGGGTTATATTGGCCAGACATCATTTAAGATGCCCACATATTCACAAAGACTTGTGACAAGTGCCAACGGGTTGGAAATATATCAAGGAGGAATGAGATGCCTCAAAAACCTATGCTCTACTTGGAGATCTTTGATGTGTGGGGAATAGACTTCATGAGGCCATTCCCCAAATCGGATGGCTATCTCTACATTCTATTGGCAGTAGACTATGTTTCAAAATGGGTTGAGGCCATACCAACTAGGAATGATGATGCAAGAATGGTTTCAAGTTTTGTTCAAAGCCACATTTTCTCTAGGTTTGGTTATCCAAGGGCGTTGATAAGTGACCGAGGCACCCACTTTTGCAACCGGATTATGGAGGGGTTGCTCAAGAAGTACGGGGTCGTGCATAAAGTCTCCACCGCTTACCACCCTCAAACAAACGGGCAAGCGGAGGTGTCTAATCGGGAGATCAAGGGTATCTTAGAAAAAACAGTGAACCCCGATAGAAAAAATTGGAGTGAAAGGTTCAATGACGCTCTTTGGGCGTATCGCACCGCCTACAAGACCCCGATTGGTATGTCCCCATACCGCCTGATGAGTCGTATTTAGGTTATATTTTGCCCCGCATTTATAGCTTATCCCGACACGATTTTGTGTGCTTAATTGTTTAATAGCTCATTTAATCACTAATTTACTATAATTAGCCGTCTTAGTCACATTTAATAATTAGTCGGATTGTAATAATATTAGTATTTAATAATTCAATTTTATTTATCGCGAATAAATATATATATTTATTAATGTATTAGTTTTATTACAAATGTTATATAAATAATGCTTTGCTTTTGTGTTATTTGATTTTGTAGGACTCGTGTTCGTGAATAAAACAAGTTTAAGTGAAGCGAGGCGGAAATTTAGACACAAATGAGCAATATTAACATGGAAGTCTTAAACGTTGACTTTGTCAAAGTCAACTCATCGTCCCCTGCTACATCTTCATCTTCATTTCACCTTCGTCATCGCATCATCATCACCATACCGCATTACCTTCGCCTTTACCATTTTTGTTCCCCGAAAACCTGTCATCAACCTCGCATACATCACCAAACTCCGTCACCATTAATCATCATCACCATTTCCAAACACCACCACTGCAACTCCTATCATCACCACGACAACAAACAATTTTTCAGCATTATCAATCCAGCAACACCGCCATTAACATACCTCCATTTCCACCATCACCATTTTCGTAACAATCCACCACCATTTTCGCATCATTCACCCCTGCATCACGAAATCCGTCTTCATCATCAATTCTGGCCCAATGTTTCCAGCTCGTCCCATATACGCCACCATTCATCCACCATCATTGACAGGGCTGTCGTATACCTATCAAAAATAATCTAACTAAACTAACTATATAGCTAGGGAAGTCAGGTTGATCTCCTCAGGGAGGCAAGATATCTGTAGAAGTCCGTCTATTTGATCACAAATGGGGGGTTGTTTAAATTGGTTTTCTAAACTAAAAGCTTAAAGGAAAGAGAAGCAGAGAAAAGAGCAGTAAAGGCAGAAAACATAATTAAACTATCAAATAAGAAGGGACATGTCAGGATTTCGGTTTACTACGGTAGTCCAGTGACTCAACTGTAAACAACTTAGACAAATTAATGCGAGACGGATATGGAAAGGTCCTTCCGGTCCACTTTCTATCCTAAATTACCACTAACTTAACTTCCGTCCTCGCCAGGGTAGTCTACTGTTCATAGCAGGCCTATTTAGTCCAATCTTCCGATCCAGGATTAAATTTAGCCAGATTAAAAGGGTGACTCAGAAGCGTGCACTCAACTAAGTCGGTAAAATACAGTTAAATTGCCATGGGGACAGAATCTCACAATTAATTCATCTAACCTATTCACTACATCGTCACATTTCTACCGTAGATCCCCTAATCCCAACATGAAACAAGTTTAGCTACTCATATCGCTATTAATATTATCAAAACTAACAGCAGATAAATAACCAGTAGTCAACATATTAAAATGATAATTAAATTGCATAAAAGTGAATTAGGGCAGAAATTAAATAAAGCAAAACAGAGAATTAAAGCAAACGAAAGAACAATTATTATTAAGAAAAGAGAAAGGGATTACAATCGTGAGAATTCGGCATAAAGAACACACAAATACGAGCGAAATAATCCCGAAAATAAAGTTACAGAGAAAAGGGAAAAGCAACGTAATGTGTTTTCTGTCAAAGCTAAAAATGATAGATGATATGATAATAAATGACCTAGTAAAGCTGCGTTTAAATAGAAAATAAACTAAGTCCAAAAGCTAAAACAAGCTTACGGGGTAATTAAAGCCCATGCCAGACCAAACCACTCGATCGAGTAGAATAAATCCACTCGATCGAGCAAAACTCCAGAAAATCTACTCGATCGAGTAGAATAGTTACTCGATCGAGTAACCTCTCTTTTCCGCACTTCTTGATCGAGTATAAAAGTGCTCGATCGATCAACCAATGACGTAGAAACCATTCGATCGAGTAATAAAACCACTTGATCGAATGTTCTTCCTTCCAATAAACTTAGACTCATGCCCGACTGCCTCGTAAACCGTGCCTTCACACATCCCAATGTAGTATCTCACTCTGAAAAATCCCATCTCCTCAAAATGCATGCAAAAAGGACGAAACATGGTACGATTCCACTACTTTCGCGTTCATTTCTACAAAACAGACAAAATGAACCAAAGTAGCCAATTCGGGGCATAATACTATATAAACAGTACAAAAATGCATGGAAATACGTGCTAAAATAGGCTAAAAAGACTATACAATAAGCACGTATCAAATCTCCCCAAACCGAACCTTTACTCGTCCTCGAGTAAACTAAAATGTAACTAATGGAACGGAAATGATAAGTCAGAGCTAGCTTAACTTGTCTACTTGAACTAGTTTATTGCAACAAAAACTAACAGTTATAGCTAAGCAGTCAATACGCAAACGAGTTATAAGCTGTTCAGAAGTATAGCCAACCTATCGACCTTGCAAGACCAACAAAATCGGACTCTCTCGTGGTCACTCTTCTCTCATGAAGCAAAGGGTGAATGTTATATGTAAAAGAGAGAAGGAAAGACAGTCACTCACCTAACTGCGACCTACATAGCATGCATGCAACAAAAATGAAAGACAATTCAAGTACTAATGCACACACTCCAACCAATAATGTCCGTCACAGACGAGGGCTTACAAATAATATGGGAATAGTGAGGTTCAGGTGAGAAAAGGCAAAACAAGTTATGGTAATGTGGAGGTAAAAGCGTCAACAGGACCATATAAAAACATCCGAATCTCAACTGATTGAAAAATAAAGTACAAGAGTGCCCTTCATTTGGCACACAGCTCACTAAACTCATACACAATCTCCTCAAAAATATGGAATAAGAATGGAGGAGTTAGACGGTCACAAACTTCCCTTTTTTAACACCGTCTAAATGAATCAAATGATATAAATCAAACTTTTTTTTTCTTTTTCTTTCCATTTATACGTGAATCACAACTTTTTTTCATTTTTTTTTCTTTTCTTTCTCTTTTCACGTTTTCTTCTTTTTTTTTTCAATTCTTTTTTTTTCTTTTTATTTCTTTCTTTTTCACCTTCCTCTATTTACACCAACTCCATACAAAAAGATACGGGCCAAACTGCAGACGGAAAATCATACCACAAAAGGACATACTAAACTAGCTTGACTAGGCAGGCTCAGTTTGGGATGCAGCTAATGGGTCAAAAAGGCAAGTTTTGGCTTAAGTGGAGCTGAATGGGTGAAAAATATAGGAAAAGGGGAAATTTGCAAGCACCTCCCTGCATGTGACACCAACCACAAACCCGAATATGTGCATTTGACAAGAAATTGAATGTCATAAAAGTGCAAAAATGATGAACATGCTATGCAAGGAGTACTACTCTCAATTCCTAATGAACTGGTCATGAATGTCACCAGTTATGGGCTCTAAACCTCAGAAATTGTAAAGTAGGTTGCCAATTTATCAGGTCAAGTCTAAACAGTCAGCTATATTTGAACAGAAACTCGTAGACTATGCGTATGACAAAGCTAATAACTGCCAAAAGAAGTGCAAGGCTCAAGTAAAAATGACAAGTTATGGTGCAGTTTCATCACGGAAATCAACCGTTTCGACTCGACCTATATGCAAAGATAAACGTGAATATTTTTGAATTTTTGAAAATTTTTCTAATTTTTTTGGTTTTTTGGTTTTTTTAATTTTTAATGAAATAAATAAACAATGCAAGCTGAAATAAATAAACGTGAATGCAAAACAAATGCAAATGCAGACTCAAAAGGATGCAATACCCTCCCCCAAACCAAAACGGACAACGCCCTCGTTGTCCTCCAGCATACACCAGCAGATATATACAAGGGAACGGGAATATACAACCACTAAAGAATGAAAAATAAAAATAAAAAGGAGACAAAAATAAAAGAGTGAGATATACATACAAAACACGAACTTCCCCAAACCAGCCAGAAAACTGGGGAAGTGAGTAGACCAGTAGCTACTCGTCAGCCTCCTCGTCGCTGTCGCGCACGTCCTCCACCCTCACTGTGAAGTCTGGGTCCACCTCCCGCTCTCTCCTCCTCCTCTGCTCAGCTCGAGCTCTCTCCGCTGCCGCCGCCGCGTCCTCGTCCTCCTTTCCTCAGCAGACTCCGGGTACCCCTCAGCTGGGTATCGGTAAAAGGAAGGGTGTGGCCAACCCTCTGGGATCGGACGGTGTCGACTCATGTGATAGTCGTATAGAGGGAACAAAGTCAAAGCTAAGTCCCGCTCCATACGAGCCTGTCTCTCTACAATCTCAACTAACAAACCGTCACGACGCCCTTGGTCTATGACCGAGGACGCCTCAAAGGGTGGTGGAGGTACAAAATTAGCCGGTAGGACCGGTTGTGCCTGTGTATGGGTCTGGTCGGCAGGTGCGGGAGTAGGAGTAGGGATCGGGATGGGTGTAGGAGTGGCCGTGGAAGGCTGGCCGCTCCCAGAAGGTGTGGACCCCTCTCCAGTCTCAAGTCTACGCCGTTTCTTAGCAGCGGGTAAAGTAGTGGGTGGTCGGAGTGAAAGGTGGTAGTCAGGTAGAGGTGGCAGTCGGGCGCCCCGTGCAGTAGTAGGCAAAGGGGCTAGACGGGAGAGAGTGTCACAAGGTAGGTCCACGGACAAGGAACCGTCTATCTTCCATGTCCGGTAGTCTGTGGTCAGCCAATGCTGAGAATGCATGGCATCTAGACTCAAATACCTCTCTCCTCGGAGGTACGGTAAGTCACGAGGCCAGACGGGGAAAAGGGAACGGGCAAGAATGGTGGCCATGCCACCGCAGGCAATAGATCCCGTGACCTTCACCCCCTGGGCCTGGAAGTACTGGGCGGTCAGATAGGCGATGTTGAGGGTAAAAGGACCCTCGCAGTCAATGTTCAGGTAACCGCCTAAGATGGAGAGCTCGTTGTTGTTGATGTTGTTTGGCTCCTTTCGGCCAAAAATGGTGCTTCCCATCAATCTAAGAAAGTAACGGGCAGGGGGAAGGTGGACCTGTGCGAGCTTTCGCTCGGGAAAGGTGGTCTGGGCCAAGGTCCGCCAAAGCTGACGAATGACCCTCCTAGGGGCGGTAGCGTCGCCCGTAGAGGAAAGTCCAAGTCTGCTACCAAACTCCTCCAAAGTCATCGAAAAAGTCTGGTTGAACAACCGGAAAGACACAGAAGAACTCAAGACTCAGCTCCAGAAAGATACGGCCACTCATAGTAATGAGTCCGGCCATCCCCGTGCCCCGTAAAAGCTCACAAACTGACTCGTAGATACCGAGTCTCTCAAGTGCCGGTTTATCTAATAACCGGGTAGGTAAAAACTCACAGCCAAGGAGGTTATAAAACCTCTTACGATGTACACCGTTAACGAAAATTACCTGCGGGTAGTCGGGGTGAGAGTCGAGGGAGTTGTCCCCTCGGACAGTGATCGTGCCAGAAGGAGCAATAGAAGTAGAAGTACTAGGAGCTGGCATAGAACGGAAACGTCCAGGACCTCGACCCCGGCCTCTAGAACCCAAAGTAGAAGCCCGTTTAGTGACGGTGTGAGGAACTAGAGTTGCTCTAAAGGCAGCTGCAGCTGTAGGTGAGTCCGTCGTGGTGGAAGTAGAGGTTGTGGCTGCTGTGACCACCACTGAAGAAGAAGGAACAGCAGCAGTGCTAGCAGTGGTGGTGGCTGTAACTAGGGTAGCGGCTGAAACAGAGCTAGCAGCAGTGCTAGCTGGCGTAAAAACAAAGATCGACGGGTGAAACTAAGAACACGAAGTCTTTGGCCGGTGCGGAGACTAGTAGTAACAAACAGCGGGGACTACCGTCTCGATACGCACAAAGACGGATCGCGTAAGAGCTCGACGAAGGCATCGAGCTAGAATCCATCCTGAATAAATAGGGCAGGGGAATTGATAAGAAAAAGCAGGAAAACAGCATGATATCGGCATGAAAATTCCCCTAACCAGTCGAAAAATTCGACCTTCAGCACATAAATTCCCAACATTCCTCAAAAATTTCGAATAACAGCGGGTAAGCAGCGATAGGGGTGGGGTAGCAGGCATCAATGACATGAAATTAAGCCACAATCGAAGCAATTAAGCATGTGACAGCAGCAAAGACCAAGCTTACAGTCGAAAGTTTCAACTGTAATGAACCATTATCGCAAATTTCTCGCTAAAATCGAAATTAAACATGTAAAAGCAATGAGGATACGGGATTAAGCATCAAGTAAGCTAAATAGGGCATACAAGCACAGTCAAAGTCGAAAAACTCGACTAAATAAGGGATTTCAAACCCTAATTCTAATTCACCTCATAAAAATGCGAAATTAGTGAAATTAAAATGCAAAGAGGTGTAGGAGATACTTACTTGGTGAGAATGAACCTACAAATTGCAATTAATCGAAAAACAACAAGCAGAAATGGCGATTTTTTGATCGAAAAACCGCAAACCTTAATCCCACTAATAAACCGTGTAAAACAGCACAGATCAAGGGGAAAACAGAGGGCTTTGAACGATTAATTAACAAAGAGCAAAATGTAGGTGACGAATTTGGCAAAAGGGCAAGAAATATGGAGGAATTTGGGGTGTTTTTGTCGCAAAATAGGAAGGGGTCGAAAGAAATAGGGGTTAAATGAAATAACAAAGGAAACGAAAGGAGTTAAAGAAGACTCCCTGCGTGTCTTTTCCCATTTCACTCGATCGAGTGGTTTAGAACTGCTCGATCGAGGACTTTAATGATCCATCTACTCGATCGAGTAAAAATTCACTCGATCGAGAACTCCCCTTTTCAGCTTTACTCGATCGACTAAAATGGAATCACTCGATCGAACATATTTCACTCGATCGAGCTCTTTTCCTCGTGTAAGCTCTTGAATTCGCCATTATTTCTTTGAATTTGCGTAAAAATTCCTCAAACCTGCATAAAAACACTTGCAAAAATATCCCAAAATACCAAATACGCAAAGTAACAATCTATAGTCTCTAATCTACGCTAAAAATTGTCTAAGTTCTAATTGTCCTAATTAAAAGCAGTAAATAAGGTTCAACGAAAAATTCAAAAATTGTTTTTACAAATTGGTACACGGGGCATTTCCCCGCTCACTTCCCAAGGCAATTCAGTAGCCCCTCGGAGGGCTCCTGACTGGAGGACGTCATCTCAGCAACATTGATCGTCCTCTTCAGCTTCCATGAGCTTGAACTTGATTCATTAGGAGGAGAATAGTTGACGTCCACATATGCGCGAACTTTTCTCACCCTTGCTCCTTTCTCACCGGCTTTAACGTCATCATTCCCACTTTGACTAATATTAATTGCACAATCCCCTTTGACAATTCCTGCATTATTTTCATCTATATCTGCAGCAAGGAAAACAGACGAACTTTCCTCCTTTTTGCTCTTAACCTGAGGCGGAGGGGTCACAATAGCAGCACAATGCTCCAAATTCTCATTTGGAGTGTCAATAGGAGGGTCAATAGAACAGAGGGCATTGCAAGGCTGAGCTTGCATGGGAGCCCTCCGGAACTTAGACTGATGGAATATCAATTCCTCGTCCCCTACCTGAAAAGTCAATGTCTTACCCCCGACGTCTATTACTGCATGGGCAGTAAATAAAAATGGTCTCCCTAAAATAATAGGGGTATGGGCATCTTCGGGGATGTCAAGCACAACAAAGTCAACGGGAATAAAGAACCTCCTGATTTGAACAGGTATGTCTTCTATTACACCTAGTGGCCGTGATATGTTACGGTCGGCCATCTGAACAGTCATATTTGTGCAATTAAATTTTGTCAAACCAAGTCTTTTAGCCAAAGACAGTGGTAAGACACTCACGCTAGCGCCAAGATCGCATAACGCGTTATCAATCAAATGGGTACCAATATGACACGGAATCGAAAAACTACCCGGGTCTGACTGTTTGGGAGGTAACTTATTCTGAACTAGGGCCGTCCCTACCTCGGTCAAAGCTACCGTCTCATGATCATTAATATGCCTCTTACGCGATAAAATTTCCTTCATGAATTTAAGGTAAGAGGGTACCTATGTCAGCAGTTCGACGAATGGCACAGTGACCTGCAAGCTCCTCAGAAGTTCGGAAAATTTGCCGAATTTTTGATTAGCTTTAGTACTTTGCAACCGCCTCGGGAAGGGAACCGTGATGGTTATCTCGAGTCCCTTGTTCCTCTCTTCCAATGTGTCAGCCGGGTCAAGCTCCATATCCTTCGGACGCTTCTTTCCTCTCGAACGAGGTCTTTCAGGTGATTTTTCACTCGATCGAGCACTAGCAGGCTCTCGATCAAGCTGTTCCTTATCCATACTAGTCGATCGACCAAAAATCCCATTCGATCGAGTAGTTTCTTCAACAGATTCACTCGATCGAATAGAAATTTCACTCGATCGAGCAGTTCCTATATCCTGTTCACTCGATCGAGTAGAAATTCCACTCGATCGAGTACTTTCTTCAGCAATTTTACTCGATCGACCCCCTGAAACTAGTCGATTGAGTACTTTCTTGGCCGTCAGCTCATTTTCTTTGACAGAACACCGTTCATCAGCAGTTATAACCTTCCTCGGGTCTGATTTCAACACTTCCGGTCCCTCATATGAACGATCGCTTCTCAAATTAATTAAATTTACCGTCTCATGTGGATTTTTATCAGTTTGTGACGGTAAATGACCCTGCTTCCTTGTAGACTAGTTCGCGGCTAACTGGGCAACTTGAGTTTCAAGTGCCTTGATTGATGCATCTTTCTGTTGATCACTCAGCTGCCACTGCTTTGTAAAAGACTGCAACATAGTCTTGAGCTCACCTATCTCACTCACTCCACCGGAAGATGATGCACCGTGATTGGGAGGAGGGAAGGAAGGAGGCTTCTGAAAGCCTTGTTGATTCTTATGTGGAGGAACATATGGTTGTTGCTGGTGAGGAGGAGGGGTAAGATTAAGCACATTTTGACTTGTCCACCTCAAATTGGGATGGACTGCCCCTTGGTTGTTATAGTAGGAACCCCCTCCTTGCCTATATTGTTGAAAGGCAAGGACCTGTTCCTTCTCTGTAAGACAGTCAACAGTAGTGTGACCGTCATTGCTCCCACACCTCTCACATGTGACGGTCTCCCCTCTAGTAAGCAAATGGACCGTCTGAGGCTCCCCAGCAGAATGTAACTCCAACTTGTCAAATCTAGCATTCATGGCTTCCAGCTGAGCCACAACTTGCTTATCAACTGCATGAACTGTTCTAATACCATCCCTCGGGTTTCCATACTCAGCACTGTGATTCACCATCTCTTCAATAAGGGCCCATCCCTTATCATCGTCAGTATTCTCTTGGAATCTCCCATTAGATGAAGCATCAAGTATGGCTCTGTGATCATCGTACAGCCCATTGTAGAACTGGTTAGACAGAAACCACGGATCAAAGCCATGGTGAGGAATAGACCTCACTAACTTCTTGAAACGGGACCATGCTTCATATAAAGTTTCATCAGGTGCTTGCTTGAAACTTGTGATCTTTGCCCTCAGCTGATTGATGCGCTGTGGAGGGAAATATCTCTTGTAAAAAGCAAGATCAAGGGTCTCCCAGTTAGTAACCCCTGCGGCCGTGCGGTCCAAATCAGTCAGCCACTCCCTGGCTGAGTCAATCAAAGAAAAAGGGAACAAAACCTCCTTAATCTTGTCTTCAGTTACCCCCTTTGTGGTGGGGATAGTAGAACAGTAGTCTGTAAAGACCTCCATGTGCTTCCTCGGGTCTTCACCTGCCACACCTCTATAGAGATTTCTCTCCACCAGATTGATATAGGAAGGGCGGATGTCAAATGTATTCCCATCCTCAGTCTGGAGATTGAAACCCTTTGGAATTGAGGCTGCTTTAGGCTCCGAGTGACTAGCAATGTTCGGCATCTTTACTGGTTGATTTGCAGAACTGAAAGTATCTTCTTCGAAAGACGGGTTTTCCGTAAAAAGGAAATGCTGAAGCTCTGGTTCGAAAGTACTCAAGGCTTCCTTTCGTGATTTTCTTTGCAGACGGAGTCTATGCCTAAATAGTCTCTCTGGCTCCGAATCAGCTGAAACTAACTCAAACCTATCTGACCTGGGCATAAACAACACTGAAAGAAAATAAATAAGAACTGCCTAAAGGAATAAAAATTCCCTGAGACGGATAAAATAAAAGAAACAAAGACAGATAGGGCAATTGCCTCCCCGGTAACGGCGCCAAAATTTGACAGGGCTGTCGTATACCTATCAAAAATAAACTAACTAAACTAACTATATAGCTAGGGAAGTCAGGTCGATCTCCTCAGGGAGGCAAGATATCTGTAAAAGTCCGTCTATTTGGTCACAAATGGGGGGTTGTTTAAATTGGTTTTCTAAACTAAAAGCTTAAAGGAAAGAGAAGCAGAGAAAAGAGCAGTAAAGGCAGAAAATAGAATTAAACTATCAAATAAGAAGGGACATGTCAGGATTTCGGTTCACTACGGTAGTCCAGTGACTCAACTGTAAACAACTTAGACAAATTAATGCGGGACGGATATGGAAAGGTCCTTCCGATCCACTTTCTATCCTAAATTACCACTAACTTAACTTCTGTCCTCGCCAGGGTAGTCTACTGTTCATAGCAGGCCTATTTAGTCCAATCTTCCTATCCAGGATTAAATTTAGCCAGATTAAAAGGGTGACTCAGAAGCGTGCACTCAACTAAGTCGGTAAAATACAGTTAAATTGCCATGGGGACAGAATCTCACAATTAATTCATCTAACCTATTCACTACATCGTCACATTTCTACCGTAGATCCCCTAATCCCAACATGAAACAAGTTTAGCTACTCATATCGCTATTAATATTATCAAAACTAACAGCAGATAAATAACTAGCAGTCAACATATTAAAACGATAATTAAATTGCATAAAAGTGAATTAGGGCAGAAATTAAATAAAGCAAAACAGAGAATTAAAGCAAACGAAAGAAAGATTATTATTAAGAAAAGAGAAAGGGATTACAATCGTGAGAATCCGGCGTAAAGAACACACAAATCCGAGCGAAATAATCCCGAAAATAAAGTTACAGAGAAAAGGGAAAAGCAACGTAATGTGTTTTCTGTCAAAGCTAAAAATTATAGATGATATGATAATAAATGACCTAGTAAAGCTGCGTTTAAATAGAAAATAAACTAAGTCCAAATGCTAAAACAAGCTTACGGGCTAATTAAAGCCCATGCCAGACCAAACCACTCGATCGAGTAGAAAAAATCCACTCGATCGAGCAAAACTCCAGAAAATCTACTCGATCGAGTAGAACAGTTACTCGATCGAGTAACCTCTCTTTTCAGCACTTCTTGATCGAGTATAAAAGTGCTCGATCGATCAACCAATGACGTAGAAACCATTCGATCGAGTAATAAAACCACTCGATCGAATGTTCTTCCTTCCAATCAGCTTAGACTCGTGCCCGACCGCCTCGTAAACTGTGCCTTCACACATCCCAATGTAGTATCTCACTCTGAAAAATCCCGTCTCCTCAAAATGCATGCAAAAAGGACGAAAAATGGTACGATTCCACCACTTTCGCGTTCATTTCTACAAAACGGACAAAACGAACCAAAGTAGCCAATTCGGGGCATAATACTATATAAACAGTACAAAAATGCATGGAAATACGTGCTAAAATAGGCTAAAAAGACTATACAATAAGCACGTATCAATCATTAATCCGAAAACCCGACATCCATCAATTCGCGACTTTCAGACCATGACTGACCACATCACCGCCCAAGCTCCATCAATTCCACCCCATCAATCACCAATTCAATTCATCAATAATGAAGCATATGTACTCTTTGCCGGCCAACCGACAGCCGACTACCCCTCTACCGGTAGCCGCAACATTAATTTTCCCCTCTTTTTGTGAAAGACTGACTACCGGTCATAGGCACCGGCAGCCGACGTACCGGCACGCAATACCACAACTTTTTTATCTCGCATCAATTGTATGCTCTATGCCGGTTGCCCCTCTGCCGGTGTACCGGCTTCCACTAACACCTCCATTAATTCTTCCCCTTGCTTCAAATGTGTCGCTACCGGCTCCAGTACCGGTGACCGGTGCACCGACAACCACAACTCGTTGTATTGTTTATGTCGTTCCCCTTTTTCTTTGTCTTTTTTTTTTTGTCTGTTTTTGTTTTGTTTTTGGGAGTGGAGATTGTTTTCGTCGATTGGAGTTATAGATTAGTTATTATTATTATTGTTATTATTATTATTATTATTATTATTATTATTATTATTATTATTATTATTATTATTATTATTATTATTATTATTATTATTATTATTATTATTATTATTATTATTATTATTATTATTATTATTATTATTATTATTATTATTATTATTATTATTATTATTATTATTATTATTATTATTATTATTATTATTATTATTATTATTATTATTATTATTATTATTATTATTATTATTATTATTATTATTATTATTATTATTATTATTATTATTATTATTATTATTATTATTAGTAGTAGTAGTAGTAGTAGTAGTAGTAGTAGTAGTAGTAGTAGTAGTAGTAGTAGTAGTAGAACTAATTCTTAAGAGTAGTATATAAATACCACAACACTTCTACATTAAAAAAACACTTTTATTACCACTTTACATTAGACTAGAAATTAGACTAGATTATTATTCTCTCTCAATATTGTAGAACCCTAATATTTCCTCTCTCATTTTTATTCAATAAAAAGTTATAATCTTTCTTTCATTAATAGTTTAATTCTTCTTTAGTTTATCCAAGTTCTTCAATTTTCAAGTTTACATTTAATATTTGGGTTGTATTTGGAAGACAAGAAGAAATTCATCTTCCATTATTATCCAAGCTTGGTACTTTCTTCTTAGTTGGTATAATTCTCATCTTTTATTTACAATTACTTCATTAATTTACATTTATGGTCTCACTTGTTTGTTATTTATTCAAAGTATTAATCTTTATCATATTTGCAATGTTTGTTTGTGGATTGTTGCAATTTATTGTTGAATTCTCACCCATGAACATGTGTGAGTAGTCTAATCTAGGGTCTATGGGGAATTTGGGTAATTAAGGGGATGAATTTGGGTTGTTAACCTTTTGAATGAGGTGATTATGTGGTTTCTACTCTCATGCATTTGAAGTGTTCGATGAAATGTTTAAATGAAGTTTCAATTTTTCATTAACATGTTTAACTTATCTTGGTGCATTATGCTATTGGATGGTTTTAGAAGTGTTTATTGAGATGCTTAAATGAAAGTTGGAGCCTTTATTAGACATATTTGATCCATCTTGGTGCCTATGCTATTGGATAGTCTTTATGCTTTGTTTGTAGCAAGTTCATCTTAATCAAGTGACAACTTATTGAGGGACTTAAGGTGATTAAGAAATTAGTCCTAAATCCTTGACCACTATTATTACCCATCTCTTGTTAGACCTTGTTTCTCCCCCTAATTGCCCTTTGTGAGCCCAAAGACCTTAGGCTTCCCTTATCAGTTAAGAACAACTTCATTTAGTTTAAATTTTATACCTTGTTGCATCTTAGTTTAAAATCGACCAACCTTATTTTTATTTGACTAAAATAGGACTTAAACGGACTAAGTATACACCCCCGCCATTTTTGTGTTCAACCGCGATTAAATACTACTTTTTAATTGGGTTTTATAAATTACGTTTGATTGGGAAATGACGGCAAATCCCTATATCAAAATGGCGTCGTTGCCGGGTATGGCGTTAGGTTATGCTTAGTTAGTTAAAGTTTCTAGCTTTAGTCTTTAGTTGTTGTTTGTGTAGTTTGTGATCTTCTTGTAGAGTGTGTGTGATTTTTGCCTTACCCTAGTGTGTAAAAGCACTAGGAGTCTTACGGTTTGTCAAAGTGTATGCTTAGAAGGAACAAAAGATCTTTTCTTAGTGATCCCGAACTGGAGAGGCTCTTTAGGGCTTTGAGAACAAGGACACTATCAAGGGTTAGAACCTCTTCTAAAGCAACTTTAAACCAAGCAAATCCACCCATACAACCTCTCATTGAAGACACACCACCACAACAACCAAACGACACAATTGAGCCTCCAATAGAAAATCCATTTCACAACTTCCAATTTCCAAATAGCCCACCTCAAACACCACCCCCTCATATACCAAATCCACCACCACCAATGGCTTTACGTGTCCATAACCGTCCTAACCACAATGATGCTTGCGACCCAATTAATTTTGGCACCTTGGCTCCCAACAACTTTGAGATGCACCCCGCCCAAGTGGGGTTGATTGAAAAATACTTGTTCGGAGGACACATTGAAGAGGATGCTTATGCTCATCTAAGAAAGTTCAACAGAAAAGTCTCTATGATGAAAAATAATGGGATATCCGAGGATACACTAAGGATGATATTGTTCCCATTCTCCTTAACGGTTAAGGCGGACCGGTGGTTGAATGTTCACCCTCCGGACACGTTCACTACATGGGACGCCTTAGCCAAGGCATTCATGGGCAAGTATTATCCATCATTCAAGACCGCCATGCTTCGAAATGAAATCCACACTTTCCAACAAGAGGATGGAGAGTCCTTGAGTGAGGCATGGGATAGATATCAAGACCTTATCGCTAGTTGTCCTCACCATGGGATTCCGGAGTGGTATATCACCCAAACCTTCTTCCAAACCTTGTTGCCAAGAACTAAGGAAATGGTGAATGCCTCCGCAGAAGGGGGATTTGATCATTTGGGTGATGAGGAAGGCACGACTCTAATCAAGAAAATGGTGGACTCCGAGGCAAATTATGGCACAAGAGTGAATATCTTGAGAAGAAGTAAGCACCCTCCGGAATTCTTAGATGTGGAGACTAATTCTAAGCTTGATATGCTCACCAAAAAGCTTGAAGAGTTGAGTAAGAAGAAGCAAGTGAACCAAGTAAATCAAACTAACACTTCTCATGGACCATCCATAGAAGAAGTGATGCAAAGATCAACATGTGAGTCATGTGGAGGGATGGGTCACACTTATGAAGTATGTGCAAATAACCATTATAACAACTTTGATGGGAACAATGTGAAAGAGGTGAATGCTTTCCAAGCATTTAAAAATTTCTCCAACCGTCCACCTAGGCCCTCATTCAATAACAACTAAGGACCCAACCAAATCTTTGCCAACCAACCTCAAGCATACCAAGATTATGGGTGTAACCAAGGGAACTAAGGTAATCAAAACTTTTACCAAGGAAACCAAGGTAATCAAGCCAACCAAGGGTTTGGTCAAGGGTTCAATCAAGGGTACATCAATAATCAAAGGTACAACCAAGGGTAAAATCAAGGGTTCAATCAAGGGTACCAAGGGAACAACCAAACATCCAACTTTAGAGATCAAGGTTATGGCTTTCCTCTTCGAATTTCCAACCAACCTTTCAACCAAGAGCCACCACCCCAAGCAAGCAATGCCATGGGAGATGATAAATATGACAACTTGGTGAAGTTGATAGGGGATTTGGCAAGTAATACCCAACAACAAATCAAGAGTCTTGAAGCCAAAGTGGCTTCCGAAGCTCTCATGAGTTCTCAAAAACCACCGGTGTATTTCTAAGACAAGGGCAAAAACCAAGGGACCCTATGAAGTCAAAGGAAGTTAATGCTATCATGGTGGGAGTTGAAGAGGAAAGAGAAGAGTCAATTGATTTTCCAAGTCAAGAGGAGTTATCATACACTACTCCCTCACTACTACAAATCCAGGCAACTACAACGCCCCTTTAACAACGTTTATGCACGAAAATCACAATAGACGTTGTAGAATGTATGGCGCGATTTTTACTAAACCTAATTACAACGGGTATGGTTATATAACCGTTGTTATAAGTTTTAACAACGGGTCAAATTTGCACAACCGTTGTTAATAATTTGGCGCAAAATTGGCGCAAAGTTAGTGAAAAGTAATCACAACGGGTATTTTTAAACCCGTTGTTAAAACTTATTTGACAACGGTTGTTGATTTACAACCGTTGTTAAAACTTATTTAACAACGGTTGTTGTTTAACAACCGTTGTCAATACTTTCCATACTATAAACCACACAAACACAGATCAGCTACAGCCACAAAACACATACATAACCTAACACAAACACAAACATAGACAAACACGAACACAAACACAGCAAACACACTTTATCATCGTCTCTTTCTCTCTTTCTCATCGTCGCTTTATCATCTCACCGTCACTGTTGGTTTCATCGTCTCTTACTTTCTCTAATTATCAGGTAAATATCGCCGTCACTGTTGGTTTCATCGTCTTTCATCGTCATTGTTTTCTTTTTTTTAATTATTTCATTTACATGTATTTATGATAGGTTTTTATCGATCATTATTATGTTATTATTCGCTTAATTAGCTCGTAAAACAAATTAAATAAAATAAAACAAAGAAGAAGCAAGATGATAGAGAGGAATGCATGATAAACGTAATTAATAATTCATTAATATATATATATATATATATATATATATATATAAATACATAAATTAAAAAAAGAATTACATTTCTAAAAATGCAATTCTTATATTTTCATAGAGAGTCTTATTCTCTTCTATGATATCCCTCCTCT
This sequence comes from Silene latifolia, assembly GCF_048544455.1. NCBI lineage: Eukaryota > Viridiplantae > Streptophyta > Magnoliopsida > Caryophyllales > Caryophyllaceae > Silene > Silene latifolia. The sequence continues at coordinate 95,946,906 of NC_133528.1, forward strand.
CCTCCTTAGCTACTTGGAGGTTTCGTTCAGCAGTTGTTATATCGTCATATAGCTGCAACAATTGCTGCTCTGTCAAGCCATTTCTTTTGGCATCCTTGAGTGCGGCTTGAGTATCCACAAGATAGCTCCTAAAACTGTCCTCGATGTGGAGCAACCGGCGAATGAAGGTGTTGTTGTTTTCGGTCATAGTAAGAGTTTTAAGGATGTAATCGTTCATTTTGTTGATGAACTTTGGAGTTGTTTGAAAGATTAATTAGGGTTTGGAGATTGTTTTAGCAGTTAGGGTTTGAAGATAGTGAGATAATGGAATGGTGGTTGAGATAATGTATGTATTTATACTAAGTAATGTGTCCTTTGAGTTGTTTTCTAATTATTAATATAATATATGCATGTTTAGGAAGTTGTGCCATAATCATCATATCTCCCTGCTTCAAATCTTATGTAAACCCTTCTCATTCCATATATTGTCCATTCATATGCACAGTACAGGGATGGCAGTAATAATGCATGCATCGGAATTATAACGGGCCCCGTAATTATGCATGCATCTAGTAATATTTAATTATTATTTTTTTATTTTGTAAAAACAAACAACAACGGTTATGTAGAAACAACCCGTTGTCTTTAGTTATAACAACGGTTCTTTGTAAAGTAACCGTTGTTATAACTTTCCCACCAAAATTGAGTCACACTTTCCACAACGGGTTTTGATACTTAAAACCGTTGTTAATAGTTTTAACAACGGGTTCATTGTTAAAACCTTTTACAACGGACGCTTTAACAACGTCCGCTATTTTATATAACAACGGTTTTTAGCCGTTGTTATAGCCTGTATCTGTAGTAGTGCCTTTTCCATGGCTATGGAAACATTCCAAGAAATTGACCATGAGCCCGAAAAAGAGAGCATGGGAGGTTATGTACTTGAGCAAATAATAACAATTCATGGTACAAGCTTGGATGTTGAAGTCGATCCGGATAAGGGAGAGATGGTTATGACTACACCAACCTCTATAAGTGAAGAATTTGTGCTTGAAGAAATTGTGGAAGCACCAAATGTGATAGTAGAAGTTGAGAGGAGCCCGGAAACTGAAGAGATGATCATAGTGGAAGAACACTCTTTGGCCAAGCAAGAAGGGGCCAATGATACTTCAAGGTATGACAAATTTATGGACTTGGTAATGAAAATGGAGACCTCCAATCCACCTTTGGTGGAGATGCCTCATTACTCCGAATTCCTTGAAGAAGTCATTTCTAGAAGAGTGGACATTAGTGGCTATGAGCTTGATGCCTCAAGTGAGGAGTGCAATGTGGTCAAGTCTAAAGTAATCCCCGTTAAACTTGATGAGCTCGGGAGTTTCTCAATTCCGTGTACCATTGGTGACCAAAAGGTAGATAGTGCTTTGTGTGACTTAGGGGCAAGTGTGAGTGTCATACCACTTGCCCTTGTGAAGAGGTTGAATGTTTCAAGCTTAGCCCGCACTTCCTTTACAATCAAGCTTGTCGATAGGACAATCAAATCTCCAATTGGGATTCTCAAGGATATCATGGTACAAATTGGTAAGCTTTCAATTCCTACCGATTTTGTTGTATTGGACATCCCTATGGGAAGACACTCTCGTGTCATTCTTGGTAAGCCATTCTTGGCCACAGGAGGAGCTATCATAGATGTCAAAGAGGGATTATTGTCATTCAAGGTCGGGAATGAAAAAGTTGAATTTAAGCTACCACATGCTTCAAAGAAAACCGTGGTTCAAAACATGTTTGTCATGGAAACTTTAGAACTCCATGAGAATGAAGATGAGAACATGGAACTATTGATTGCTTATGAGCCAAAAGTTGATGATGAGCCACCGACTAAGTTCCTTGAAGAATAAGTGAATGCTAAAGATAAGTGTGGGAAAAAGGGCAAGACTTGGGAAACCGAGTTCGATTCTAGCACCAATGCCCCTCCAAAATCAAAACCGATAATTAAAAAGAAGAAACCAAAAAGATGGAGGAAGAGATCAGAAGGAAAGAGTGTATGTGACCCTAGTGTTGACAAAGACAAGAAGATGTTTGAGGAAGAGGTGGACCGAAAATGGCAAGAGGTTCAACATGCCATGTGTAGGTTACATGATGTGATGACAAGGGTGAAAGGCTCTTGTTTTATTGGTAGTGAAAATGGTGGAAGGTTGGTGGGATCTCGGGATATTGATCCCGGTTGAATGAAGTCTTTGAATGAAGAAGTTTGGTGGAGTTACTTAAGAACCACCGCAATGTATATATTCTCTTTCTCTTTAATTAAGTTTTTACCGCATTTTGCATTTAGTGACATGATTCGGAAAGGAGCTAATCTAAATTAGCTCTCTTTGCATTCATTTAGTATAGTTGCATCATAATTCAAGTCCGCATATAGAATAGATCATGCATTGCATACCTATTTGAAAATCACAAAAAAATTCAAAAAATTGAAAATTTTCAAAACATGTATTTCATTTCCGAATTTCCTCCATACATTTATTTCCATTGGAAATATGTAAATAAATAAGTGTGGGGGGGGGGGGATTCCATCATTTAAAAATACAAAAACATGTTATTTATTTTCAAATATTCAAAAAAAATCCAAAAACATGTTCTTTAATTTCGAAAAAAATTCAAAAACCACCAAAAATATGTTGTTTATTTTTCCTATTCTCTTCCTACACTTTGTTCCATTGAGGATAATGTAAATTTCAAGTGTGGGGAGAGAAATATCCACATTGTGAATATTATTTATATTTGTGCATATACATTTATACTTGTGAATTTATGAAAATTCAAGAAAATGCCTAAAAATCGAAAAAATTCAAAATTTTCAAAACTATTGCATTGTATATATATATACTTGTTGTCGGCTAACCTTTGGCATAGACATTGACCATTTGAGGCATAAAGGAGCTAGAAGACCCGCTTGGTAAACTCGTTGTAATCTCTTACTCCTTTACCGTTCTTTATTTATATATCTTGCATATTTCAAGGAGGATGGGAATTTTTGTGCCTTGGATGTTCCTTCTGGGAAGTTTTGGATTGTTGTGTTGGTATTAATGTGCTGCTAGGTTTAGTCAACTCGTTACATGTTTACCTTAGGTTCATTTCCATTTCTCGCATGCATTTGTTTCACATGTATATATGTGTTGTGTTTCCTTCTTGTTGCATTGAGTTTGTATATAATTTTTTGAACAAAATTTGGTCTAGGAAGGGAGTATGATGCCCCTATGATTAAACCGTCTTGGCCGTGTCTTTCCCCCTTTTTGTAGCTTGCACCCATTGACCTCCCCGTTAGGGTATTTGCTTGCAAATACCCGGGAAATGAGGCTATACGGGAAAGTTTTGACCACCATGTGAGACCAAGACCGTAGTCTAGGCCTTGATTTCGACATAACTACTTTCATGTGAGGTTTAGAGCCTCCTTGGGACCGGTACATCCATGCCCGCTCTCCCTTAGGTGTGGGCAGGCTCCTTGCGTGGCATGTTAAATCACGACGCATAAGCATGGCGTCCTTTCCTTTTTAGACCATGAGATGTTCATTTGTGTGCATATTTTAAAACAATTAGTTGCATTTCATTCTTGAGCCTCACATTGCCAAATAAGCCTAATTTTTAACCCTTTAGACTAGGTCCTATTTTCCTAACCCCTTTTGAGCTTGAAACTCTCATTTGGCACCTACAAAACTAGCTACATACCATAAACAACCTTCCCTTATCAAGAAAGTTGCTTACATGTTGTCAGTTGTATGAAAAAGGGTGTTTTGAACCTTAGTTGATGAGTGAGTCGGGATAATGGTTTTATTTGGTTGGTTTGAGTAAAGAGGTTTTGAAAAAGAAAAAGAAAAGAAAATAGAAAAGAAGAAAAATGTAAGGAAAAAGAAAAAAAAATCACTTATACTTTGTTTGATGAGAAAAAGCCAAGCAACACTCCTTTCATCATTGGAGTAGAAAAAGGCGTTGCAAGAATAAAGGGGCACTTGATGTTTTTCCAAAGTGAGTCGGGTTTGCACAATGTTTGCATAAATTCGGGAAACCAATTTTTGTTAGGGTGTAGATGTTACTCATTTGTTGTAATAAAGTGGAAGAAATGGAATCTTGGCAACTTCTTGATGTGTACCTCCACATTTTTCCAAATTGGTGCTTGCACCAACCCCGTTTCGTCCCGTCACCTAGCCCCGTCAAAACTCTTGTTTCTCTTTATGCATATTTTCCTTTTTGCATCTCATGAATGGTCTTGTAGAAGAGGATTCCATGTCAGATTACGGGCATGTCTCACGAGTCGAGTAGTTGAGTGATTTTGGTTACTTTTTGGCACAAAAATCACCCGTTCTAAAAAGCAAATGAGAGACTAGTGAAAACCGTGAGGAAGTCGTTAGTCTAGGTCCCCTTAGACAAGGGCCAATTTGGTCGAATCTTGTGTGTGTCGTGTAAATCTTGAAGGTTAGGCTTTGCTTCCTCCTTTCCCGCCTTTGAATTTGTTTCCTAGGTATTTGACTGTCATATTGAGGTTGCTTGAGCCATAACTAGGGCATTGACACCCCTCCAAGACTATGAGACGGTATCTCCCGACCAAAACCTTTAATTGTTAAAAGCAAAACGGCCGCTTAGATGAGGAAGGCGGTTTGACTTTTTGTAGATGCATCCATTGTTTATTTCGTGCTTCATGTTAGGATGTATCCAATTTTCCGCAAGCCCCCACTTGCCTTGCAAGGAAGCACATACCTCATTGTGTTTGATTATGATTTGAAGGGACGGAGAAGGCCCGTTAATTGTCTTTCATCGGATATTATTAGTTTAGCTAGTCTTCTATATTAAGGGTCTCGGTTTAGTTTAAATGAGCTTACTCGAGAACGAGTAAGGTTTAAGTGTAGGGAGATTTGATGAGTCGTATTTAGGTTATATTTTACCCCGCATTTATAGCTTATTCCGACTCGATTTTGTGTGCTTAATTATTTAATAGCTCATTTAATCACTAATTTACTATAATTAGCCGTCTTAGTCACATTTAATAATTAGTCGGATTGTAATAATATTAGTATTTAATAATTCGATTTTATTTATCGCGAATAAATATATATATTTATTAATATATTAGTTTTATTATAAATGTCATATAAATAATGCTTTGCTTTTGTGTTATTTGATTTTGTAGGACTCGTATTCGTGAATAAAACAAGTTTAAGTGAAGCGAGGAGGAAATTTAGACACAAATGAGCAATATTAACATGGAAGTCTCAAACGTTGACTTTGTCAAAGTCAACTCATCGTCCCCTGCCTACATCTTCATCTTTATTTCACCTTCATCATCGCATCATCATCACCATACCACATTACCTTCGCCTTTACCATTTTTGTTCGCCGAAAACCCGTCATCAACCTCGCATACATCACGAAACTTCGTCACCATTAATCATCATCACCATTTCCAAACACCACCACTGCAACTCCCATCATCACCACGGCAACAAACAATTTTTCACCATTATCAATCCAACAACACCGCCATTAACATACCTCCATTTCCACCATCACCATTTTCGCAACAATCCACCATCATTTTCGCATCATTCACCCCTGCATCACGAAATCCGTCTTCATCATCAATTCTGGCCACCAATGTGTCCAGCTCGTCCCATATACGCCACCATTCATCCACCATCATCAATCCGAAAACCCGACATCCATCAATTCGCGACTTTCAGACCACGACTGACCACAGCACCGCCCAAGCTCCACCAATTCCAGCCCATCAATCACCAATTCAATTCATCAATAATGAAGCATATGTACTCTTTGCCGGCCAACCGGCGGCCGACTACCCCTACCGGTAGCCGCAACATTAATTTTCACCTCTTTTTGTGAAAGACTCGCTACCGGTCATAGGCACCGGCAGCCGACGTACCGGCACGCAATACCACAACATTTTCATCTCGCATCAATTGTGTGCTCTATGTCGGTTGCCCTTCTGCCGGTGCACCGGCTCCCACTGACACCTCCATTAATTCTTCCCCTTGCTTCAAATGTGTCGCTACCGGCTCCAGTACCGATGGCCGGTGCACCGGCAACCACTACTCGCTGTTTTCTTTATGTCGTTCCCCCTTTTTCTTTGTCTTTTTTTTTTCGTCTGTTTTTGTTTTGTTTTTGGGAGTGGAGATTGTTTTCGTCGATTGGAGTTATAGATTAGTTATTATTATTATTATTATTATTATTATTATTATTATTATTATTATTATTATTATTATTATTATTATTATTATTATTATTATTATTATTATTATTATTATTATTATTATTATTATTATTATTATTAGTAGTAGTATTATTATTATTAGTATTATTATTATTATTATTATTATTATTATTATTATTATTATTATTATTATTATTATTATTATTATTATTATTATTATTATTATTATTATTATTATTATTATTAGTAGTAGTAGTAGTAGTAGTAGTAGTAGTAGTAGTAGTAGTAGTAGTAGTAGTAGTAGTAGTAGTATTATTATTATTATTAGTAGTAGTAGTAGTAGAACTAATTAGTAGGAGTAGTATATAAATACCACAACACTTCTACATTAAAAAAACACTTTTATTACCACTTTACATTAGACTAGAAATTAGACTAGATTATTATTCTCTCTCAATATTGTAGAACCCTAATATTTTCTCTCTCATTTTTATTCAATAAAAAGTTGTAATCGTTCTTTCATTAATAGTTTAATTCTTCTTTAGTTTATCCAAGTTCTTCAATTTCCAATAGTTTACATTTAATATTTGGGTTGTCTTTGAAAGACAAGAAGAAATTCATCTTCCATTATTATCCAAACTTGGTACTTTCTTCTTAATTGGTATAATTCTCATCTTTTATTTTCAATTACTTCATTAGTTTACATTTATGGTCTCACTTGTTTGTTATTTATTCAAAGTATTAATCTTTATCATATTTGCAATGTTTGTTTGTGGATTGTTGCAATTTATTGTTGAATTCTCACCCATGAACATGTGTGAGTAGTCTAATCTAGGGTCTATGGGGAATTTGGGTGATTAAGGGGATGAATTTGGGTTGTTAACCTTTTGAATGGGGTGATTATGTGGTTTCTACTCTCATTCATTTGAAGTGTTTGATGAAATGTTTGAATGAAGTTTGAATTTTTCATTAACATGTTTAACTTATCTTGGTGCATTATGCTATTGGATGGTTTTAGAAGTGTTTATTGAGATGCTTAAATGAAAGTTGGAGCCTTTATTAGACATATTTGATCCATCTTGGTGCCTATGCTATTGGATAGTCTTTATGCTTTGTTTGTAGCAAGTTCATCTTAATCAAGTGACAACTTATTGAGGGACTTAAGGTGATTAAGAAATTAGTCCTAAATCCTTGACCACTATTATTATCCATCTCTTGTTAGACCTTGTTTCTCCCCCTAATTGCCCTTTGTGAACCCAAAGACCTTAGCCTTCCCTTATTAATTAAGAACAATTTCATTTAGTTTAAATTTTATACTTTGTTGCATCTTAGTTTAAAATCGACCAACCTTATTTTTATTTGACTAAAATAGGACTTAAACGGACTAAGTATACACCCCCGCCATCTTTGTGTTTCACCCCGATTAAATACTACTTTTTAATTGGGTTTTATAAATTACTTCTGATTGGGAAATGACGGCAAATCCCTATATCACCACCTCATCTATGGCAAGGCATGCCACCTTCCTTTGGAAGTGGAGCATAAAGCCTATTGGGCCATCAAATCTTTCAATCAAAGCATAGATGATGCGGGCCTCCATAGGAAGCTTCAACTTCAAGAAATTGAAGAAATCCGTCTTGACTCCTACGATAATGCCGCTATATACAAGGAGAAAGTAAGAGTATGGCATGACCGGATGATAAGTCGGAGGGAGTTCAAGGAAGGTAGCAAAGTTCTTGTCTTCCAAAATAGGCTCAAGTTGTTCTCCGGAAAGCTAAGGTCAAGATGGCTTGGTCCGTACATTGTAAGGAAGGTCCATTCTCATGGAGCGGTGGAAGTTGAAAACCCAAGCACGGGAAAGATGATCAAAGTGAATGGACAACGTCTCAAGGAATATCATGAAGGAATGGAACCACAAATGGTGGAAGAAGTCACTTTGGAAGACCCAGTTTATCAAACATGAACAAATGAAGCACTAAGTCGAGCCATCGATGTTAAAAATCCGGCAACCTTTGTAAATACACTCTCCTTAGCATAGAATTTACCGCTTTCTTGTTTATTTATTAATTTCGCATGTTTATAAGCATCAAATTGGAATCTTTTGATGGTTTGTTGAAGTGTGAAGGGAGTCGGATGGAGATTCTTGGGAAGCGTGCCAAAGTAGTAATGGGAGTCGAAATGACTCGGGACATCAACTACACGAGTCAAATGAGAGAAAGGCAGAAAAGAAGGTTAAATATTTCAACAAGGGAAGAAGTTGAAATTTGATATTTGAACCGCACTCCAGTCAAAAGCGCAGCCTGCGCAAAAAGGCGCAGCATGCGCACAAATTACGCAGCCTGCGTATTGAGCTACCACGGGATCTAAAGTTAGCCTAATTCACGATTTTATGCTTTCATATCACAAATATTTCGATCAAACCCACCACAAACCTTACTCTCATACCGCATCCCACCATAAAAAATCCCATCCAATCCCAACAAAACTTCAACAAAACCCCAACTTCATCATCACATTCCTTCCCCAACCAACATACCATCATCAATCACTTACTTTGCACATCAAAAATCTGATTTTCACCTGATTTCGTCCCAAACCCTAACTTTCCAAGCTTCATGTTTCAAGCATTTTCAAGTGGATTTCTGGGTTATTGGAGCATTCTTGGCGGGTTATTGGCATTATACATCAATCATTGAGCATTTTTAAGTGGATTCGGGGAGGTATAACAACTTTTCCAACTTTTCTCTTTATTACTTTGCAAAAATCCGAAATTAGATACTTGTTGGTTGAAATTTTGGATTGTGATTGTTGATTGTAGTGTATAATTGCTGGGACAAACTTGTTTTCTTAGTAAGGGAAAGGGTATTCAACAAACATCATTCACTTCCACCTTCTTGAATTAGTGCATAGAAGGTGTTTGTCGAATTGCCTCAAAGAGAGAAAAACAGTTTTGAGTGCTTTGTTGATAGTATTATTATGCCTTCTTGCTAGGTACAATGGTTTTCGGAAAGAGGGAGGCCGTTCAACAAGGGGAAGCAAGTGCTCCCAAAGTGTTTAATGGGGATGAGGGATTGAATTCCGAACAAAAGAAAATTTTCAAAAAGCTTGAAAAAGACAACCCTTTACCCATTACAAAATTTCTCCACCGCGACACACTCCAAAAACTAGGCTTAGGAGAACTCACATTCCAACTTTTGAGTCGGGTAGGGTTAGAGAGGTACATGGACATTTACGATGATACATTCTGGTCTTTTACTTTTGAATTCCTTTCCACCATCTCAAAAACGGGGAAGGGAGTTAATGAGAGGGTGAATTTTCGACTTCACAAAGTGTGGCACTCAATCACATTTGATGAAGTCCGGGATGTTTTGCAAATCACTAAAAGACCTTCCTCGGTCAACCCACCCAAAGGAAAGCTTAATGAAGTCTGGTGTCACCTCACGGGGAGACAAACCCAAGATCACAATGATAAACTTTCCGCCATTACCAACCCCGTGATCCGAATATTGACAAGAAGTTTAGCTTGTTGGTTCTTCTCTATGGGAGAATCGACAAAAGTTAGTGACTCGCTAAGGGAGTGCATTTGGACTATGCTCCCGGAGAGGGAGGGTGTGCCCGATTGGGCAAGACTTTTTGTGAACTCGTGTTTGAAGCACAGGAAGAGGAAAGGAGGTGTTATCAATGGTGGGGGCTTAATCACCCTCTTTGTGGAGAAGTATGTGGAGGAAGCCCCGGATGATCAAAACCCCGTTTGGGGAAATTATTTTTAAAACACTCAAGGGTTAGAAGAAACCCACATGATCAAGGTCTTTGATGCTATCAATTTTAGATGTCATTGGTTGGGAGTGGGAAAAATTCCATATATGACTCTACCTCAGAATGACCCGATTCCTAGTGGCTCCCATGCCATTCATTTCTTTTGCCCGGCCGATACATAACAACAACAAGAGCCAAGGGCACAAAGAAGAAGGGCAGTTACACCCTCGGTTGTCAATGTTGAAAGTGAAGAAGAAAGGGAGATTCAAAGGATTGAGAGTGGCCCAACTATCCATGACACCCCAATGTATGAGGCGGGGGGAAGTTCTAGCACTCCAATCGCCCCTTGGCAATAACAAATGTTCAACTACTTCAATGAGACCCGGGGGACTTTGGAGGCCATAAGTGGGAGAGTTGATAGCTCTTATGCTTGGCAACAACAACAAGCGCCAAGGCTTGAGAGTCTAGATCAATGGAGGGTGGCTATCATGGAGCACCAAAAGTTGAGTGCGGAGGCCGAGCGGGCTCAAATGAGGATGCTTGAAGGGATAGCCAAACAACAAGAGGAATCCTTTGCTTGGCAACAACAACAACAAGCCAAACAAATGGAGGATAATTAAGCTATGTGGAAGGCTCAAAATGAGTGGAGGGAGTAAGTGAGCCATCAATTTGGGGTGCAAAATGAAAGGCACTACCAATACATTGAAAACTCTTACCATGATGCCCAAGCACAAGAAGACTCCTTCGGCCTCATCCGCGGCCTCTTTGGCATGACTCTCCACCATAATGATCCCACCTACCAACCAAACATTAATGAGCAATAAGTTGCTGAAGCCTATGAGAAGGCGAAAAGAGTGAGAGAAGCAAGAAAAAGGAGGAGAAGAAATCAAGGGACATATGAGAAAGGTGAAGGCTCGGGTCCCTTCAACAACTAATCTTGAGAAGGTGATGGTACTCCTCCACATTGAGGACAATGTGTGATCTAAGTGTGGGGGAGTGAGATGATTGTAATATATGTACATATTTCCTTTTTTATCTGAAAAATTTGAAAAATACCAAAAAAAATGGAGGGATAAGGAGGGTCATGGAAGGAGGCTAGCTTTAGGATTTAATTTACTTTTGAGTCACAAAAACTTACTCTAAATTGGTGGTTTTTCTTTGCATTGGCTACTTTGGTTGTTGATTTTTGTAGGTGTGTGGCCAACCAAGTAGCATGATCATACCGTGCTTGGAGTGATAAGGGGGTGATATAAGTGGTGTAATGTGATGATTTAGGAGTTGCCTAGGCTACTTTGCTATCACCTTGGGATAAGGTGAGAGTGGTCATCTCTTTTCGGTGATATAAGAAGGGTGGAGTTGAAATGAGTTGGAGTTGGTGGAGTGTCGTGTCTTGTTTTGAGGGATAATATAAGGAGGGGGTGTGAGAGAAGAGTGTGTGTCACCTTTGAGTCTAGATTTTCCTTTAATCGGTGGATTGTTAATGAGGGAGATATAAGAAGGTAGTCGTGAGGGAAGAGTGGTCAATTATCCTCACACTCACCTATGAACTAATCCAAGTGCTTGTTCCGAGTTTTGCTTGGGACGAGCAAAAGTCTAAGTTTGGGGGTGTTTGATGGAGTCAAATATGTCGAGTGTAGTTGTGTCTATTAGGTTGTTTATGCAAGTTTTGAGGCCAAGTTATACACTAACCTTGGACAGCCGGCTTGTTCCATTTCCTTGTAGTTTTGGTCACAATGAGCTTTACCTTTGGTTGTTCATCTCATAAGACAAAGTCAAGCATCCGTATCAATAAGTCGAGGTAAAGATTTCGTTTTGCATCAACCAAGATAAGACGCTCGCACTAACCAAGCAATGACAAGTGAAGATGGGAAAGCAAAGGACCAAGCAAATAGTCGGATTTTGGCAACGGAGTCCAGTACAAAGCGCAGCCTGCGCCACTTCCAGGAGCCTGCGCATTTTGATTTAAACACGGGCTTAACTTAACAGTCCATGTTTGGGCTTTCATGAGACGACTTAACCTAGAAAGGAGTGCAGCCCTATATATATCTCATGCTTTGAAGACCTAGATCAGCATCTTATTAGGCAATAATCTCAAAAACTTGTATGAGAAGAGAACTTGGTAATTTAGGAAGAAAGTTGTAATCTTTTGACATTGAATGTTAATCTTTCCACATTTCTTGGGTTCTTCTAAGGATATGGAAGGCTAAGCTTTCATCTTGGTGTAATTTCTTTCAAAGTCATCAACTTTGGTATTGTAAGACTCTTTTATCTCCTTTAAAGTTATCTAATACTCTTTCCTTGGGTTTAATTCTTATGTTGAGTGAATGAATGTGTGGTTTGATCATCCTTGCATCTTATTTACTTGACTATTGCAAATTCTAGAGAAATGATTTAATTTATCTAGGATTTTTTGAAGCAACCTTGTTGTGTGTTGATTTGATTTAAAGGATTCATATAAGAAGTAGGAAAGTTTGTGTCTTTTTCTCATTTGTATGATTTAATCTTGTGAGAATTGATCCTAGCTTGAGTATCTTGGTAAAGGTTCTTAATGCTCATGCTTAGTTGTCTTTCATGGTTTAATGGATGGTTGGCTAAACTTGAAGAGGATACATGGATGATTTAATTTGTGTATGCTAATATCTTGATATTGTAATATTGGGTGGATAACCTTAGGAGAGTAAAAAGAGTCAAGCTTTGTCATTTGTTGGTGACTAAGAAGAGATTACACCAAGTTCTTTCTCATTATTACTTTGTGCTTATTAAGTGTTTGTTGTATTGTCACAATAGCAAAGTCTCCATTTTTACTCATTTTCATGTTGTTTCCAATCAAATGCCTCTTCCATCTACGTTTCCTACTAGTTGAACATTGTTAATACCCATTGTTTGTTATTAGTTCCTTTTGTTGAGTTTAAATTGTCATTAGGGTCTTAATTGGTAGTTAGAGTCTTAATTAGTATTCAATAGGTTACAATTCAAGTCTTTAGTTTAAAAGTCCTTCTCTTGGGATCGACCCTTACTTGCACAATATTGCTTTATCCTTTAGAGTAATCTACAGTATAGTTTGGCTTTATAAATTGTTAATTTGATAGTTAATTCTAGTATTTAGCGACCTAGTATTTCACTAATCAATATCCCACAAATTCTTGTCGATTCAGCAGAAAACACATGACAGTTCATTATAGAGTGAGTATAAAGCAGCCTTAACTTCCATTGGTTTTTTTTTTTGTTTTTGGTGAGGAGTGAATCTGCAGCCGCTACCTTCGGGTAAACCCTCACTGCAAACCACGTATACCAGGTAAGGCACCCGAGGGTGATAGACTCGAAGTCTATATTAGGCATGGATTCAGGCCAAGAATGCTCCACAAGATTTTGCTCTTGGGGAGACTTGAACCCGGATCTCTTTGGAAAAAAACCAAATTATTGACATAATTTGCATTTTGCATTACAGTGTGTAATAATTTTCATAGGGAGTAAAGCTGTTGAGGGGGTTCTAAATAAACTTATCGTTTCTTATTCTTTAATCGAACATACATATTACTTCAGAAAAACCAAAATAGAAAGTAATAAAACGTAAAACGAGTTATAGCTTTCTCTTGCATTTCACTCCAAATGCTATATTGTTTCAGACTGTAAGAGCCGCTAATTTAGCTTCGAAAATGAAATTTTCCTTACAAATTACAGATAAATGTATCATTTTTAGACACTGCTTTTAGTTTTCTCAATATTTCAAGAACTACTTGAAAGTATATCTATAAACTAAATGCGTCAACGTAAAACCTCGACCTGCCTCAGCTATAAAACTATCTTATTTGTAGTTGAATCATCTGAAACTGGAAAAGGCATTGCTAGTTCCGATTCCAGACCCAAATGGCTCCAGCATCCATGAGCATTTGTACAAGTCTACCTTGCACCTGAAGGGTGATCAAATCATTTGGGCCGCCAACAAAGTTACCTCCTATGAAAATAGATGGTACACTTGGTCTACGACCCAACATCTGAAGTGTTTGTTCAATGTCACGTCCATTATTTCCCATTTGATCAAGTTCGTAAACTGTAGGATTAGCTCCAAACCCGGTTATGAGCTGCCTCATTGAGTGGCTCACTGGACACCCGGTTTTGCTGAATATGACTACTGGCCTTTCGTGAACTAGACGCTTCACTGAATCCATTATCTTAGCTTGTTGGTTTTTGATATGGGTTTAAGTTGGAATAGTAGTGGTTAATGAAGAGTTGAGATTTGCAGTGAGGATCAAGCTACAAGTTATGTCTATTTATAGGCTTCATCAAAGGCAACTTCCATGGCTTAAATGGGTAGAGGATAAGTCACATGACCATGAAAATGACCTACAAGACATCATCTTATTTCTTCGTATGTTATTGTAAGGAAACAAGTACATCTATCTTATCGAGTTGTGACTCTAACTATGAAGAATAATAACTTTTTACTAAAGGGTATGGAATTTGTGTCCCAAAGAGGGAAAGGTCTAACTTTTCTTTGGCTTTTGTATATGATGGAACAATGTCAAATGGCTCACTAAACTAGTTGCGTTTCTATCCGTGAGAAGTAAGAGTAGCAGGTAAGGGTTGATCTATATTAACCAAAGGTTTTGCTTGGTGCTACTCGGCTTGAATCCCCAGACTCTAACAAAGGGTGCTTTACTGTTTTCAAGTAGTAGGCAATCAATGCAATTTTCGACACAATTTTCATTATGGGCTATGATAGGAGACCCTCTAATCCATGTGGTAGAAACAAAGAGGTAGATCACACCCACCTTACCGTAGGTAGCCGCCTTTAGTTATGGGTGTGAAATGGTTCAAGAGTGGAGAATAACACATAGCCGCCCAAGTCCATAACAGAATCACTCTTTTGATTGAGTTTCTCTTACAGTCGAGGTCTTGCTGATGATGATATGTATCTTTCGACTCACACGTGGGCATGCCATCATACAATAACTCAAATGAATTCGAAGAGCCAAAAGAAGCTTACAAAGTTTGGGATTCCATAGAGTTGGTCGTCTGTGATATCAGCTTATGGTCCTCCATTCTTGGCAAAATGCAGAGAACAGAACATTTAGTACATTGTATGACTTTTTCCAATGTACAAAACAGAACATATTCTCCAATACACGAAAAAAGACGAAAAAGATGTGCGAAAAAATAATACAGGAGGACATCCTAGATGTTCTTATCCTTATTGTTAAGATACAGCTCACCCATAATAAAGGCACATGTGAGTATCCCACATTAGAAAAACAGGAGAGACTTGTCTATCATATAAACCAAGGAGTTACTCCACCCATTGCCAATTGGTTTTGGGATGAAACCTCCTTGGACTTATAAGTCGGACTCTCTCTCCTCCATGCGGGTGCGGCCCAGGCCCGATAACGGAATTTATCACTTATCCCCAACTATTAGTAACATTTCAGGACTTTCAGTTGCTAACTTCTATAGATCAAGTGTAATTCTGAACCAAACAGGCCTTTTTAGCGACTAGTGCCGATTTGATTAAACACCAATTTATTGCTGGGGTCAATGCAACTTGGGATTGTTCATCAACTCACTAGTTTACACTTTACAACATCAGAATCCCTTAAAAGGCTGAATTTCATGAATTTAATCTCAGAATCTTGTCATCTGCATTTGGTTGTTTCCATGCGGCTCAAATTAGCCATGACAACTAGGATCTTTTATAATGTAAACAAGTACTCAATTGATGCGATTTTCAAGGTTATGAGTCATTTGGAAATAGCCTCTACATTTTTCCAACATCAGGATAAAGTTGTGTAAATCCGACCCCCTAACCGAGTATGGCATGAATAATATTAGGTCATTGCATTCCGTTCAGTGGATTAAATCAGGAAGCTGACATAGAGTACAGACATGAGACATCACTATTTCTGTAACAAATTCCATTATAATTGCAAGGAATATACATATTTCGCAAAAACAACAGAATGAAGTTGCTAAGCAAATTCGTAGTAATAACCAGATGTCATGATGTTAAAATCTGTAATCTTTTTAAATCTTAAAAATGCTGATATTTGATAAAACCAGAAAATGACATTGTTTGTTATTGGCATCTTTAATATACCAAATGTAGCTCTCTACTTTCTGAGTTTATCAAATCAAAGCATTTTTTGTGTACTTGTATTTTCAGTCGGACAACAAAACATCAGCACATCCCACTTTTTTTAATATAAAAAGAGAAAAGCATTTGTCCGTAAAGACGATTCACTTTCTAGTAGTGTTCACACGTTCTAAACCAATTGAGTTGATTCCGTCTCAAAACAATCTAACGGTCAGTTGAATAAAAAGGTTCAGAGTGAATAATGATTAAATATTGTTCTATTAGAGGAAATGGAAGGAAATGAAGAGAATAGGAAATGGAGAGGATCCCTTCTCATTCTAAACATACTCAAATGTCAATTTTAAAGTTTGAAAAACAAATCTTGTTCCTTTTCCGGATTTTAAAATTTAATCATGCTCTTTACTTGTTCTTTTTAAGATGTTATATTATGACCGTTTTCTTCCATCATCTTATGCACAATAGAAAATCTTTATTATATCAATTAGTCTTGCTTAAGACTTAGACTATTCGTCTTATTATTAAGACGGATTATTTTAAGAGTTTTTTTGGTCAGAAACTACCTTTTGTTTAGGGTCATTTGTGAACCATTACCTTTCATTTTATTTTTTCTCTTTCAACTACCTTTAATTTCTTTTTTTGTTTTTTTGCAAAAGACTACCGGAATTCCACTTCCGACGAATAAAAGTCAACTTTTCGTTATTGACTTGCTCTTTTCTCCCCTTTTACATATGTAACCCATATTTTCCCCTTTATTCACCCTACAAAATGTGAAAAAGCCTCTCTCCATGCCCAACACCTTATGAGAAGTCTCCTCCATCTCAATCTCCCTCTCCATCTCCGTCGTAAAATCACGTTTACTGCCATCTCCATCTTCTCCTTTACATTTCGACAGCCTTAGCTTATAAACTATTCACGATTCATCAACCTAATGTCAATCTCAGACATATTAAACTACCCTTTTTCTCTCTTTATAGAGAAGATAGTGGGTATAAGAAAACTAATGAGATAGTACTCATAAAAACAAGTGATCCTAAGAGTGAATCCATGATTATTCTCGAATAACAAACACTAGGCGTTGTTTGTCCATAATAGATCATTATTATTGAAGAATAATTTACCATACATGTTCAGATAAATGTCAGATAAATGTTCAGACTACCAGGATTTTTATCGGTAGTCTTTTGCAAAAAGAAGAAATTAAAGGTAATTGAAAGCCAAAAATAAAATAAAAGGTAGTGTAACACCCCGACCCAAACCTAGGGCCGGGAGCGGTTACTTATGATAGCTCACCAGGCTGTGTACATGGCCCACAGATCAACACGGGTCCTTTATAGCGCATTTTGTTCTCACTCATGCGCATCCCGGGAACCTTCCTAGGAGGTCACCCATCCTAAGACTACTCTCAGCCAAGCACGCTTAACTGTGAAGTTATTTTGCATGGATGACCATAAAAGAAAGTGCATTTTGTTTACATGAGTAGTACTTCCAATCCCTTTAAGCACTAGTCATTTAAGCCTATCACTGGACCTCTTCAATTAAAGTGGGGTGTTACAGGTAGTTGTTCACAAATGACCCTAAATAAAAGGTAATTTTTGACCAAAAAAACCTTATGTTAATACCATATTGTGTAATATGGGCCGTCCTTTAAGAAATGGATGGATATCATAGTGTCATTAATTAGACAGTTATACATGGTGGGCTAGGCTTGTGTAATAGGTGTAAGTCGATCTGATGTCAGTAAGAGTGACATGACTACACACTAATAAAACTCAAATCTTTTATCCTTTTCTATTACAAACATTCGCTTGTTATTTCAGTTTCTCATTTCAATTTCTTTTAATTTCTCATCTCATCGTCCACAACCTCTCAAAACTAGCCATCTTCATTTAAAAAAAAACCAAAATCATCTTCATCTCATCGACATTATGTTGTTTCTCATTCGATCCAAACGTCATTTATTCAAACCCAAATCCAGAAAACAAGATTAATTTTTGCCCAATAATCTAGACCTAAAACGCCTTCATCTTCATCTTCAAGTTACTCCTAAATCTTCATCTTCATATGCAAGAATCATTTGTAAGTAAATCATTAATGGACAAGAAGGCTTTAAAATCATATTTGAATGGTCATTGTTTGTATAAATTTTCACAAATGTATTATTATTATTATTATTATTATTATTATTATTATTATTATTATTATTATTATTATTATTATTATTATTATTATAGGGTTTGGTGTCTTAAATTTAATTGAAACTCAATAAACCTGGTTCTTTTATGAGTTTTGTTTTTTTACTTTTGAATAAACTTTAAAAATATGGATTTTGTTTAGAAATTAGTAGTGTATTTGATTATTGTTAGATATGTGTTAACAATTTGGAACATTATGTTACCAGTTAAGCGGTATACAAATCTCAAATATTAACAATTGAATGATGATGATATAACATGTGACCATTTTCGCTTGTTATGTAACAGTTCTGCTAATGCTAGCAATTGTATTTGATTTTAAATTAGAAATAGGTTGTATTTGATTGTTGTTAGATATTTGTTCCGACTTCTGGGGAATATGTAACTAGTTATGTTGTATATGAACAATTTTGGTTGGTATATATGGTAACATATTCTACTCAAATGGTACCACGTTGAACTGAAGTGGTGATATGTTAAATTATAATGTTGAATTGACGTGGTGACATATTGAAATGAAATGGTGACATCTGCTTACTTAAATGTTAACATAACATGCATTCATGTATTAATGTGCTAACATGATGTCCTCAATTGGTAACATGTTAAACTAAAATGGATACCTATTATATAAAACGTTATCCTCAATTGGTAACATATTGATCAAACAATGGTGACATGTAAAACTCCAATGGTAACATGTTGAACATAACTACTTGCCACTATTTCAGAGAAAGTTGTTACCATTTTGTGTTGGTTTTGGGCATAAATTGGTATATAACCACAACCATTTGTGTTTGTTTTGGGCAGGTGATTATTAAACCTCTCTCTATCCTAGGTGTCGATATGGAGGACATCGTCGTTAACAAGGGACCAGGTGCGTCAAAAGTACGTTGTCGAAGATGAACTGCAGCGATGAGGAATTTTCACTATGTGTTACACTCGGGCTGCAGTCAAGAAAGGCTGGTCCAGGCAAAAAGATGAACTATGGACAAGACAATGTAGTGGTGGTTGTTTATGTTAAACATTGTTGTAGTTTTTGTTCATGTTTGATTTTGATATATGTTGTGAATGTTAAAAACAGATTTGTGTATGTTAAACAGAATTGGCGACAAAAGTTTGTGTTATGTGGATGTTTATGTTAAACAAAATTTGTTACCATGTCGCTCGTTCAGTAACATGTCACTATTTTTACCTATTTATGTCATCATATTTTGTTAAACCTTAGGGTAATCAACAGGTTCTTTAGAGAATCATGTTCTTTAAAATATTATGAAAGACATATATGTTATCATTTTGTTTGACAATGTGGTAACATATAATGTATTAACATTAATATTTGTACTTAGATGATACTCAGATAATATGTAAGCATGTTGCCATAACATTTATTCATTGCCATGGTGGATAATACCACTTGTAAAAAAAATAGAACATATGTAACAACCCAGATTATAAAACAAAGGGAAAACGTATATTAAATGATTTATCAGGGTATACCAATGATAAAAGGGTCAAGGTGGCGGAAACACCTGACCAATCCGGTTTGCTACCAAATCCAAAAACAAACTAATACATTATTCAAGGTTATCAAAACATAAAAACAAACTCCTAATTTATTATTCGTCTTGCCCCTCGATGCATCCCAAGCAACATCAACCAAACAACGACGAGCATTCAATCTGAGATTGGAGGTCGACAATCAGTTGGGAATAACTAGATGCTCTCCCAGTCATGTTTACAACAATTGAATATAACCAACAATCAATAAAAACTGAAATGTAAAACCAGTAAACATGTGAGACCATCTATACTCATGAAAAACCGACACCAACTTACCACTGGACAAAGACAAATGATAAGTAGCATTTTAGTCGTATTTTACCCATACTTTTACTCTTATTCGACTCGATTTTGTGTGCCTCAATTGTTAAATAGCTCATTTATTAGTTTTATTAGTTAATTAGTCTTTAATAATTTGATTTTATTTATCGTGAATGAATATATTTGTATGTCGGAATTTAGTTTTAGCTCATTTTATATGTTAATTAGTAATTATTAGTTTTATTATGATAATCGCAAATAATCGTTTTTATATGAGAATTAGTTACAGCGATTAGTTGTGTTCATTTTGTAGGGAACAGATTTGTAAATAAAGGAAGGCAAATCTTAATGCAAGAAAGTCAAGACGGGTCAACGCAAATCACGTGGAGCAATATCAAAGGGAAGAAAAGTAAAGTCAAACTTTGACTTTAACCAAAAGAACAGACTCCCTGCATTTCGTCTTCATCACCTGCCTCACACTCCTTCATTCATCCTCTCCATCATTAACCAACCCGACATCATTCAGCCCTGCATTTCATCATCTTCAACAACAACGACACCATCCCTTCCCTAGCTGCTCACCTGCAATCATTTCGCCATTACCATCATCGTTCATCATCAACCTCGCATCACCATTGAAACACATCCTCCATTAATCCACCATTAACAAGCCTTCATTTCCGTACCAATCACCACCAAACTACATCCCCTGCTTCATGCTCCCGTCACCAACATTAATAACAACAAAGAAATTTCAAACCCTTAATCACCAAAGAACAATGACACCGTGACTGACCTGCGTCTTCATCCACTTCACCACCCATCACCATTAACAACCCCAACCACAACGACATCACCTCACCACGGAAGCCATAACAGCCACCCCACAACACCGCCCAAGCTCCACCAATTCTACCCCATCAATCACCAATTCAATTCAGCAAATTTGAAGCAGATGTACTCCATGCCGGTGCCTCGGCAGTCGACATCCTCTACCGGTAGGCACAACATCAATTTCTCCTCCTTTTTGTGAAAGTCTCGCTACCGGCATAGCAACCGACAGCCGACGGGCCGACATAGACTACACCTCTTCAAATCTCGCATCATTTTTGTGCTCTCTACCGGTATCCGGTCAACCGGCACACAACAACAAACATCAATCCTTCCCTTCTTTGGACGCTCCTCGCTACCGGTGCCATTCGCCGGCGGCCGGTTAACTGGCGTGGACTCCCCCTGCTGCGTTTTGTTCTATCGCATTCCCCATTTTGCCCATTTCCCTTTTGTTTGTTTTTGAGTCAGTCATATGTGTCGCAAATTTTGGGTGATTAGTTCAGTGTATTATTATTATTATTATTATTATTATTATTATTATTATTATTATTATTATTATTATTATTATTATTATTATTATTATTATTATTATTATTATTATTATTATTATTATTATTATTATTATTATTATTATTATTATTATTATTATTATTATTATTATTATTATTATTATTATTATTAATAATTAGAATGAAATACACTACCATTTTTTTACACTACCACATTTAGAATAGAATTAGACTAGAGAAATTAGACTAGTTCATCTTTCTCTCAAATATTTTAGAACCCTAGTTAGAATATTTTTCCTCTTTTAATTTTCTTCTTATCAAAGTTGTAATCTTTACTCAAAAATTAATACAATTGTTCTTTTGTTTATCCAAGTTCTTCTTTTTCTCAATAGTTTACATTTAATATTTGGGTTGTATTTGGAAGAAAAGAAGAAATTCATCTTCCATTATTATCCAAACTTGTTCCTTTCCTCTTTATTGGTATAATTCTCATCTATTGTTTACATTACTTTCATTAGTTTACATTTCTTATGTTGTTTAATTATTATTCATCCAAAGTTACAATCTTTATCATGTTTGTTTGTATTTTGTTGGAAATTGTTGGTAATTTCTCATCGATGAAAATGTGTGAGTAGTCTCATCTAAGGTCATGGGAGAACTTGGGTGATTAAAAGGGGTAAAATTGGGTTGTTAACCTTTTGAATTGGGCAATTAATGGGTCTTACTCTTGTGCATATGAAGTGCTTGATGAAATGTTTGAACGAAAGTTCGAGTCTTTCATTAGCATGTTTAACTTATCTTGGTGCATTATGCTATTGGATGGTTTTAGAAGTGTTTAATGAGGTGCTTAAAATGAAAGTTGGAGCCTTTCTTAGACATATTTGATCCATCTTGGTGCCTATGCTATTAGATAGTCTTTATGCATGTTTGTGATGAATTTGTCTCGACTAAGTGAAAGCTTGTTTGTAAACCCTTACTCCCATGCCTTTGAAATGTTTGATGGATTGCTTAAATGAAAGTTTGAGTCTTTCGTTATCATGTTTAGTCTATCCTAGGTCGAAAGACAATGGAAGGCCTATATGGCATGGTCGAGATGAGTTTTTCATACTAAGTAAATGCTTGTTGGTTAGCTCTAATTGACTAAGAAATTAGGATCAATCATAGGCCCTTATCATTACCCATTTCTTGTTAACAATCTTCTCTTCCCCGACTTACCCAAGTGAACCCAAAGACCTTAGCTTTCATTCATTTGATTAGAAGCAATTTTCATTTAGCTTAAATTTATATCTTATTTGCATCTTAGATTACAAATAATCAATCTTATTTTTATTTGACTAAAATAGGACTTAAACCGACTGAGTATCTAACCCCCGCCATCTTTGTGTTCGACCCCGATTAAATACTACTTTTTAATTGGGTTTATAAATTATTTTTGGTACCGGAAGTGACGGCAAAAACCGGTCATCAAAATGTACTAATTAACATATAAAATGAGCTAAAACTAAATTCCGACATACAAATATATTCATTCACGATAAATAGAATCAAATTATTAAAGACTAATTAACTAATAAAACTAATAAATGAGATATTTAACAATTGAGGCACACAAAATCGAGTCGAATAAGAGTAAAAGTATGGGTAAAATACGACTAAAATGCTACTTACCAAATCTCCCCACACTTAAACCTTACTCATCCTCGAGTAAGTTCATTAAATTAAACCAAGACCTGTAAAGTGAAAGGACTAGATAAACTAATAATATCCAATGTGAGGCAATTAACGGGCCTTTTCCGTTCCTCCATCTCTCACCTCCTACCAATTTAATTGCCTTGAAAAGTTTAGCTCGGTCACTTCAAGCAAAGAAACCCCAAAGAAGATTGATGAGAAAGGGGTAGGTGAAGTGTTGATGATAGAAGATGAAAAAGGGAAAGAAGAGTTGAAGCTTAAGGTTGGAGAGGATCATCCCAATGTCATCCTTCCCAAATTTGATTCTAGCACTAATACCCCTCCAAAAATGAAGCCAAGGGTTGAGAAGAAGAAACCAAAAAGATGGAAAAAGAAGGTGAAAATAAAAGGGAAATGTGAGCCAAGCCTTGAAAATGAAGAAGTTCTTGTCCATGACAAGAAGAAGCTTAAAGAAGAAATTGCCCGGAAATGGCCGGAGGTGCACCATGCCATGAATGGTGTACATGAAGTTTTGTCAAAGCTTGGGAGCTCTTGCTCCATGGAAAAGTTTGAAGTCGGTAAGGGGATAGCGGGATTCCAACAGGGGGATCCCGGTTGATTGAAGCCTCCTTAATGAAGAGGTTTGGTGGAGTTACTTAAGAACCACCGCATTGTATATACTCTCTCCTTCTCTTTAATTAAGTTTATACCGCATTTTGCATTTAATGTCATGATCCGATAGGAGTTAATCTAAATTAGCTCTCTTTGCATTCTTGTAGTGTAGTTTGCATTATACTTTCAATTTAGCATGTAGGATAGTTTATGCATTACATTCATTAAACAAAAACCACTAAAAATTTGAAAAAAAAAAACTTCAAAAACATGTATTTCATTTCCTAATTTCCTCCACACATTTATTTCCATCGGCAATATATAAATAAATAAGTGTGGGGAGGAAATTCCATCATTTAAAAATACCAAAACCATGTTATTTATTTTCAAATATTCAAAAAAAAATCAAAAACATGTTCTTACATTTTGAAAAATTCAAAAACCAACAAAAATATGTTATTTATTTTTTCTATTCTCTCCCTATACCTTGTTCCATTGAGGACAATGTAAATTTCAAGTGTGGGGAGGGAAATATCCACTTTGTGAATATTTGTTTATATTTGTATATACTTGTTAATTTGAAAAATTACAAAAATGCCTAAAAATTTAAAAATTTAAAAAAATTTCAAAAATATTGCATTGTTTATTTTATATATATTGCATTTGTCCTAACCTTTTTTATTGACAACACATGAGAGCATCGGAGAAGATATTTGGTAAAATTCTTCCAACCTTTTCTCTTTTATCCTTCCCTTTCTTTTTGTATATATAAGCATGGAGGAGGACGGGATATGTGATGTGGGTGTTCCCTTTGGGAACCATTTTGGATATG
The DNA here is from genome assembly GCF_048544455.1 of Silene latifolia. Classification (NCBI taxonomy): domain Eukaryota; kingdom Viridiplantae; phylum Streptophyta; class Magnoliopsida; order Caryophyllales; family Caryophyllaceae; genus Silene; species Silene latifolia. The sequence goes on from NC_133528.1 coordinate 95,971,414, forward strand.
CTTGTGTTGTTGGTGTGCTGTTAGGACTAGATATTGTATGCATTTAGAGTAGATATGTATATATGTGTTCACTCTTGCATTCACGTAGTTTGTTCATATGATTAATTGCATCCATACACGTTGCATCTTGTTTGTAAATATTTGCATAGGGAGTCTTAATGTGGAGGGCATATGTTGTCAATGATGTTAATTTGTTTTGCCCGTGTCATTTCCCTCTTGATAGCTCGTACCTCTTGATGACACATGTTAGGGTTTTTGCTTGCAAAAACCCGGATGTCTAGCTTAACAACCAAGTTGCGACCACCTTGTGAGACCGTATTAGGCCCGAGACTTGACATAGGACCGACATAGCTACTAAAATGTGAGGATAGAGCCTCCATATTGTCGGTCCATCAAACCGGTCCCGTTTAGGTCATGTGAGTAGTTCTCCTTACGTGGTATGTCATGTCAAAACGCATAAGTATGGTGCTCACTCCTTACCGTAGAAGTGTCGGTGTGCATATTGAGACAATTTTGTTCAAATAAAGTAATCTCACAATAGCCAAATAAGCTTTTGTTATGCCCTTGAGTCAATTGTTTCCTTTTGTTAACCCATTTTGAGCCTAAGCCTTATCATTTCTATTGCCAACAAAATAACTACATCCCATAAACAACTCACCTTGGTTGAGTAGTTCGTTATTGTGGTTCTTTTGTGGAGTATATTTGGGTTGAAATTTTGACTCACCTTGAGGTGTATGATCTTAATGCCACATGAGTGAAATGCAACTTTGGCTACTTTTGTTTAATAAGAAGTGAACATATCGTGAAAAATGCAAGAAAGAAAATCAAATAGAAAAGGAAAAATGAAGAAGAAAAACAAATAGAAAAAGAGAAAAATGAGATGAAAAACAAAAAGAAAAGAATGTATATTTTGTGCGAAATAAAGGGTTGGTAATTTGCAAATCGAGTTTTGCTTTGAAGAGGATTGAATATTTTTTTGGAAATGACAATCTTGTCATATTTTGTGTAAGAATTCATTTGCATGGGTTGAGTTTAGAGGATTGGTTAGATGTGACGACTAATTAACCGATAGCCCCACATGTCATGAAACGCTGCTTTCACCGATCCCTTTTTACCGAACCCGAGCCCCATTACAACCCGAATGTCTCTTGTATGTGCATAATTTGGCATTTCTCTTGCAGATATTGGATGGAGTACCATATTAGATTGCGGGCATGCTTCGCAAGTCGAGTTAGGAGAGTGATTTTGGTTACTTTTTGTCACAAAAATCACCCCGGCCTTTCATTTGAGTGACTAGTGAAACCCGTGAGGGTCGGTCTTTGGTCTCCTTTTGGTCAAAGGTTTGATATGGAGTCGAATCTTGCGTGTGTCGTGTCATTCTTGGGAGTACAGCGAAGTACTTCCCCTTTCCCGCCTAGAATTTGTTTCTTAGGCACCCCGTGTTGTCAATGTTGGCTACTTGAGCTAGAATTAGGGAGTCGACACCTTGGTAGGACCCGGAGACAACATCCTCCACTAATGACACTCTTTGTTCGGTTTTTGAAAGTAAAACGGCCGCTTAGATGAGGAAAGCGGTTTGACTTTTTGTGATGCATCTTATATGTTGATTCGTGCTTAAATGTCGGTTGTGTCAAAATTTTCCACAAGCCCCCATTTGCCTTGCAAGGAAGCACATACCTCATTGTGTTTAGTTGTGAGTTGAAGGGACGGAGAAGGCCCGTTAATTGCCTCTCATCGGATATTATTAGTTTATCTAGTCCTTTCACTTTACGGGTCTTGGTTTAATTTAATGAGCTTACTCGAGGACGAGTAAGGTTTAAGTGTGGGGAGATTTGATAAGTAGCATTTTAGTCGTATTTTACCCATACTTTTACTCTTATTCGACTCGATTTTGTGTGCCTCAATTGTTAAATAGCTCATTTATTAGTTTTATTAGTTAATTAGTCTTTAATAATTTGATTCTATTTATCGTGAATGAATATATTTGTATGTCGGAATTTAGTTTTAGCTCATTTTATATGTTAATTAATAATTATTAGTTTTATTATGAGAATCACAAATAATCGTTTTTATATGAGAATTAGTTACAGCGATTAGTTGTATTCATTTTGTAGGGAACAGATTTGTAAATAAAGGAAGGCAAATCTTAATGCAAGAAAGTCAAGACGGGTCAACGCAAATCACGTGGAGCAATATCAAAGGGAAGAAAAGTAAAGTCAAACTTTTACTTTAACCAAAAGAACAGACTCCCCGCATTTCGTCTTCATCACCTGCCTCACACTCCTTCATTCATCCTCTCCATCATTAACCAACCCGACATCATTCAGCCCTGCATTTCATCATCTTCAACAACAACGACACCATCCCTTCCCTAGCTGCTCACCTGCAATCATTTCGCCATTACCATCATCGTTCATCATCAACCTCGCATCACCATTGAAACACATCCTCCATTAATCCACCATTAACAAGCCTCCATTTCCGTACTAATCACCACCAAACTACATCCCCTGCTTCATGCTCCCGTCACCAACATTAATAACAACAGCAGCTCAGCCCAGAATCACCAGCAACAATGACACCGTGACTGACCTGCGTCTTCATCCACTTCACCACCTCAACCCCAACCACAACGACATCACCTCACCACGGCAGCCATAACAGCCACCCCACAGCACCGCCCAAGCTCCACCAATTCTACCCCATCAATCACCAATTCAATTCAGCAAATTTGAAGCAGATGTACTCCATGCCGGTGCCCCGGCAGTCGACATCCTCTACCGGTAGGCACAACATCAATTTCTCCTCCTTTTTGTGAAAGTCTCGCTACTGGCATAACAACCGGCAGCCGACGGACCGTCATAGACTACACCTCTTCAAATCTCGCATCATTTTGTGCTCTCTATCGGTATCCGGTCAACCGGCACACAACAACAAACATCAATCCTTCCCTTCTTTTGACGCTCCTCGCTACCGGTGCCATCCGCCGGCGGCCGGTTAACCGGCGTGGACTCCCCCTGCTGCGTTTTGTTCTATCGCATTCCCCATTTTGCCTCTTTCCCTTTTGTTTGTTTTTGAGTCAGTCATATGTGTCGCAAATTTTGGGTGATTAGTTCAGTGTATTATTATTATTATTATTATTATTATTATTATTATTATTATTATTATTATTATTATTATTATTATTATTATTGTTATTATTATTATTATTATTATTATTATTATTATTATTATTATTATTATTATTATTATTATTATTATTATTATTATTATTATTATTATTATTATTATTATTATTATTATTATTATTATTATTATTATTATTATTATTATTATTATTATTATTATTATTATTATTATTATTATTATTATTATTATTATTATTATTATTATTATTATTATTATTATTATTATTATTATTATTATTATTATTATTATTATTATTATTATTATTATTATTATTATTATTATTATTATTATTATTATTATTATTATTATTATTATTATTATTATTATTATTATTATTATTATTATTATTATTATTATTATTATTATTATTATTATTATTATTATTATTATTATTATTATTATTATTATTATTATTATTATTATTATTATTATTATTATTATTATTATTATTATTATTATTATTATTATTATTATTATTATTATTATTATTATTATTATTATTATTATTATTATTATTATTATTATTATTATTATTATTATTATTATTATTAGATTTCGGATCATATGAGAATGGCACAAGCGTGAGAATCGTGAGAACGCGCGTCAGTCGTTGGATCTTGTCTGACTCGGCTAATCTAAGGGCCTATAACGCGCACCGCTTTACCAAAACTTCAGGGCTTTGTCTTTCTTTTTCATGAAATCTACCTCGCTTCTTCGTTAAGCTTTCAACCATGGATTCCGACCTTCTTTGTTAAGCTTTCAACTATTTCTCTCTCCTTATTCTCTGTGGAGTTGCATTTTCGTCTTTCAGTTGGATTTTCTCTTACCTATTTCGTCATGAAGGTGAGTATTGTTTAGCTTCAAGCTTTTCTTGATTTCGTCGTTAATTTATGTAACTCTACTGTAATCTAAAATAATGTTTCTTATGTTCATTTTTTAGGATTATTTATTTTATTGATGAATTTTGAGTTCAAGTATTGTTTTTAAAATCGAAATTTGTGTTTTCATTTGCATGCTATCGGAATTTGTATTTGTCGCATTGTTTGTTGATTTCGTAACTTGCTTATACATTTCGATTTGTTTGTTGTTCTTTAGTTTTATCTAATTTGTGCTTTTTTGAATTTTTGTTGAATTTAAAGTACTTTTAACGTAAGTAGCATCAATTTAAGACCACATGCAAAAGGTCATAATTGAGTGCACATTATTGTTGTAGATCATGTACATTTCAATAAAGCGATAGGACATTTCTTCGTGAAACGTGTACAACACAACAGAATCGATTAATATTACATGCAAAACTACTTTCGATTATTGAAGCGCAAAGGCGATCCTGGAACTGTATACACGCCGTATTTCTCCGAGGTTGAACAACCTCGGTCCCCTACCGTTGATGATCCTACTCCAACGTTCTCCCGTATTACCACCCGGATGTCACCTAAAAGTTTTGTTGATGTCCTTCGATACCTTGATTACAACCAATGGTGTGCTCTGGAAGAGATTGGTTTTTCTTCATTGTTTTGGCTAAGGGTTACAAGGCTTCCTTTACGCCTTGGTTATTGGTTAATTGAGAACTACAACCCGTATTCGGATTTCATCATTCTACACGATAAAGCAGCGCTTTCGTGTTTCGCTTCTTGTATTCATGATCTTTGTTGGCCTCCCAATTGGAGGAAAACCTGTTTTACTTTCATCTTTGTAGTGATGAAGATGCGAGAATGTGATGCGTTTTACGCGCATTGGAAAGCTCAATTTCATGTTGATGGTCAAGTGGATATCAAGACCCTTGCAGAGCATATTATTTGTCATGATGATTACAGTGATCAATTTAAGATTAATTTTGTGGTGCTTGCTTTGTCTTTGTTAATGCGCAACAATCAGAAGCCGTTCATCAATCACCATGTACTAAAATCGCCGAGGAATGTGTCCGCCATTGGTCAACTTGATTGGTGTCAATTTGTCATGGAGAGTTTGCGGTATAACACAAAGGATTGGGTCAAGAAGGGGAAGAAGAATCACTTTGGTGGACCTCTCTTGTTTCTAATGGTACAAATCTTATGCGTTACATTTATTGTTAGTTATTATGGTTTTAAAACCTGCCATTTTCCGATTATAATCTGTTTTTTTTACTTGAGCTTGTTTATGTTGACCGTGTTGTCCATGAAAAACGATTTGTAGAAAGAGATTACTATACTCTTTTGAATTGGACATCTACTGCACTTTTCTCAAGGGAAAAGCAGGAGATGGAAGCTGGTCGGTTTGGTCTTGGTCGTGTAAAAGGTCGATTGATGGAAAGAATTAGATTTTCTAATCCATGTAGACAAGTGGTTGAAAAAGTGCGGAGAGTGTCGAGGGATGTTAGTACTGATACAAAATCTCCAATTTCATACTCGTCTCCGGAGGTATATCCATTTATTCTTGAAGTATTCACTATTCCTTTTCAAGATTCACTTTGAAATATTTTCTTTGTACCTTCATAGTACTAAAGATGTACCTTCATAGTACTAAATATGTACCTTCATATTGTGCCTTGTCCAGAGTTTGCGAGATGACTACACTTTGCTCAAAGAAAGAGAGTCATGGAAGATATGGTTGTGTTAGATGAGAAATACGCGGTTGGTTTGCAATGTTTCCCAGGTGAAGAGTGTGTCAAACAGGCCCATTCTAAGAACGAATTTGTATATTTGACATATGGTGGTGGTACCGAAGATGTGTCGTGTGCACCGCCGTGGGAATCCAAAGACACTAGATGAGGATGAACAGTTTATTCTTTGTAGCAAATGCGGTGAGAAAGCGTACAAATTGAAACTTGCTCGTGCTAAACACAGAGAACAATGTGCTAAGTGGAGAAATTCATTTGTACCACATCCTTTGGTGAATTTTCGTTCGATTTAGGGTTGGAGAAAGACTTTCCTGAGAGTGAGGCAAGGTTAGCCGCATGACTAAAGGGGTTAAACGGGATTGCCGTGTCACCTGGTGAATCTTCTTCACTACCAAAAGGGTTCATTTCATGGCAAGTCCTTCTTATATACCTCTATCCAAAGAACAAGCAACAGTCATCTCGTTTTGATCCGTTGTTTTCTGCTATCCAAGATGACACCAATGTGTTAACGCCTCTTCTTGCGGTTCACCTTCAAGTGGTGATTATGTTTTCAAAGTGACCGGGGCATTAACAATCGTCGTTCAGGTAATCTAAAATGTGAACTTGTTAAATTAACATTTTGTGAATGTCATTTTCACTGTTTCACACCGACAAGTAATTTGTTATATTTTTTGCTCTAGTGAGCACTTATATTCGTACAAGACTTATTTTGCAACGCGAATGCATTTGTGGTCATTAAAGCCGTCTGAACATGTTTCGAGTGTTGTCATTGATTGTTGGTCATCATATTTGAATTGTAAAGAGGAAGAAAACAATCTTGGTACTCCGAAGCGGTTCTTTTTTACCACGCTTGTGCATGTAAGTATATTTACATACACTCTTAAATGCTGTGTGTAATATGTATTTTGAAATATTGTACTTCCCTCTTTCGTTACTTTCCCATGCAATCAGATTAGCGAAACCCACCCCAGGTTTAAGTGATGAAAAAATTTATGAATTATTCGAGGCTCGTGCAAACATGGAGTTGCGACTTTTTCCGGGAATAGAAATAGCTTCTATCGCACTCGTAAGTTGTTATTGTTTGCTTGACATACTTTGCAATTTTCTTTGCCATTGTTGTATTGCATTTTAAAAAAATTGAGACATACTATTATCGCATAAGTTCTTTCTTTTTTAGATTAATTCCAACTACTAAACTCATTTGAACCTCAACTTGTATATACCCATTTTATATTAAAAATATTCAGATTAGGCCAAAGTAGGATAAATGGCCATTTAACACAATGTTAATGCTATAATTTCTCAATGTACTTTCTAAACGTCCTAAATGTACTTTTAAAATATTTACAATGTTAATGTTGTAATTTCTCAATGTGGGGAATATCTTATATGCATGAGCAGTTGCAACTATATGCACACGTTGGGAACATAGACCATGAGTCATACTATCATTCCATGTCTACATTCTGCTTTTGTTTTATTTCAACTGCTTGAGTCAAAGGGAATTTTCTTTGCGTTTGTATTAAATAAGGTCACTTTATATTGCAATGTCCTGTTCTCATTTTTTACATGTGCCTCATGATTAGTTAAAATGTACCCTTTGAAGAGTTTGACTGTACTTATGGTTGTACGTCATTTGTTTTGTAATTTCAGTTTTTTTCCCAATTGTACACGAGAAACACTTTTTCGTATACGTGGTTGACCTGGTGAGGAAGCGTTTCGTCATTCTTGACAACTCACTCTCAGATGAAGATGCCATCAAGAAATATGGTGTATCTCCACATTGTTAAGTATGTTTGAATTTGACACATTTTTGTTGTTCTATTGACTTTTGACTATTAGTCACGCTTAACACTGGTTTACAATATTTTGTCATAGATTGATGCTTTTGGAAGGTTTTTGGGTGAGAACCCAAAAACTTCTGACTCTAGCAACATTGTGTTGGCTATGGATCCCATTGTTGCAAAGCTTAGTTGGAGAAATAACTACAATGTTGATGATTGTGGTATATACACAATGAGACACATGGAAACATTTATGGGATTAATCTCTTGGAAATGTGGCCTGATGAAAAATGATGTGAGTGTTGGTTCTTATTTTAAAGAAATTCATGTTCATTGTGTTTTGCCTATCTTGTTAATTGTCGACTTCTGTTTTGCAGCGGAGCGTGCTTAAAGTGTTACGATACAAATATCTATGCACATTACTTATGTTCGAGCACAACGATTGCCATGAAACTCTGTTGTCGATCATGCGAAGAAGGGTCATTTCTCTAAAGCTAGTGATTACATTTAATGTTCGAATATTATCTACGCAGTACGTTAGAATTTGTCCGATGACATCATTGTTCATGTAGTATGATGTTTTAAATTCTAGTGTACGTTAGTATGTGTAATGATTTGTAATTGCATAAGCAAAATGTTGAATTTGTGAACCAATGTTTTGTTGCACTTAATTAAAGTACTTTTTTGTCTATTTTTGGCGTGCTATTTACTTGAACGTTATTATCTCCTTGAATAGCGACTGAATTAGCAAAATAATATAATGTACATTTCAGTGTCCTTTTAAATTTCTTTCAGAAAAAAAGACATGCACATTATAAACATACATAATGGACATTTGAATTAAATTGAAAGCACATTTATTACTATTATACATTGAAAACAGGGAAATAGGTCTAAAATCACTTCAAAGATCTATCTATAACGACATCATAATCTAAGTATATGAATGAACTTTTGAAGTTTTCTATCTTATTAAACGATCACATGCATTACAATTTAATTAATATTTCATGTTCTTTTTAAAATAATTTAATGTACCTTTAAATATAATATAATGTACATTTTCCAAACAATGCTTAATGATATTTTAGTTGCACCTAATTATCAAAAAATGCACATTATGAATATAGATTATGGACATTTAGAACTTTTAGAAAATACATTGACAAATTATAACATTACCATTGTGTTAAATGGCCATATATCCTAATTTGACCTAATCTGAAGTTTTAAATTATAAAATGGGTATATAAAAGTAGAGTATCAAATGAATGGTTCTAGTAGTTGGAATAAACAAAAAAAAAAAAAAATAAAATAAAAAATGGACTTGCGAAATTATAGTATGACCCAATTTTTTTAAAAAAAACCGCCACTTTAAACTTCTTCTCTTTAATATCTTACGTATTACTTTTTGATAAACCTGTCAATTAAATTGTACAAGACGTTTTCTCATTCTCGGATCGTTCATTTACTCTTATCGCTCTCTATCGGAATGAAGGTTATACTCTTTGCCTTTAATTATTTGCTAAAAACAACTGTGTTTACTTTTCATCCGCTTGAATTTAACATAGTTTCCTTAGTGTTAATGTTCGAAGATGTTCATTATAAATTAGTCCTACTATTATTTCTCAGGTTCATCAATATGTCTAAATTTATACGCATTGTTTCCTAATGATTTTGATGTACTTTGCTATGGCTTAATATTTTTAAATGTTTAGGATGTATTTTCTTCATGTACTTTTTTAATGTTTAGCATTTACTTTACGGATACGTGTCCTTCATATCAATATGTCGGAATTTATACGAATTGTTTGCTAATGATTTTGATGTAGTTTGTTACTAATGTTTAGCATTTACTTTTACGGATACATGTGCTTCATATTAATATGTTGGAATTTGTACACATTATTTCCTAATAATTTTGATGTTCTTTGCTATGGCTTAATATTTAGGATGTATTTTCTTCATGTACTTTCTTAATGTTTAGCATGTTCTTTCTGGATATCTGTATTTTTAGAGGCTTTATGTTTCTGTCTTATATGTTTTTTTTCTCTTTTTATTTTAAAAAAAAAAACAACATTTAAAATCAAGAACACAGATGTCACTATGGTTGTGCAAATCAGTCCGATTCACCTCTTGTTTGTCAACCTCCATCAAGATTCAACACGAGACTCTTCTTCTCTTTGAGATAATTGAAGTTTTCGATAGTCCTACAATAGGAGTAGTACATCATCCTAGCATTTGTCATACTTTACAAACAGTTGACAAAAAAATTCTTCATTGCGATAATTGATGTTGCCGAAACTGACCCCTCTACAATAGACGAGATTGTTAATCGTCCTAGAGTTCGCCGCACTTCGTGTAGCATCTTAAAAAACTCCTCTTATCCTTTGTTGATTGATGTTCTGACAGCCTCATTGAAGATGGGATTGTTGATCCATCTTGTAATCGCCACGCATTAAAAAGATCGTGAGGGACAAACATGACATTGTTAGGGCTACCTTAGGAACAAGCTGTGCAGAAGTGCCACCGATAGAAATTCTTGCTCATTTAACTGAAACACCAATTCAAACGTCATATCAAACAGACCAGGTTTTCAACAAATGCCCACTACGCTAGCAAACACATAGCGGCTCTTCGTAAAGTGAGAAAATTAATTCTTTGAACGGAATAAGGATGCGCCTACAAACGCATTTCTTTGTGTCATTCAGTTTAGGTGTGTTCCCAGAAGATGAGGACTCTTCTGTTTATGCAGCACCAGAGCGGGGTAAAAAAAGAAAGAAATTGTCTGCTGATCGTCCATCTTTATATCCGAAAACAGGGAATCAATATCATTTTAGTAAGAGTCCTTCCTGTGAACCTCTCCTTGATGCTATTGACGACACGAATCCCTTCATACCTTTGACATCAATGCAATATCAGATTTCAAATTATGTGTTCACTGGCCACGGCTCTGTGGATAATAGTTGGTAATTACATACAGCAGATTAAATATTTTATATTCATTTACATAGTTCATCTTTACATATCTGCTGCTAATCATAATTCTATTACTGTTTTTTGTGCAGTAATACGTTATTTGAGTTCAAAAATAATGTCCTTGGTTGGGATCAACTGTTGTCATTAAAACCGTATCACTATATCTCAAGCTTTGTCATAGATTCTTGGTCGGCATATCTAAACTACAAAGAAAAGGATGGGAATCCAACCAATCCCACACGATTCTTTTTTAGTACACTTACATATGTAAGTTTGGTCATTGTTTTCACGTGTTTCAGTTTACTATTTCCAACATTTTCACATTACTAAAATTTTATCTTCATTGTGCAGTTGTTATTAATGAAGAACACAGGTGCTTCTATTGATGATCATCGTTACAAACCTTTCAAGCGCCGCATCGAAGTAGAATTAAATGAGTTTGAGTGGATTGATCTTCCATCCATTGAACTAGTGAGTCCCTCACTTCATTTAGTAATTGAAATTAAATTCAGATATTCTTTGTAGTAGTCTATTTAAATAGAAGTCGGTGAATGTCTTGTCAAAGTTTTCAAAATGTGCTATTACTTAACATGAAATTAACCTTTATTTGTCAGTGACCTTACAATTGTTTCTTTCCCTGATGCTAGTTCTTCTTCCCTATTGCTCTTGAGAATCATTTTGTGTTGTACGTTTTCGACCTGCCAAGGAAATGTCTCATTATTCTTGACAACCGCATTAGAAGGGGGAGTGTCTTAGAAGAGTATGGTGATAGTGTACTTGAACTGGTAAATTTACATTCTCCTCAACTATGAATTATTATCGTTCACTTGCATTGGTAAATTCATGTATATTATGGTTCATCTCGTCTAATTTTTATTATTGTGTTACAGGGTGATGCTTTTGCACGGTTTTGGGGTGAAAATCAATCAAATATGGAGAAAAGTAATATAGTAATGGGCATGGATCCTACAATAGCAATGCTTCCATGGAGAAATAACAGAAATATTTTTGATTGTGGTATTTACACCATGAGGCACATGGAAACATTTATGGGAATAGCCACTTGGGATCGTGGACTGTCCAAAATTGATGTGAGTTTTACATTTTAATTGTAACTTATTTAGAACAAATCAATGTTATTTTGTTGGTTATTAAATTCTAATTTCATGTTTTTTTTTTTTTTTTTTTTTTTTTTGCAGATGAGATCGTTGACAATGCCGAGATTCAAGTACCTATGCACGCTACTAACATTTGAGCACAACAAACATCGTAACAGCATTATTAGACATGCATTAGCATGTAACGACATTCACAAATAGTTCCTGAATATGATTTATTAGTTTGCTTTTGTACTTTTGATCTTTGGCGTATGTACATTGAAGTTGTACTGGATGTGCATTCACCCAAGGTACTTGTTATAATGTACATTCTATAATGATCAGTTGTCCATTTTAAAGAAAACAAATGTTCACCAAAATCAATGATCTTCTTGCTTTAATACGAGAATATTCATTTTAAGGAAAACAATTTTACATCCTGTGTAACTTTCTTGCTTTAGGATCTCACAATTGATACAATTAATTTATATCGTGCGTGGTCATTTTAATACAAGAATGTTCATTTTAAGGAAAACAAAAAAATATACTCCGTATACACCAATAGCAATATTCGAAATTGAGTAAATATGTACAATTAGTACGTAGTATTTTAATTTAACAAAAAAGTATATCATATGTTGCACACAATTTTCCTACTTGCCCAAATAACCCCAACACACGTAAATCTAGGGTGGACCTAATAATACCCTATTATGGAAGTATAGGCAATTTATGTTCTTATAAAACACACAATTAGGTGTAAATCTAAAATAGATAAAAGGAATACTTCTTTCAAACAATCTTTCCAAAGAAAATAGTTCTTTCAACTACGGAGTATTAGGTAACTTCTCCATAAATTTTGGTTATACTCCACCTTCGTTTTCAATACTTCTTCATTGCCAGGTAATCACGTTCATTTACTAAATTGTCATGAATTTCGTCCATTCTTTTGGTGTATTTCTTAGGTAATTATACTTGGTTGATTTAAATCATTGACAAAATCACCTGAAAATCACGCCTCTTTTGTTGGTTACATTTTTCATCGTTTTCAATTTAATTGGATGTTCATGTCAAGTTTAATGGGATGTTATTTATTGTTTACAATTGTGTGAGATTTTACGTGTGTTGGGATAATTGGGGCAAGTACGAAAATTGTGTACAACATATGAAATACGAGTAATAGGTAAATTAAAATACTAATTGTACAATTTACTCAATTTCGAATATTGCTCACAGTGTTCATCGTTTAATTAATAGTGTTTTTAAAGTTTACAGTATGATGTTCTAAATGCTATCGTCCAATGAACATTTTGGCATAACCATTTTAAATCATCTCTGAGAGCAAATCATGTCATTATTTTGCTTGGGATTGGTAACAAATTCTGAAGAGGAAGACAGAAAACAATTCATTGCACATCATCTTGATGCAAAGAAGACAATGCTAGGATGGCTATTCAATGGGAAGGACGCCATAATTGCAGGGGTGGAGGATAACTATGCAAAAAACACAGTACTACAAGATGAAACTTACATGCTACAAATCTTTCAAAAAGTTAATCAAGCTGACAAACATAACATGGAAGCAGTATGCAAGTGTTGGGCTAAGATGTTTATCCTACACAATGAGGAAGCCCGTTTAAGAGAGGAATATGAAAGCAGATTACAGACAAGCATTTCATTTGGGGTTAGAACGACTACCAGGGATAATGTAGTGGTTTTCCGAAGGTGTCTTTGTTACTTGACAGACAATCTCTTAACAAGGAGGACATTGCACCTGTTTCAATATCATTTGGCACCCGAGTTAGAAAATCTTGTTGTTGTAGACAGTGAAGAAGAAGATTTTGACTCTATCCCAACGTCAATTTCCCGACCAGCGGTCGAACTTGCTTTTATTCTATTAAATCAAACCGAGTAATATTATATATAAACAGGTGAGGTACATTTGAGTATAAGTTTTATATTTACCTCATACCCCTTGTACCTACTGTTGATTTTCAATGTCCATTCAGAATATAAGAATATAAGTACATTCTCTTATTTGTTAATGATATTTCATTATATTGACGTAGTACCTTTTGTAATTTTTGAATTTTCGATACATCATGAAAAGAATTGTCCCATCACTGTATTTACAATGTCCATTACGTGCAATAACAATGTACCATTTAAATTAAATAATATAAATTAATGCATCTAATAATTACACTCTCAGATGCAAGTTGTAAAATAATTCAGGTGAAAAGACACCACTATTCATGATTATTTACTTAAATGAGACATGTGTCAAATGGAAGTTGTAAACTAATGCATGTGAAAAGACAAATAATACTACACTCATAAATTGTAACTTCTCCTATTCTTATCCAAAGCAGTTTATATGTAAAACTCACTATAAATACTTACCTAAACTACTGTGGTAATTACAAAATCTAAGGAATACTCATACAAACCGTCTTCACTGCCTTAAAAAGGTACTCTAATTTCTGTTTTTTTTTTTTTTTTTTTTTTGTTCTTATTATTTTTTCCCTGCAAAAGAAATGCATATCTTCATGTAAATAAGTATATCGAATATTATTGCAAGAATAATGCAGTAATGGAATAGTAATATGCTCTGGTAATTTATTTCATACAAATAAATGTTTCTATCTAATGTATTCCTGCCAATGTCCATTGTCATGCCTTTAAAGGAACATTTATTTTATTGATAATGTTCATAGGAAATATTGTTGTGCACTTTGATATAGCATATATAAAAAATGTATTGAATGTTAATGACAGTAAACGACACAATACTATTTAATTAATATTAGAAATACTTACAAAAGCCATTCAAGACTGTTTCAAAATCACTTTAAATATAAAACTCACTATAAATACTTGTCTAAACAAGTGTGCTAATTACAAAATCTATGGAATAATCATATAGAAAACGTCTTCACTCCCTTGAAAAGGTGATCTGGTTTATGTAATATAGTAGCCTATATAACATTTAGATTATTTCATTTATAAGTATTATTTGATTAATCAATATGTTTTTTAATCTTGTGAAAAGAAATATATACTATAGTCCCAGATGAATTAAAAGTTGTTTGGTCCGAAAAACAAAGCGCATTTGTGGCTTGAACGTTTTGCCAAAATTAAGTATAGTAGATATTTCAATCTGGCAATGTGCTTAATATTTGCAGGAGAAGATTATTTTACCTTTTCTTTGTAATCTGTTTTCACAATAACATTGTTTGCTCTTTGCATGATTATACAATGTGAAAGCCCACGTTAATTTGTTTTACCCTACAATATGGCCTTAAATATGGTTGAAGTTGGTACTTCCCATACTGCCTTAAGTTTATTGTCAATCTTTTTAAAATACGTTTATTTTTGCACGAACAGAATATGAGTTCGGTTACCAATATGGAAATAATGTCGGATATCGAGCAAAAACTCGCTAATGTTGAGTATGATCTCATTGAAACTAAACGTGAAAGAGATTCACTGGATCAACATCTTATTGAGGTGCTTGGTCAAAACGAAGTATTAGAAGAACATCGAAGCGCTGCATACGAGAAACTGGAAATAGCTGAAATGAATGCAAAGTCACTACAACAGAGGCTGGACATTGCTGAAGCGCAGATGAAGTTTATCACGGCTGAAAGAGACAGCATAGCCCGACAACTTGAAGCTAATAGACAAAAACAGTACACAGAGGCTGACATGGACCGTCAGTTTCTCACCGGTGTCACACAAATTATCACGAGAATCATATGCTCTTCTTGATGGTGAAAAAACTATACCTTGGCCAGCAGTCGTGAAGGCTATGGAATTAATAGACGGTTATAAGAGACATCTAAAGGAGGACTTGCTGGAGGGTGAGAGCAGTGTTCATCCATCTCATTTGCGAGAAACGTGAAAGCGTTAAGAACTTTGATGTTAATTTATGTATAATTATAATATGCGGTTAAGTTTAGGAACATATGCGTTTTGATTAAGTATTATTGTCAGAACATATTAGCAGTTTATTATGAATGTTTATTTGAATCTAAATTATTATCATCTACCAAAGCTTTAACTGTTTAGAATTGACCCTTTCTAATGTAAAGCCAGTTACAAGACTGATCAACTATAATGTACTTTCAACATTTTAAAAATGTCCATACTACTATGTAACGATGTACCAAAGCTTTAACCCCGCATTTCTTTCAAAGATTATCCTCTTAAAATAAGGGAATGGGTTTGAGGTTGAACTAAGCGGACCACATTTGTCCGCCTAATGCAACCATAAATCCTTCTTCGTCCCGTTTTAAGATACTCAACCCCTAATTTTAATCACGTCCCCCAAAAGGGTTCACTCGTCCCCTCTAGGGTGTCTTTTTGTCTTGCCGCCTTCGAATGAGAAGCAAGGGAAAGGGTTTAGGGTTTGATTAGGGGGATCCGCGGTAGCGGTCCGCCTAATCAAACCCTAAACCCTTTCCCGTCCCGTTTTAGGATACCCGGCCCCCCCAAAAAGGGTTCACTCGTCCCCTCTAGGGTGTCTTTTTGTCTTGCCGCCTTCGAATGATAAGCAAGGGAAAGCGTTTAGGGTTTGATTAGAGGGATCCGCGGTAGCGGTCCGCCTAATGAAACCCTAAACCCTTTCCCGTCCCGTTTTAGGATACCCGGCCCCCCAAAAAAGGGTTCACTCGTCCCCTCTAGGGTGTCTTTTTGTCTTGCCGCCTTCGAATGACAGCCAAGGGAAAGGGTTTAGGGTTTGATTAGGGGGATCCGCGGTAGCGGTCCGCCTAATCAAACCCTAAACCCTTTCCCGTCCCGTTTTAGGATACCCGGCCCCCAAAAAAGGGTTCACTCGTCCCCTCTAGGGTGTCTTTTTGTCTTGCCGCCTTCGAATGAGAAGCAAGGGAAAGGGTTTAGGGTTTGATTAGGGGGATCCGCGGTAGCGGTCCGCCTAATCAAACCCTAAACCCTTTCCCGTCCCGTTTTAGGATACCCGGCCCCCAAAAAGGGTTCACTCGGCCCCTCTAGGGTGTCTTTTTGTCTTGCCGCCTTCGAATGAGAAGCAAGGGAAAGGGTTTAGGGTTTGATTAAGGGGATCCGCGGTAGCGGTCCGCCTAATGAAACCCTAAACCCTTTCCCGTCCCGTTTTAGGATACCCGGCCCCCCAAAAAAGGGTTCACTCGTCCCCTCTAGGGTGTCTTTTTGTCTTGCCGCCTTCGAATGAGAAGCAAGGGAAAGGGTTTAGAGTTTGATTAGGGGGATCCGCGGTAGTGTTCCGCCTAATCAAACCCTAAACCCTTTCCCGTCCCGTTTTAGGATACCCGCCCCCCAAAAAAGGGTTCACTCGTCCCCTCTAGGGTGTCTTTTTGTCTTGCCGCCTTCGAATGATAAGCAAGGGAAAGGTTTTAGGGTTTGATTAGGGGATCCGCGGTAGCGGTCCGCCTAATCAAACCCTAAACCCTTTCCCGTCCCGTTTTAGGATACCCGCCCCCCCAAAAAAGGGTTCACTCGTCCCCTCTAGGGTGTCTTTTTGTCTTGCCGCCTTCGAATGATAAGCAAGGGAAAGGGTTTAGGGTTTGATTAGGGGGATCCGCGGTAGCGGTCCGCCTAATCAAACCCTAAACCCTTTCCCGTCCCTTTTTAGGATACCCGGCCCCCCCAAAAAAGGGTTCACTCGTCCCCTCTAGGGTGTCTTTTTGTCTTGCCGCCTTCGAATGAGAAGCAAGGGAAAGGGTTTAGGGTTTGATTAGGGGGATCCGCGGTAGCGGTCCGCCTAATCAAACCCTAAACCCTTTCCCGTCCCGTTTTAGGATACCCGGCCCCCCAAAAAAGGGTTCACTCGTCCCCTCTAGGGTGTCTTTTTGTCTTGCCGCCTTCGAATGAGAAGCAAGGGAAAGGGTTTAGGGTTTGATTAGTGCAGCAGGAGCTAGGGGTATGGGTCACTCATTTTTTGTAAGCCAAGAACATGCCAAAGGATGGTGCCAGGCAATCCCTCAATTGGATGCACCTAATTTAGTCCAAACCAGCTCAGGGGTCATGAAATGCTCCCAATCAACATCAGATTTCCAGACCAAAGTTCAGATGGCCACATCTGGAGTTTTACTTCACTAAAACTCCTTTTCTTTATATGGTTAGAATCTTGAGAGAGTCTACTTTCCAATAGAGTTGGAATCAAGAGGGTCTAATGTGTGAATTTTTCAGAGGCAAGCTTCAAAGACTGTCATGCTTCGAATGCAACTCATTTCTGAAAATGACCTACCAGTGTTCAAAAATTAATATCTCAAGATTCACTCACAATTTTTGGTTGATTCTTTTTCGAGATGAAAGCTAACTCCTCTAGCTTTCATTTGAGCCATCATTCATATTTTTAGTCCACCTGAGCGAGGAGATACAATTTTTACAAGAACAAGCTGCTGCACAGGAGAATGCTATGCCTTTCTGAAGTGACCTGTCCTCACTCAAAATTCAATAATTCAAGTTCCAGGGCATTATTCTGAGTAATTCTAGTTGCAGAGGATAGCTAAGTCATCTACGGTTCTTTTGGTATATGGGAGGCAGCCTATTTCTTCTTGAGCAGGAAGTTACAGCATCAGCAACAACCAACTGTTTCCTGCATACTGTAAAGGGGCCTGTTTTGATATTTGTTCTTGGCAAGGTAATTCAATCCTCTAATTAATCGTAAGAATGCTCGTGCCTATTGTCAAGATGATCCCAATATCCATACCATGTCATGGAATAAGAAATGGCAAGGTTTGAGATATTAAAAGCCAGCTCTCCTACACCAACAAAAGCCAGAAAAGAAGAAAAGCATTCTTTCCTTTAATGGCAAAGACAAAGGCCTGATTTGATAAAGCACTTTAGCATTGTTGGTACCATTTAGCAGATGAGCTCGTGATATTTGAGGTGTCAACTGAAAGAAGGAGCCAAAGACAATTAAAACCTTTTGTCCTTGAACCCCAAGCCAAGAAGCATACACGCCCAAACGCAACAAGTTTGTCATTGTCACTAAACTGCCTGTCCCATTTCAGCTGTTTACTTTTGTTATTTTCCATTCGAAATTGTAAGATATTTAAGTAGCTTGTTTGTTTCCTAAGTTTAATCTTGACCTTAGATACTAGCTTTAAAATTAGGGGCCAAGATTAGATCAAAGGTCCTATATAAGGAACCTCCTATGCCTTGTAATAGTCAGACTTTGATGAAATGAAAAAAACCAGAGAAACTTTTCTCCAATTTGAAATCTTCTTAACTTGAGCATTGTTTTAAGTTGAAGTCAGGCTTAATAACACTTGCTAAGTGTTGATTAATCACCTGTGGCAAGTCTCAGAGTAATCCTGTGCATTGACTGTGGGTTATTTTGATCTTGTTGTCCCAAATTAAATTAGATCTCTCTGTGCTTGCTGTGAGGATTTAATCTAATTTGCCCCCAAATTATTTAGCTAGTTTCCTGTGCTTGACTGTGGGAATTAGTGTGATAATTATATCCTTTATTTGTTTGCAATTCAAACCAGTAACTCAATCACAAAAACAATTCCTTTTACCCTTGTTCTGAAACTGTATCAAGTTCTTTATGACTGTCTTGAGAAAATTATTTGTCCTAGCTTGAGTACTTGTTTAATCTTGAAACTTTTATCAGTATCACATTAAGTCTCAATCTTAATTGTGACCAAGTTTCAGAATTTGTGAGGGTTATTTGCTATTTTTTCCACAAATTAGAAGTTCATTGCATTCATCAGAATTTATGAATGTGTCCCATTTCTGCTGCAAGCTTTGTTAAACTCTGAATTATTGTGAACCCCTGGTGTTTACACATCAATTAGGGGGATCCGCGGTAGCGGTCCGCCTAATCAAACCCTAAACCCTTTCCCGTCCCGTTTTAGGATACCCAACCCCCCAAAAAAGGGTTCACTCGTCCCCTCTAGGGTGTCTTTTTGTCTTGCCGCCTTCGAATGACAGCCAAGGGAAAGGGTTTAGGGTTTGATTAGGGGGATCCGCGGTAGCGGTCCGCCTAATCAAACCCTAAACCCTTTCCCGTCCCGTTTTAGGATACCCGGCCCCCCAAAAAAAGGTTCACTCGTCCCCTCTAGGGTGTCTTTTTGTCTTGCCGCCTTCGAATGAGAAGCAAGGGAAAGGGTTTAGGGTTTGATTAGGGGGATCCGCGTAAGCGGTCCGCCTAATCAAACCCTAAACCCTTTCCCGTCCCGTTTTAGGATACCCGGCCCCCAAAAAAGGGTTCACTCGTCCCCTCTAGGGTGTCTTTTTGTCTTGCCGCCTTCGAATGAGAAGCGAGGGAAAGGGTTTAGGGTTTGATTAGGGGATCCGCGGTAGCGGTCCGCCTAATCAAACCCTAAACCCTTTCCCGTCCCGTTTTAGGATACCCGGCCCCCCAAAAAAGGGTTCACTCGTCCCCTCTAGGGTGTCTTTTTGTCTTGCCGCCTTCGAATGAGAAGCAAGGGAAAGGGTTTAGGGTTTGATTAGGGGGATCCGCGGTAGCGGTCTGCCTAATCAAACCCTAAACCCTTTCCCGTCCCGTTTTAGGATACCCGGCCCCCAAAAAAGGGTTCAC
The DNA here is from genome assembly GCF_048544455.1 of Silene latifolia. NCBI lineage: Eukaryota > Viridiplantae > Streptophyta > Magnoliopsida > Caryophyllales > Caryophyllaceae > Silene > Silene latifolia. The sequence goes on from NC_133528.1 coordinate 95,991,610, forward strand.
TCGTCCCCTCTAGGGTGTCTTTTTGTCTTGCCGCCTTCGAATGATAAGCAAGGGAAAGGGTTTAGGGTTTGATTAGGGGGATCCGCGGTAGCGGTCCGCCTAATCAAACCCTAAACCCTTTCCCGTCCCGTTTTAGGATACCCGGCCCCCCAAAAAAGGGTTCACTCGTCCCCTCTAGGGTGTCTTTTTGTCTTGCCGCCTTCGAATGAGAAGCAAGGGAAAGGGTTTAGGGTTTGATTAGGGGATCCACAGTAGCAGTCCGCCTAATCAAACCCTAAACCCTTTCCCGTCCCGTTTTAGGATACCCGGCCCCCCAAAAAAGGGTTCACTCGTCCCCTCTAGGGTGTCTTTTTGTCTTGCCGCCTTCGAATGATAAGCAAGGGAAAGGGTTTAGGGTTTGATTAGGGGGATCCGCGGTAGCGGTCCGCCTAATCAAACCTTAAACCCTTTCCCGTCCCGTTTTAGGATACCCGGCCCCCCCAAAAAAGGGTTCACTCGTCCCCTCTAGGGTGTCTTTTTGTCTTGCCGCCTTCGAATGAGAAGCAAGGGAAAGGGTTTAGGGTTTGATTAGGGGGATCCGCGGTAGCGGTCCGCCTAATCAAACCCTAAACCCTTTCCCGTCCCGTTTTAGGATACCCGGCCCCCCAAAAAAGGGTTCACTCGTCCCCTCTAGGTTGTCTTTTTGTCTTGACGCCTTCGAATGAGAAGCAAGGGAAAGGGTTTAGGGTTTGATTAGGGGGATCCGCGGTAGCGGTCCGCCTAATCAAACCCTAAACCCTTTCCCGTCCCGTTTTAGGATACCCAACCCCCCAAAAAAGGGTTCACTCGTCCCCTCTAGGGTGTCTTTTTGTCTTGCCGCCTTCGAATGAGAAGCAAGGGAAAGGGTTTAGGGTTTGATTAGGGGGATCCGCGGTAGCGGTCCGCCTAATCAAACCCTAAACCCTTTTCCGTCCCGTTTTAGGATACCCGGCCCCCCAAAAAAGGGTTCACTCGTCCCCTCTAGGGTGTCTTTTTGTCTTGCCGCCTTCGAATGAGAAGCAAGGGAAAGGGTTTAGGGTTTGATTAGGGGGATCCGCGGTAGCTGTCCGCCTAATCAAACCCTAAATCCTTTCCCGTCCCGTTTTAGGATACCCAACCCCTCAAAAAAGGGTTCACTCGTCCCCTCTAGGGTGTCTTTTTGTCTTGACGCCTTCGAATGATAAGCAAGGGAAAGGGTTTAGGGTTTGATTAGAGGGATCCGCGGTAGCGGTCCGCCTAATCAAACCCTAAACCCTTTCCCGTCCCGTTTTAAGATACCCGGCCCCCCCAAAAAAGGGTTCACTCGTCCCCTCTAGGGTGTCTTTTTGTCTTGCCGCCTTCGAATGAGAAGCAAGGGAAAGGGTTTAGGGTTTGATTAGGGGATCCGCGGTAGCGGTCCGCCTAATCAAACCCTAAACCCTTTCCCGTCCCGTTTTAGGATACCCGGCCCCCCAAAAAAGGGTTCACTCGTCCCCTCTAGGGTGTCTTTTTGTCTTGCCGCCTTCGAATGAGAAGCAAGGGAAAGGGTTTAGGGTTTGATTAGGCGGACCGCTACCGCGGATCCCCCTAATCAAACCCTAAACCCTTTCCCGTCCTGTTTTAGGATACCCGGCCCCTCTAGGGTGTCTTTTTGTCTTGCCGCCTTCGAATGACAAACAAGGGAAAGGGTTTAAGGTTTGATTAGGGGGATCCGCGGTAGCGGTCCGCCTAATCAAACCCTAAACCCTTTCCCGTCCCGTTTTAGGATACCCGGCCCCTCTAGGGTGTCTTGCCGCCTTCAAATGAGAAGCAAGGATCCGGTTAATCCAACTCTAAAATCTTTCTCGTCCCGTTCCCCCCGCCCTTGTTATACTAAAATAAAAAAAAATAAAAAAAGGTTTACTTGGTCCGTCGGGTGTCGTTTTTTTAAAAAAAAAAAAAAAAAAAAAAAAAAAATTATGTTGACGAGGGGGTTGAATCCCCCCGGGTCCATGCATTCTCGCATCAACACATGGAGCATGTAAGCCACCCCTTTTGGGGACTGTAGTGGCCAAGCTTCAAGGTAACTAACTAACTATTTTAGGGTATCATTTCCTTTATTTTTTAACAGTTACATTATAATAGTAACTAACTACTTACAAGAAAAAAGAAACGGAGTAAAAAAAAAAAGTAGTAACCAGTTTTTAGCTCAGTCGTTTTACATTACAAGTATAGACGTTGTCATAGGAGGAGAATTGTTCAAAGCGGTATAATTTTGAAGTTACGCCCAATTTCCTCCGTTATACTAAGGTATTTTCTTTTCAATTTCGTTTCTTCTCTATCATAACTTAATATAATGTTTAATTTGGATCACTTAATTGTTCAATAGCAGTATAATTTTGATGTTTTGATTTCTGATATTTATACTACTTTACTGTTAAAAATTAATTCGGATTAATGTGCTTGAATTATTTTTTCTACCTTTAGAAACACATTCGCATTGTTCTTCCCCAATTTTATATCTCTGAAGTATTCTTTTAACATTTACTTTCTAGTTTCTGTTAATTTTGAATTTTTAATTGAAGGAAATAATATATATTGTTCATGACTTTAAATTAATGTGCGTATTGTTTTTAATATAAAAATCTTTCTGAATCATCTAAAAGTACATTATCTTTGTGACTAATGTACATTTCCTAAAATTAGGTAACTGGTGATTATTTCTACATGTCAATTTTATATTTTCAATTGAATGTAATAATATAATACATTTAGTTTAAAATAATATGCCGTTTGTTTTTAATATAGGAACTGTTCTGAAATATGTAAAGAACATTATATTTGTTATTAATGTACATTTCGTAAAATTAGGTAACTGATGATTATCTCTAATTGCGAATTTTTGGGTTTTTAATTGAAGGTAATAATATAATGGACATTCAGCTTAAATTAATGTGCCGTTTGTTATTAATATAGAAATTGTTCTGAATCATCTAAAAGAACATTATATTTGCGATTAATGTACATTTCCTAAAATTAGGTAACTGATGATTATCTCTAATTGTGAATTTTTGGGTTTTTAATTGAAGGTAATAATATAATGGATATTCAGCTTAAATTAATGTGCCGTTTGTTATTAATATAGAAATTGTTTTGAATCATCTAAAAGAACATTATATTTTCGATTAATGTACATTTCCTAAAATTAGATAATCTGCGATTATCTCTACTTGTTTCGTAATTTCATTTTATTATTACGAGACTATGGAGCGGGAAGATAAAAAATCGAAAAGCGGAGAAAAGTTACTTTTATTTTTCCACCAACTGAAAGTTCCACTGATGGTAAAAATGAGTGTGCTCCATTTACAAGAAAGCGTAAATCAGCTACTATTAACAGTAAATCTAAGTCTATACAATCTTTCGCAAAGAAGATAAATGAAGAAAGTGACGATGATCTTGCAGTTAAGAAACAAATTGTTTTGTTAATAAACAAATTGTTCTTGCACGTAAAGAAAGTCCTCAAAAGGGTAAAGTAAGTAATAAGATGGTATTGGGTTCCAAGTGTAAGCGGAAGTTTGATTTCTCTTCGTTTAAAAGTGCATATACGAGAATGTCTCCTACAGGAGTAGTTGAGGTAGTTGAACGTTTGTCATACGAACAGTGGTGCGCGCTAGAAGAGATTGGATTTAGTGGGCTGTTTTGGTTAAGAGTTCGTTCCATTCCTTTAAAGCTTGGGTCTTGGTTAATTAAAAAAGTATAACCCATACCAAAATCAGTCGATCTTCTTGATGGTGAGAAGTTGTACTTGAAGGTTTCTGATGTAAGATCAACATTTGGATTTCCAATAGGCCCTAAAACAGTTGAATTATCCAAAACTCATACTTGAATCGAAGAGTTTCAAGAGTTTTATGGCAAATGGAAGCAACAATTTGGTATAAAAGATGGACAAGTTCCACTCAAAACGCTTGAGAATTGGTTAATAAATCATGATCATGGTGGTGATGAATTCAAGGTTAACTTTGTTGTGTTTGCTGTTTCTTTGCTAATGAGAAACACGCAAAAGCCTTTGGTTAATCATCATGTTTTAAAATCGTTGATGAATGTTGATGAAATCAAATATTACAATTGGTGTTCCTTTTTGTTAAAAAGTTTGCAAGAAAGCAAGATTGAGTGGGTGGAAAAGGAGACTCACTTCGGCGGGCCACTGTTGTTTTTGGAGGTAAAAAGTCCCAAAAAATATATTTGAAGTTCATAAATTAATTTAACATTGGAAGGTACGTTTTCATTCTCTTGTAATTAATTTTTTTTTTTTTTTTTTTTTTTGCAGCTTATCTATGTTGATCGCGTTGTTCATGTGGAACGAAAAGTTGAAAGAGATTATTATACGTTGGTAGGTTGGACTAGTAGTTTGTTAACATCGAGAGAGAAGGATGAGATGAAAAGCGGTATGTTTGGAAATGGTAAGTTGGAAGCACCAATGGAGGAGGTGGTTGACAATACAGGTGTCGAATCTGTCTATCAAACAAAGGACTACACGGAGGAGTATATTCTTGATCTTGCTAAATGTATAACTAGTTTAGCTCAGAACATATCATCTGTTAAGGCTAAGTTAGAAAAAGGAGCATCAATAATTAAGGAGAACAGGACTGCTCGAAGCTCGTGATCATGCATTTAGTTTACTCAATTTGTCAAATGAGCATGACTCGCCGATAGTGAAAGTTCTGTTGGTATTAATGTTCTTTGATATTCCAGATCTGTTCCTGGTGCTGAGATTGATGTTAGTAATCATCCTTTGGTTGTTGAAGCTTTGAATAATGTAAACATAACTTTAAAAAATAGTATTCAGGTTGAAAGCATGTCATTGAAGAGGCCGATTTTTTATACATACAAAAAGGTAAATATGTTGATCATATTTTTTGTTATATTATGTTAACTTGGTGCTTAAGTGTATTGTTCTTTAATTTGATACATTTCAACTATTCCAGAAGCCTTGTGCATTGAGAAAAGAAGGTGAATTAGTTGACAATGGGAATGAAGATAACAAGGAAGGGGTGTCAAAAGGAGAGTCGGAAGAAAACAAAGTTGAATCAGTTGAGGTTGAAAATGGGAATGAAGACAACAAGAAAGAGGTGTCAAAAGAGGAGTGTGACAACAACAAAGAGGTGTCAGAAGGGGAGTGTGAAAATGGGAATGTTGACAATAAAAAAGATGATGACAAAAATGTACGAAATGATTCGAAGCATCTTTATGTTGATAGTGACGCGGAGAATGAGGAAGAAGCCAATACGGATAATCTTATAAATACCCTTGTATGTAGCATGTTATCTGAAGATTATAGTGAAGAACCCAAGGCAACCACTCCCAATCCAAGCTTAGATATTAGTACTTAACTTGATTTACTAAGAGGAGACACTGACCCATGTACAGAGCCATCTAAGTTTCAGCACTGTATTGCTGACTACGTCTACTACACCAAGGGAAAAGGCACTGTTCTTGCTAGGTATATTTTATTCTACTCATTATGTTCCTTTTATTTAATCATTCTGTACATTTCGTTTGGGTATTATGTGCATTATTAATAAAGATAATGTACATATGTGTAATTAATTGACTTGTTTTGTGTAACGTCCGAACAAAGTGAGAAGCTCTTTGAGTTTAAGAATGTCGTGGGTACCCGATATCTTTTTGCATCTCTAAAACCACCTCGGTATATAGCAGATCTTTGTGGTTGATTGTTGGTCACTTACTTGAATTTCAATGAACTTGAAAGAAAATCTTCAGCACCACGTCGATTCTTTGCTTCAACCCTCGTATTTGTATGTAAAATTTTATTTCATTCTATATTACAATAATTTTATGTTATACAAGTGTATATTAATAGAACAATATTATGTTCTGTGTGTGCAGCAAGCATTTCAAGGGCAAAGGAAAGAATTCAAATTTGAAAGAGAATTGGAAGTATTCAAGAGGCATTTTAGAAATGAGTTAAATCATGCTGGTATTATTGATGTGACAAAAGTTGATATGGTTAGCTCAAACAATATATATAGTCAATACATAGTGTTTTCTCTTTGCTAATTTTATGTCTGTTGTATCTTCTAATCATTTCTTATATAAAACAGTTTTTTTTTCCCAATAATATCCGACAAGCATTTTTACCGCTTTCGTATTCAATATGGAGAAGAACAAGTTTGTCATTCTTGATAATCAACAGCATGATGAAACCCCAAAAACTCGTTATGGAAACAAACCTTGGAATATGGTAATTGTTCAGTTGCCTTTCATTGGTTATTTTTTCTTTTACAATGTCATATTTTTTGCATGGTCTCTCTATATAGTTTGATCTGAATTTTTCCATGCAGCGTAATGCTTTGGCAGAATATTTCAATGACATTGGTGATTTGAAGGAAAGAGTAAGAGCAATGGAGCCTGCTGTATTGAAAATGCCTTGGAGAAACCATCAAAATGTTGTTGACTGTGGTATTTACACAATGAAACACATGGAAACGTACAAGGGGGGTCAGTATTGGACTTGTGGGTTGACAAAAAACAACGTAAGTTTCTAAACAATTTATATCCAATAATTGTAAATGTACTTTTGGTTTAATTAAATGATCTTTCTTAAAGTATTAAAAGCACATTCTTGTTTACAAGTTACCTATCTTAAAGATATTTTAACTTTTGTAGATGGATGGACTTCGAATATTGAGAATCAAATATCTTTGCACTTTGGTTTCATCCAAGTGCAACATTGTTTGTGATGACGTTTTAACAAAGGTGAAGCAGTATCTAGAGAAGCCCTTCCCAAAGAAACTGGATTCGTCTGATGAAGAATTATACGAGGGTGATGAGACTGTTGGGGATGAGAAGATAGAAGATGAGGTAGTTGGAAAGAAAGAGAAGAGTACCGATGATATTGGTGTCCCTGACAACAATGAGACTGTTATGGTTAAGAAGAGAAGAATGGAGGTAGGTTGTACAGAAGGGAATATTATACCAGATGGCTATGATGCTTCTGAGAAGAATGAGAACATGACAGATGTGAGTAATACAAACGACAAGAGTATAAATGAGCATAATCGGTTGTGGTGGTGACACTACCAAGGGCGAAGTCATCAACAATGAAAATGTTCATGAACATGAAAGTAGTCAACCGAGTCTCGAGCATCCTTGCAAATCGTAATTTACTAAGCACAGATACATGCATTATTACTCCTCTTACTGAGTTTCAGAATTGCATTGCTGATTATGTGTCGTATAGTAGAGGAAAACATACCGATTTAGCCAGGTATATATATATATCTCTACTAATGTACAATATTTAAATTTAAAATGTTCTGTATCCTGTTTTGAGTTAACACTGGTAGTCCTGAACCAGGGAACTTCTTGTGCATGTGGGTGAAATTTCTCTTCGGCGTATTGAAATGGCAACGCTACGACAATCTAAATATTTAACGAGTGATGTGATCGATTGTTGGGCAAAACTTTTGAATGCCAAGGAATCTAGAAGAAACTCTTCCGAGCCTTATCGATTTTTTTTCACCACAGCTGTGTGTGTAAGTCAAATATTTATATAAACTTATTTCAACAAGTAAATTTTGTAATGTTTTTCCCTTGATTAACATCAAAAACTTTACTTGTCTTGCATACAGATGATGCTTCATGGAGAAGTGGACACTGTTGAAAATTTTATTGTGATTAACGATATAATGAAAGAAGAGTTTACCCAATTCTCGGTTAACCCAGATAGAATTGATTTGGTTAGCATTGACAATATACACTCTTTCTCCATGTTATATTTAATTTGCTTGTTGCCTAATTAAATCTTTTAAAATCTCTGATTCTTCTTCCCGATTATATATAAAAGGCATTACAATTTACTAGTCATTGACATCAACAAGTATAAGTTCATCATCATTGATAATGTGTATCGTGACGGAAAACCAGAAGAATTTTTCCACAATAGACCACTGTCTTTTGTAAGATTCTATGCTCTCTTTTGCTTAACAGCACTACATACTGTTCTTATTCATTATTGTGAATGTACAATGACTTTACATAGAGTGTACCTTCCCAAAAATTTTGTGTCTGTCTTAATTTTCTAATTTTTGTGATATTGTACCTCATAATTATTAGTGTCCTAATGTTTTTCTGCACCCCTTCTCCGCCAGCGTAATGTTCTAGCAGAATACTTGAAAGACATCGGTGTTTCAAAGGTAAAAGTTGATCGCATTAAAAAACTGCAGCCTATTCTTGCAAAGATGAAGTGGAGAAACAACACTAACAAGACTGATTGTGGTGTTTACGTTATGAGACATATGGAGACATTTAAGGGTAATCTAAATTGGACCTGTGGGCTTAAAAAAGGCGATGTGAGTTTCAGAAGTAATATAATTATTTTTAATACATAATTCAGTACACATTTATACATGTTCTAATCCCTTGTTTTCTTTATTTTGCTAGGATGCTCCCCTACGATTCTCGCGGAAGAAATACATTTCATATATGATTTCAACGAGAAGGCAATGTATGTTTTGATCTTTGTACTAAAGAAGGCAATGGATTTCCGTTCAAACCCACTGCCATGGGAAGAATATGATGATGAAGATGAGGAAGATGCTGAATTGAAGCCGTAAAAACTTTTTTTAGTTTCGTTTGTGACGTGTGTGAGTAATGTAACATATATTGAGGAAGCTGCGAGTCGTACAACCTGAAGTTTGAAAAAATTTTAATTCAAGAGAGTGTTATATTCCGGAAACAAATTTCAATAAAGTTTATTATGTTCTTCTTGAACAACAATAATGTTTATTGTGCAAAACGTCTTAAAATTATTGTACTATGGGAAAACAATTCCAATCAAGTTGATGTTGTCCCTGCAGAACAACAATAATGAACCTTTAATACAAATGTAATATACTTTGGCTATAAGAGTAATGTACTTTGGCTATAAGAGTAATGTACATACAAGCCTTTAAGAATGTTCCTTGCAGAACAACAATAATGATGCTTTAATAAAAATGTAATATACTTTCCCTATAAGAGTAATGTACTTTGGCTATAAGAGTAATGTACATACAAGCATTTAAGAATGTTCCTTGCAGAACAACAATAATGATGCTTTAATAAAAATGAAATATACTTTCCCTATAAGAGTAATGTACTTTGGCAGTATAATCGAATTGTGCATACAAGCCTTTAAGAATGTTCTCGTAGTGTATATTATGGATGTCTATCCTTGAATCAAAAATTTGCACCTTCCACTTCGTTATCAGATTCATCTTCTTCATCGTCGTCCTCCACATCATCAGATTCATCTCCTTCATCGTCGTCATCTTCATGGTAGTATTTGGTGAATATGCATCAAAATGTAGATTAAATATCAGATTTTATAAGGAGAAAATGGCCAAAATGAACAACTAAATTGATAATAGATTTAATGTTAATCAAATATACATTCTTTGAAATTTTCATCTCGTGCCTTTAGAACAACCATAATGTTCATTGCACAAAGAGCTTATGTGCCTCCATATAAGATTGAAGATTTTGGAAGGTAAATACTATCCGCTATGCTTGTATAATTTAATAATTATTTAACATTAATGTAATATGCTTTAACAAGAAACCAAATTATAGATACCTGTCAGATGGTTTGTTTCTTTGCAAGTTCTAGAGTTGTGTCCTTGGCGGCCACATGTTTTGCAGTACCTCTTCTCTTTTCCTCTCTTCTTTAGGGCTTTTAACATTTGTGATTCAATTCTCTTGCCCTTGGTCCTACCCTTGTTTTTAGATTTTTTAGGAACATGAATCACCAACTTCTCAGGTATTTTGCAGCCCACGTACTTTTCTATTTCTTTCATCTTGTCTTTCTTCTTTGCTGGTACACTTCTGTTACTAATCATATCCAATCTAATATCTCTCAGTTTTTCAATCAAAAGCTTCATGTCGTTATCATCACACTCAGCTACGCTGACACAAGAATAAACCTCTTGCCACAGCTCAGTACTCAAACTTTTCCGGTCAGAAAACTTTTGAGAGACATCTATCAGTTTGCCATCTTTGTCAAAGACAGGCTTACTCATTGCAGCTTTTGTCCATCTTTGCGTTATGTACTGTTCTGGTATTTTCTGAAAATCTTGGTTGTGTAGAATCCAAAGGCGGTGCTGCACAACAAGCCCATTTCTCGAAACATAGAACAAGAACAAGTAATCTCCATGTTATCCGGTGAATATGCTACGTTCCATGACTTATTTGGCATCCGCAAGTCTGTTAGAATATATATTTTTGTCTCATCAATCTTCTCCACATCTTTAAAACGGCAATCGACAAAGCCGCAACCAATTCTGTTTGGAAGTCTTTGAAAATGTTGTGCGAGTACATTTCAGAAGCATGGACTTCAAGGTTTGACTTTGTTTTCCGTGGGATTTTTCGAGTGTTTGTTGTCACTGTTCAATTTGGACTGCTTGTGTCTTTGTGCTTCCAAGGCACTCTCATAGCACACCCAAAACTCAACAAGGGTCAAATGAGGTGTGAGGAACCTGTCAAAGAAACTGTTTTCACTCTCAGACCTAGAAGTAACCCTCATCAAGCCAGACATTGAAACATCTTTAAAGTAGGCGGGGATCCTTTGTTCCCCGAGATTATACAAATCTGAAAACCACTCGTGTTCTACAAGTTGATAATCAGTCATTATCTTTCCCCATTGTTCTTCGAATTCATCAGGCTCAAGTTGGTTGTTCCAAACACACCTATTGAGCCTGGTCTTAAAATCCTCATCTTGAAACAGTTGATAACTGACTTTCTCTCTTAGTTTCTTCATTATGTGCCACATGCACAGTCTGTGTGTTGACTCCTTAAACACTTCCGGGACCACCGACTTCATTGATTTGTCCTGATCAGTAATTATAATTCTCGGTTGGCACCCACCCATTGCTTCCAAAAATGTCTTGAACAACCATGTATAACACTCAATACTTTCATCACCTAACAACGCAGCTCCAAACGTTATGCACCTTTTGTGGTGATCAACTCCTGTGAAAGGGACAAACACCATATCGTACTTGTTTGTTCTATATGTAGCATCTGCTGATAAAACCTCACCGAACAGCATGTAGTTCTTTATGCAGATCGGATCCGCCCTAAAACACTCAAGCCAGGCACTTGTTTTCATCTACTATAAAATCAAAGTAAAATGAAGTGCATGTGTCTTTTCTCCCTATAAGATTTTCAACAAACATTTGTGCATCAAAATTACCAATGTAGGTTTTTATGTCCCTGACAAAGTTTTTGAAATCAACCTCAGTAGCCCCAATGTTGTTGTAACCTCCACACAGCTCCTTCCAACCTCTATAGGCTTTCACACCACCTAGTTTTAGCACCTTTACCTTTGTGACAAATTGCTTCTGTACCTCTGTCATTTTTCGGTTTCCTTTCAAGAATATTGTAGATTCAGGCGAAGCAAGTGGATGGTTATGCGCTTCATCGAATCTGGTAACAATATAAGTTCCATTTTCTTGGTATTTAAACTGCACTAATGCACGACAGTCAATTCTTGTAATCGGCCTCACACGGCTTATGTCTGTCACACCGATTCTTGCATCATTCTCAGAGAGATCGGTATCGATCAGTCCTCTTCCTTTTCCTACTTTCCTTTACACCTTGCCTATTGCAGACAACATTCCTTAATGCAAAACTGTTTGGTAACTCATTGCCTTTAATCCTTTTTGTTGTTGCAAGCCTTGGCGTAAACCCACAGATTGTACAATATTCTTTGTAGAATAACTCTGCTGATTCTAGCGTTTCAAATACTTGTCCTACTTTAGGTTTTTTTCCTCTGGACAGAATGGAATGTCTTTGGAGTGCATTTAATGTTTCAATTCTTGTCCTTGGTGTTTTAAAGCTGTTATTTGTAGAAGAAGACGTAGTTGCATCACTTGTACTCATTGTCTGGTTCAACAGTAGTTAAGTAAGTAAGTATATTGAATATTATTGCGTCAATAATGCAGTAATCCAATTCTAATATGCAGTAATCCAATTCTAATATGCTCATTGTCCATTATCATGCCTGTAAAGGAACATTTATTTTAATGATAATGTTCATAGGAAATATTGTTGTCCATTTTGATATAGCATATATATAATGTATTGAATGCTAATGACATTAAACAAAGAAATAGTCATAATATTATTTAATTAATATTAGAAAATATTTACAAAAGCCATTTCAGGCTTTCAAAATGGTAAAGCCTACTAAGGCTTATACTGAAAAAAAAAAACACAAGATAATACCTAATAACAATAAACAGAAGATAACACAACATATTTCTAAACTAATCTAACAGTCGGAGTCATAATAATTCTCATCCCCAGACTGTTCCTCAATTTCATATTCTTCTTCTCTTTCCTTTAAAAATCGTCGTTCTTGTCTTTTGTGATGTCTAATTATTTCTGCACGATTAGTCATAGTCGTGCACATGCAGAATCTCTCAAGCATCCGATTATTCTTTGTGATAGTTATCACACCATTTTCATTTCCGTGAACCGCGCCTTGGTAATAATCCCTCTCCTTTACCTCTGGGTCGTTCCCTATAAGGAACCACTTTGACCAGCCCTTGCACACCATGGCCATGTTTTTCTTTTCTTCCCTCCCAAGTCGCTCAAACAAAATCTCGAGCAAATCTTGAGTAGTAAGCAATTGATGTAAAGGACGACTGGGAGATGGTACATCCATCTCCACAGGAATGTCATCTCCATCAAACCAGTTGAAGAAAGCGGCTTACTTTCCATTCCCTATAATGGGCGATGAAATTTTGTTTGTAACCATCATTCTTGAAGGGAACTATCAGGCATTTTGAGTAGTCCATTGTTTTTTTTTTTTTTTTTTAAGAAAATTAAGTACTTTTCTGAAGAGATTAAAAGTTTTGGTTATTGGAAAAGGTAGGATGAAAAACTAGTTGTATACTCTTGGGTTTATATAGTGGATTAATTGATTAAAAGAGATTAAATTCTGTGAACAGTTGTGTCTTTTCAAGCGACACAAACATAATCATGGTAATTAATAAATTGGGTGAAGTTATCTATGTTAGTTTAATCTATTGCATAAAACAAAGTATATGGACATTATGAAAATACGTAATGGACATTTGAATTAAACTGAATTCACATTTTTTTCCAAATAATGTTTCATGTTCTTTTTTAAATAATTTAATGTACCTTTTAATATTATATAATGTACATTTTCCAAACAATGCTTAATGATATTTTAGTTGTACCTAATTATCAGAAAATGCAAATTACGAATATATATAGTTGACAATTTATTTTATGGAACATGTTTTTTTATAATTAATATAATGTACATTTAGAAGTAATATTCAAATTAATGTGAATAATTGCGTCTTTTCACCACATAAGCAAGTTATTTCGTACAAATAAAGGTTCATATATAATGTATTCCTTCGAATGTCCATTATCATGCCTTTAAAGGAACATTTATTTTACTGCTAATGTTCATAGGAAATATTGTTGTCCATTTTGATAGAGCATATATAAAATGTATTGAATTCTAATAATGATAAACAAACAAATAGACACAATACTATTTCATTAATATTAGTAAAATATTTACAAAAGCCATTTAAGGCTTTCAAAATGATAAAGCCTACTAAGGCTTATATCTTTGAAAAAGAAAAAAAAACACAAGATAATACAAAATAACAATAAAATAGAAAACTAACTTAATATATTTCTAAACCAATTTCATATTCTTCTCTTCAGTTTCTAAATTGTCGTGCTTGTTGTTTATGATGTCTAATTATTTCTGCACGACTAGATAGAGTCCTGCAAAGGCAGAATCTTTCTAGGAGCCGCTGATCCTTTGTGACAGTGATTATACCATTTTGCTGTTCCCGAGCCGCCCCTCGATAATAATCCCTTTCCTTTACCTCTGACTCCGTTCCTATAAGGAACCACTTCGACCAGCCCTTGCACACCATTGCCATGTTTTTCTTTTCCTCCCTCCCAAGTCGCTCAAACAAAATTTCGAGCAAAGGCTGAGTAGTAAGGAAATAATGTAAAGGACTCGGGAGATGGTACATCCATCTCCACAGAATGTCATCTCCATCAAACCAGTTTGAAGAAAAGCGGCTTACTTTCCAATCCCTATAATGGTTCATGAAATTTTCTTTGTGAGCATCATTCTTGTAGGCAAATATCGTGCATTTTGAGTAGTCCATTGTTTTTTTTTTTTAAGAAAATTAAATACTTTTCTGAAGAGATTAAAAGTTTTGGTTATTGGAAAAGGTTTTAGAAATGAAGGTAAGATGGAAAAGTAATTGTGTACTCGTTGGTTTATATAGTGGATTAATTCAGTATAAGAGATTAAATTTGGTGAACAGTTGTGTCTTTTCAACTGCCACAAACATAATCATGGTAATTAATAAATTGGGAGAAGTTATCTATGTTAGTTAAATGTCTCGCATAAAACAGTATATTCACACTATAAATATACGTAATGGACATTTGAATTAAACTGAAAGCACATTTATTTTCCAAATAATGTTCCATGTTCTTTTTTAAATAATTTAATGTACCTTTTAATATTATATAATGTACATTTTCCAAACAGTGCTTAATGATATTTTAGTTGCACCTAATTATCGGAAAATGCAAATTATGAATATACTATAGATAGTGGACAATTTATTTGATGGAACATGTTTTTTTATAATTAATATAATGTACATTTAGAATTAATATTGAAATTAAGGTGAATAGTTGTGGCTTTTCACCACTTAAGCAAAACTTACAATCCGTCATTTGACATATTGAACAGTTGCAAGACCACTTGCAAAACGTAATTATCACATGCACATACTTATTATATATAATGCACATTTCACTAAGACTGATTGGACATTTCCTTATGAAACGTGTACATCACAAACACACCAACACAAAGACATTATTTTTACATGCAAAATTACTTTTCAGTTACTTCAAATTGCACACTTTTCCTTTCTCATTATTTTTAGTACATTGTTTCTCACCACAAAGTACATTTGCGTTTATCATCCTTCTAAAACCAAACAAACAAACTATAAACCCTAATTTAACACTTTTCATTATAAAATTAATGTTTTTGTGGTTCTGTACATTACATCTAGTTAATTAAATTTAATCAAATCCGAAATTAAGTTGAATTTAATCAAATTCAACTTTAACATCGATTTAAACGAATTAAATAATATTGAATGAACATACCTCAATATTGACTGTAGAAAACAATAATTCCAGATGAATGACCAAATCAATTCCGATTTTTGTTACAAAGTTTTGATCTTGAAATAACTGAATAGCCGATGAATGCAAAAGTTTGAACAAATTGACTACGATTTGCGCTTCGAAACACAAAGAATTGATGATGAATAAACGATTTTAGATCACTAAATTTGATATCGAAAGACAAAAATTTACAAATTAAGGAAGGATTAATGGTGAAATCGATTGATTTTGTTTCGTGTGGTTTGATTTTGTTACGTAGGCTTGATATTGCTGACATGTACACTCTTATTTTTTGTTTTTCGTGAAATTTTAACACCAGCGCGCTTTAATCTCAGCCGTGAGTCTTATTTGATGGACGGTTGAGAGTTGTTCTCACGGTTCTCACGATAAGCCCCGTTCTCACCGGAACTCTACCCTTATTATTATTATTATTATTATTATTATTATTATTATTATTATTATTATTATTATTATTATTATTGTTGTTATTGTTGTTATTGTTGTTATTGTTGTTATTGTTGTTATTGTTGTTGTTATTATTATTATTATTATTATTATTATTATTATTATTATTATTATTATTATTATTATTATTATTATTATTATTATTATTATTATTATTATTATTATTATTATTATTATTATTATTATTATTATTATTATTATTATTATTATTATTATTATTATTATTATTATTATTATTATTATTATTATTATTATTATTATTATTATTATTATTATTAGTATTAGTATTAGTATTAGTAATTAGTAGGAGTAGTATATAAAGAGAATATTAGAATGAAATACACTACCATTTTTTTACACTACCACATTTAGAATAGAATTAGACTAGAGAAATTAGACTAGTTCATCTTTCTCTCAAATATTTTAGAACCCTAGTTAGAATATTTCTCCTCTTTTAATTTTCCTCTTATCAAATTTGTAATCTTTACTCAAAAATTAATACAATTGTTCTTTTGTTTATCCAATTTCTTCTTTTTCTCAATAGTTTACATTTAATATTTGGGTTGTATTTGAAAGATAAGAAGAAATTCATCTTCCATTATTATCCAAACTTGTTCCTTTCCTCTTTATTGGTATAATTCTCATCCATTGTTTACATTACTTTCATTAGTTTACATTTCTTATGTTGTTTAATTATTATTCATCCAAAGTTATAATCTTTATCATGTTTACCATGTTTGTTTGTATTTTTTCGGAAATTGTTGGTAATTTCTCATCCATGAAAATGTGTGAGTAGTCTCATCTAAGGTCATGGGGGGACTTGGGTGATTAAAAGGGGTAAAATTGGGTTGTTAACCTTTTGAATTGGGTAATTAATGGGTCTTACTCTTGTGCATATGAAGTGCTCGATGAAATGTTTGAACGAAAGTTCGAGTCTTTCATTAGCATGTTTAACTTATCTTGGTGCATTATGCTATTGGATGGTTTTAGAAGTGTTTAATGAGGTGCTTAAAATGAAAGTTGGAGCCTTTCTTAGACATATTTGATCCATCTTGGTGCCTATGCTATTAGATAGTCTTTATGCATGTTTGTGATGAATTTGTCTCGACTAAGTGAAAGCTTGTTTGTACACCCTTTACTCCCATGCCTTTGAAATGTTTGATGGATTGCTTAATGAAAGTTTGAGTCTTTCGTTATCATGTTTAGTCTATCCTAGGTCGAAAGACAATGGAAGGCCTATATGGCATGGTCGAGATGAGTTTTTCATACTAAGTAAATGCTTGTTGGTTAGCTCTAATTGACTAAGAAATTAGGATCAATCATAGGCCCTTATCATTACCCATTTCTTGTTAACAATCTTCTCTTCCCCGACTTACCCAAGTGAACCCAAAGACCTTAGCTTCCATTCATTTAATTAGAAGCAATTTTCATTTAGCTTAAATTTATATCTTATTTGCATCTTAGTTTACAAATAATCAATCTTATTTTTATTTGACTAAAATAGGACTTAAACTGACTAATTATCTAACCCCCTCCATCTTTGTATTCGACCCCGATTAAATACTACTTTTTAATTGGGTTTTATAAATTGTTTTTGGTACCGGAAGTGACGGCAAAAACCGGTCATCAACAAACTAAGAAAATCATGTGAAAGGATGACTCTAAGTCAAACAACATGTGACAACGCATAAAAATATAAACCATATTACGACATCATGTGAATCCTAAAACCATCATAACCACAGCATAAAGGAACAAACCAAACAATCAAGCACAGTGTATTAACGAATTGCCTCCATTCATTGGTATGACTCGATTAATGAACTGCATCCACAATGGACCGATTAACGAACTGTATCCACACTATGTATAGCGTATAACCACAACCTATATGGCTAAGACCTGGCCAGACTCTCGGTGCAATAACTGTACACCGAATGACACACGGGGACTAGTGCGATTAACGAACTGCCTCTGACCAATCCCGAACATAGACCAAATAACAATCCTCAAAGAGTAGCGTTTGTTCATTCCGATAGTATTTAACTGATACTATCGTCATCTATACAACCAGCCAACAAATAATGCACGGTATAACCGAGTGTACAATCATGTGTGAAAAACATCACGACTCAAACCATAAAATAGTATAACTGACTACCCTACTTATCATACGAACCAGAGTAACCAATGTAACATGCAATCACAACATTATATTATAATCAAACACAAAACAATATGTGAAACAAGTACGACCAACCAAGGTTATAGTAACCTTAATCATAACATGAATTCCGGATGCGAGGTTATAGTAACCTCGACTGCAACTTCCTCATATATAACTTGAAGTTATACTTACGTCAACCATAACCTTGACACGCAACTCAGGGTTGTACTAGTTCCAACCATAACCCTGAGCCATAATCTTTTGATACGTTAGTTCTAGCCATAACCTTAACTTGCGTTCCAAAGTTATAGTAGATCCAGCTATAACCTTGATTCATATCTCAAAGGTTATACCTGCTTCAGCCATAACTAGAGTAACGACCCAAAGTTGTACTAACTTCAGCTATAACACTCGAATCCTCATCAAGGTTGTACTAGCTTTAGCTATAACTTTGAATCCCACTCTTGGCGGCCTATCATGCCACCACTAGGGGTTCATTCGTAAACCCTAATTGCGCTCATGGCACCAAAATAAACATTTAAACAACATACGATATATAATTGAAACATTAAAACATATACAAACATGTGAAAACATAATTAATCATGATAATAAACAATCAAACATGTACCAATCATACAAATCAATCATTAAATCATATTAATTACGTCAACTGACATAAACAAAATTAAAAGAGAAACACCTAGTTACCTTATTATGCAATTAAATCTAAAGATCGTCTTTCACAATATAGATGTCTTCTCCAGGTGCGGTCTCCACACCTTTATTGAATCATCCACGTGCCAAAGATAATGAATCTAATAAATATACTAATAATATATATAAACTATAAATAAAACGCGTAAACTACGAAACTTACGACGAAGATTGATAGATCCAAGAGGTAGGATCGATCTAGGCACGAGAAAAGATGAAGAACGATGAATAAAGGAGCGGCACGAAGCCCTCGGCGCCAGAAAACGCGCGACACAAAGGAGAAGAAGGAAGAGGAAGATTTAGGTTTAGGATTTTGTGGAAATAGGAGGAAAAAGAATGCAAGGGTTTATGTTTCACTCCTATTTATAAGAGAAGCTAATGAGTTTATTCCAAACTTAGGCATAAAACTCACCCATATTACTCCATAATCATGTGAAACCCAAGGGAACCAATGGGTCTTCACCAAAACCAAGCCCAATAAGCCAAACAAACAAGAGACGGATATTTTTCCCGGAAAAATAAAATACGAAATATGGGAAAAATGAATTAAAGAAATATGTTACGGAAATTAGGAGTGTTACAATCCAACCCCCTAAAAAGAAGTTTCATCCTCGAAACTTGATAAGAGAACTACCTTACTCAAAAAGATGCGGATGCCTCTCTCTCATCGATGCTTCGGTTTTCCAAGTCTCCTGCTCGAACTTCTGACTCCTCCACAGAACCCAAACCAAAGGTACAACCTTATTCCTTAACCTCTTTTCCTGACGTTCCAAAATAGGAACAAGTCGTTCCTCATAACTCAGGTTAGGCTCAACCTCGAAAACATCAGCCTATAGAACATGGGAAGGATCACTACGATAATGGCGCAACTACGACACATGGAAATCATCCTGAACCTTTGACAAATTCGAAGGTAAAGCCAACCTATAGGCTACCTCGCCAAATCTCTCGAGCACCTCATAAGGTCCAAAGTGCTTAGGACCATTGTTGTCAGAATCTCGATTCGATCCTATGATTCTACGATTTTACGATCCAAAAATGCTTGACCGATCCCGGATCCTACGATTCTATCATGTTTGTAGAATCTTACGATCCTATCTATTTGAAATTTTCTAGAGGTAGGATCATAATACGATTCTACGATCTTACGATCCTACGATCCGACTCCATAGTAAACATATTAAAATATATTTTTATATAAAAACATCGTAAAATCCAAATTTCATGTAATTTGTAGAAACGTGTTCATGAAATGATACTAAACTTATTAATTATCAATATTTTGTGTATAAATAAGTGTTTTGATCTTCAATTATATATTTTTACCAAATAAAAAACTATATTTAGTGAATTTGTAGAATCTTACGATTCTACGATCCGATTCTACCGATTCGATCCTACCCTCCCCATCGATTCAAAGTAGAATCCCGATCCTAACAATATTGCTTAGGACTAAGCTTGCCCTTAATCCAAAATCTATTCACATCTTTCATCGGCGAAACCTTGAGAAAAACCTTATCGCCAACCTCAAACTCAATCGGCCTATGCCGCAAGCTTGCATACGTCTTCTGTCGATCTTGGGCTGCCTCAAGCTTCTGACTGATCAACCTTACCTGCTCAATCGATTCTTGAACCAACTCCGGACCAAGAACGACTGCCACACTAGAATCGTCACAACACAAAGGACTACGACATTTCTTTTCATAAAGTGCCTCAAACGGAGCCATCTGAATACTCGCTTGGTAACTGTTGTTGTAGGAGAACTCCACAAGCGGTAAACTCTTCTCCCAACTAACTTGGAACTCCAAAGCACAAGCCCGCAACATGTCCTCAAGCGTCTGGATGGTACGCTCAGTTTGTCCGTCATCTGCAGCATGAAAAGCTGTACTCATCTTAAGCTATTGCCTAAAGCCAGCTGCAGCTTCTTCCAAAACTGTGAACAGAACCTCGGATCACGATCAGAGATGATATCCTTAGGAACGCCATGAAGACGAATGATCTCACCTTGATAATCATTCGCTAGCTCTTCGAGACCCCAAGTCTCCTTCATCGGAATGAAATGGGCGACCTTAGTCAAACGATCAACCACGACCCTAATCGCATTCATTCCCTTCGGCGATCTCGGCAAACCCATGACGAAATCCATCGATATCGAATTACATTTCCATGTGAGAATCTCCAAAGGTTGCAGTACACCACCCGGTCTCTGATGTTAGAACTTGACCTTCTGACAGATCAGGCAACGACTCACAAACTCGGCGATCTCTTTCTTCATATTCCACCACCAAAACCGTAACTTCAGATCCTTGTACATCTTATCACCACAAGGATGAACCGAATAGGGAGTACTATGAGCCTCTTTGAGAATCTTACATTTTAAGACCTCACAGCTAGGTAAACACCAACGACCTTGGAATCACAGACCATCATCAGGTTCAACGTCAAAGCCCTTGGCGCGACCTTTGCTTACAGCGACTCGAACTCCTTCTAGGAATTCATCCTCTCTTTGCTTAACTCGGATCTCATGAAGGATCTCGGGTTTTGTAACTATCGTACTTAAATATAAAGTATCAGGGAGAACTGCCTTCAGGCTCATCTTCTGGATTCTCAACTCAAGTCATCAGGTAACACCATCACATATCTCATAGCATGGCACACCTTATGACTCAAAGCGTCAGCAACGACGTTTGCCTTACCCTCTTGATATTGCAACTCAATCTTATAGTCGTTAAGCAGCTCCAACCAACGTCTCTGCCTCATGTTAATATCTCTCTGAGTGAAGATATACTTCAAGCTCTTATGATCCGTATAAATGTTGCAAGAGACTCCATACAAGTAGTGTCGCCACAGCTTAAGTGCCAACACCACTACTGCTAACTGAAGCTCGTGAGTCGGGTAATTTATCTCATGAACTTTCAACTGACTGGATACATAAGCCATAACCTTACCCTTCTGCATCAAGACACAACCCAACCCAGACTTCGATGCATCGTAGTAGACATCGAACTCAACGCCCTCTTCTGGTAGAGTCAACACAGGAGCAGTAGTGAACCCTTTTTCAACTCCTGGAAAGTAGCTTCACAAGCCTCAGTCCAAATGAACTTGGATTCCTTATCTATTAACTGAGTCATTAGCCTCGCAATCTTTGAGAAATCATGCACAAACCGACGGTAATACCCAGCTAGACCATGGAAACTCCGAATCTTGTTCACATTCTTTGGACTCTCCCAATCGACCACAGCTCGAATCTTTGACGGATCAACCATAACTCCATCGCCAGATATCATATGGCCTAAGAAAGTAACTTCCTTCAACCAAAACATGCACTTCGAGAACTTAGCATACCACTTCTGCTTACACAGAGTCTCTAAAATAACACGAAGATAACTCTCGTGCTCAGCCTCATCTCTCGAGTAAATTAGTATGTCGTCTATGAACACCAGGACACACTTATCCAGATAATCGCTGAAGGTGCGGTTCATCTGACCCATGAAAACTACAGGTGCATTCGTCAACCCAAAAAACATCACCATGAACTCATAGTGACCATACCTCGAGCGAAAAGCAGTCTTAGGAATATCCTCTTTCCTAACCAGAATATGATGGTAGCCAGACTACAGATCGATCTTAGAGGACACACTAACGCCACGGAGCTGATCAAACAAATCCTCGATCCTTGGCAAAGGATACTTATTCTTGATTATAACCTTATTCAGCTCACGGTAGTCGATGCACAACCGCATACTACCATTCTTCTTCTTAACGACAAAACTGGAGCACCCCACGATAAAGCACTCGGTCGGATAAATGATGGTAAAAGTCTTAACCTCACAAGTGCACGTATCGTTGCACTAGTAAGGGTCGAACACGAGGAGCAAAATGAGACTACTAATCGATCCGTCCAATAGTTTAGCTAAGTCTAATAAGAGCAAGTATGGGGTATTATCTAACAACTAAGCTAAATAACATGTAGTAAATAAACTAAGAAATGCTAAGATCAAGAAACAAGCGATTAAATATAGTTCTAATCGATAAATGAGAGGACTAGGGCGTGACTTCAACCACCAACACTCGTGATTCATCATTCAATTTCTTTATTTAGTTGTCAAAGGGTAGATGTCGTTTGGAACGCCTCTAGGTCGCCTATTGTCTCCCTCCCGGGTTCACAATATGATACTAGTACTATTAATCTAACTCCCTCTCGGGCTCATGGATCAAAATCCCAATTCTAGTGTCGAGGCTCACCGAAATTGGCCTATTTCCGCTCACCTCTCACTAAGACTCAAGTCATTAGGCTTACGATAATACCCGGTCATCCCACTCCCTCTCCAAAAGGTCGATTTCAAACCGAAAACTAAAGGTACCCTTCTCAAGTTCCCTTTCCCAGGTTCAACTCAAGTAGGCAACTACTCTACATAAAGCGCATCAACTCCAAACCTAGCCAACTTCCATTGACGGTCAAGGATCTAAAGTAAACTACAATCTCCATGGAGCAATAACAAGTCAATCCCCTTAGTTAAACCAACAAATCCCCTTTTAACAACTAACTAAGTGAAATCAAATAGGTGAACAACTTATGTTAGTGGTCTAATCACCCCCTAGTAAATAGATTACTCACTAATCATGTTTGTTGTGGCAAGACAATTAATAAAGTTGGATGCTTTGACAATAAACATGGTGATAATATGAATTCTACGATAAAACATGCAATTACTATAGGAAATAAGGAAGTCTAATGATTAAACTAAGAGTAGGATGAATTAATTCAAAAAGGAGCAAACTTTATCAAATCTAATCAAAGGCACAAGCTTTATAAGGAGGATTTCAATTAAAAGTATAAACAACAAACAAGAGAGAGATTTTGACTAAACTAGCAACAAATAACAAATTCCAACAACTACATGCAGAATGAGATTTAAAAGAAAGCAATGATGAACAAAGAAGAAAAAGGAAAAGGAAAGAAGTAATACCAAACTATGGGATGGATGAATAATAATGAAGAACAAAGTTAAAACAATAACAATAATCTTGATTGATGAAGAATGATTAACAAGCTACAAAAGGATTTGAGTTTTCCTCTCTTAACCTTACAAATCTCCTTCACAAATTAGGATTAGATCCTTAATTTTCTGGAAAATTAGCTATTTATATGAAGTACAAAAAGGTAGGTGGGAATACAAGAGAAGACGAAAACTGCTATCGAGTGAGTAAATTGTACCATGTCGGGTACAATTATACCCGGTTGGGTAAAATGCTAAAGTAAGCTTAAAAACACTAAAAACGCCAAACGGGTGAGAGATACACGGTGGGGTATAGTTGTGCCCGATCGGGTATAGAGATGAACGGTCCGGTGTGAGAAGCTCCCTCGGCTGTAATTCCTCCTTGTTGCTTCCTTTCTTCAAGCAAATACCTCTCCAACTCCATCCCGCATGAGCTCCCGAGCAAGGTACCTACAAGAAGGTCAACAAAAGCAAGTAACATGGCTCGAAACTCCATATGTGCAAGGCATGGTGGGAGTGACACAGATTAAGCTAAAATCAGTTAAAGCGACATGCTAAGCTAGCTAAGGGGCGAAAAAAAGGGGTCATAAGCATTGATTTATGAGGGGTAAAATGGAGTTATCAAATCTCCTCACACTTGACCTTTACTCGTCCTCGAGTAAATATTAGATTTAGAACTCACCCCCCTTAGCATAGAGAAGCGGTATGCACAATATAAGCATCGCTTAAACTTATTCTACTAGTAATAACCGAATGAGTATTAGCGCACTCAAGGCCCCTTCAACTCACGTAGTTGTGCTTATGAGGTAAAGCACGACTCGTAAGGCAAGTAGGGTCTTGCAAGAAAAATGCAATGCATTCATCATGTAAGCACAAAAGCAAGTAATAGAATGCATCTAAAAAAATGGTCCACTTTCCTCATCTAAGTGGCCGAGTTTTCGTCTAAAAAATATGGTCTCGGTCGGGAAATACTGTCTCAGAATTCCAACGAAGGTGCCAACCCCATAAGTGTGGCCCAAGCAACCCTAATGTGACCACCAAAGCTCAAGAAACAAATTCAAGAGCGGGAAAAGGGGAAATGGAGCTAGTCCTCCGAGATTTACAAGACTGATACTAGATTCAACCGAAAACCCATGACTAAAAGGGCCTAGCTCAATGACATCCTCACGGTTTTCACTCGTCATTCATTTAATGAACGGGTGTTTTGTGTACAAAAAGTAGCCGAAATACTCTCCTACTACGACTCGTGAGAACGTGTCCGCAATTTAATGTTTAAGACCATCCTATGACCAAGTCAGATGCAAAAATGGGAAGATGCATATAATATGAAACAAGGGTTGTAATGGGACTAGGGAGAAGGATGAAACGGGATTGTTGCAAGCAACATTTGGATATGTGAGGTTCAAATCAAGAATAGTCAACATACCGCTTTTCCTAATTCTTATTACAACACACGAGACACGTCTATACCGTTGTAATACCCGTCCTTTAAAGGACCCGTTGACCGACGTTGACTGACCTAAGACACCCACCTTGACCTTCAGAAACCTTAAGAGTGTTGACTTGTGATGTGACTCATAATTGCGCACATTTAGTCCCCTACTTGAACCTATTTTGCATATTATTATAGCGTCTCATAGCCATTTTACCCGTCAAATACTTCCTATTTTGCTTTCCTATTATGTTGTGTTTGATTTGTAGGAAAGGAGACAATTAGGCGGAAAATTCCCGTCTCTTGAGCCTATTCGGAAGGACATTGACGATCTTGGTTGAACGCGTATTGAAGGAAGGGCAAGAACCAAAGACAAAAGTTTAAGAAGGGAAGGATTCTGAAGAAGAATCCGAGCATCCAAGAAGCCAAGACGCCCGTCCAAGGAGCCAGCAATCCGAGCGTCCAAGCCTTTCAGACGCTCGTCCACCCATGCAACAATCTGAGCGGATTCACCTCTTGGACGAGCGGATCGTGGCGTCCTCAGCAAAGATGCACATCTCTCCGAAATACTAGCGATTCCCTGCTTAGAACTTAGAATTGTTAATTACTAGTTTAGCCTTAGTTAACCTAATGAGGCACTACTATAAATACCCCATTTTGATGATAATCAAGGGGGGGCTTCCACATTAGAAAATCCTCTTAGAATAGATTAGGAGTAGATTAGATTAGATTACTCTTTAATCTTTTCACAAATTACACATTAATCTTTCCTTAATTATTGTTCAAGTTTGTTACTTTTGGGTAATTGAAGATTATTGGGTAATTATTGGAGGATTGACAACCCTTCATCAATCAATCAAGTTCTCTTCTTCTATTCTTTGCTTTATTATTTGCATCATCTCAAGTTTGGTATAATCCCTTTACTCCTTACTCTTTATTGTTTATTTCCTTAAGCTCTTATCATATTTATACTTGTTAATATGATTGACAACCTTGTTGACATGTTTCTTATGATAATGAGTGAGTAGTCTCTTAACTAGGATTAGTGGGCAATTAGGGGAAACCAACATGGGATTAATCATGCTTAATCTAATATATTTTCATAATTAAATTGCTTGCTTGTTGTGATGTCAACCTATGCACATGTTATGTTTGATGAAATGCTAAGCCTATGAATCCTTGCATTTATAACCATCTCTTATCTATTCAACTTGACTTGTAAGATATAAACCAACTCGAGTCTTGTTAGACCACGCATAGAAGTGATTAGGGGGAAAGTAAGTCGACTTGTAGGTGTTGTACAATCTAATCGATTCAGCTCCGGGACCCAACCCTTCCTAAGAACCGTAAGACATAAACCAACTCGGTTCCTTTACAACATTAATTGCTTGCAACTTTGAGAACATGTTTGTATTGTCAACTATCATGAGTCCCTTGTGAACCCATGACATCCTAGCACCCCTTAATACTTGTTTACGCTTCTATTCACTTTATTGCTTGCATTAGTTTAGACACAACTACAAACCCAAACAAATTGTGACACTAGCATAAATGGAGATAGATAGACTTAGAACCCAAAGCACACCGTCCCATGGATCGACCTCGACTTACCACTAACTAGTTGTTTGTTGAGAATTATAAATGTGTTTTGATTGGGTGTACAACGACACGCTCACGTCAACTTGTGACGTTGTGAACCTTTGAGTTTGTGTTACTCGATCTAGCAGAGGCTACTCGATCGAGTAGCTTGGGAACTCGATCGAGTAACGTGAGTTCAGCGGGGAATTATAAGTCATAAATCGTGAAACCCAAATCATTTCTCTACCTTTCTTCCTAAACCTAAATGCCGTCATTCCTCTTCTCCTTCACCATGAATCATCTCCTTGAGGTCTTTGAGAGTATTTGCACCATGGGGATGGGATGCTTGAGTCGGGTAGCGGTCTTGACGCCGGATTGCTTTGTGTAGGTATGTTGTCATCATCATCATCGTCTCCCTTGATTTCAGTTATGGTTATGTTAGTAGTAATAGATGGTTATGATGGTTGTTATAGGTGGTTTTGCTGGTTGATTGTTATCTTGTGATTGGACGCGAAATCGCAACGGTTTGCTAAAGGTAGGTTTGCCTACTCAGTATTGTTGATTGTCTAGAGGGTCTGTTGTTGTGGTATAGTTGGTTTAGTGTCTTTGTTATTGGCTGGTTATGGTTGATTGATTAGTATCGTGTTGGATTTGATAGTTGGTGATGATTGATTGTACAACTGGTTGTGATTGATTGTCTATGGTTCTCGAGGTACGTCCTCGGCTGAGTGGAGTCACTTGCGGGAGTGGATTCACGCCCTTGGTCCGCCTTCTGTGGAACCCGCCACAAAAGGGATGCGCATATTAAGGAACATGGGTTTATCACTCGGAAAGATGAGTGGGGCTTAGGTGGGAACGGCTGCTGTCTCCCACTGGCAGGACTGGACTTTTGGGAAGTCAGAGATGTGTGGTTGGTTGGAGGAGGTGGTGTGTGTGTGTAATGTTATAATTGTGTTGTGTCTGCTTTTGTATTGTTACCTCGGTTACTGACCTTGTGTGGTTTTGTTGTGTTGTCTTTTGTGTTGTGTCTGTCGTGATTCACTATGGTGAGCAGTCAGTCTTAGCAGGTGGATGTATGGATCTTAGCTGTGTGCTTGAAGGGACGAGTCTACCACGAGTCATGGCAGAGATAGTTTCACCTAGTTGATAGTTGTCACGAGTTATATCTTTTGTATCAATTGTTTGGTTAAATTACCTGTAATTAATATAACTGTTATTTTATCGAGATTTAATTATTACTGTCCTCGGGCAACCGAGATGGTAACGCCCTTATCTGCTAGGGAAGGTCGGGTTAAGGCTCCTTGGTAGATGGGGGTATTACAAAGTGGTATCAGAGCGACGATTTTGGAACCTCTAACTAATGAGCCTAATGAACGTTGTGAGTCTAATAAAATGAACCTGGTGTATGTATATTGGGAGCCCCAACTGATGCTTGATTTTAGGTGAGTAGGCGCCCTCATTTAGAAATCACGGCCCCATTATGCTTAAACCAGTCACCGGGTATGGGGATATCGAGTCGGGAATTGTCTGCTTAATATATATGATAGATAAGTTAGAAATAGATGTCATGGAATCTCTGATAATGTTTAGTGCGTGTAATTCGTAATGATGAACTGTGAAAGTTGTGGTCGAATGGAAGTGTGTGAGAATGTAATAGAGATGGTTGAAGTATTGATAGTTGCATGATAGTATTGGAAGTATTGTGAGTTTTGTATATGATGATAATAGTAAGTTGTAAATCTTGTACTAGTTGTAATATTGGTCAAGTAGTAATTGGAATTGCGATGGGTGAATTTGTTGAGTACTTGTATGATATGGCATAATTTATTCGGATGTATGGTTGATGAATTGTTGTGACATGATTGGAATTTTTGCAAACTTGAGTACTATAGGATGGTTCACTGTTAGACGGATGCTTAGAGTAGTGTATACATAAGTTAGATAGTTGAATTTGCAAATGTGTAAACAATTGTGACGTAGTGTGTTGATTGTGTATGTGTATAAGTTGATGGTATAGCGAATCGCCTTGCGTAATAATTGTCAGAGGATAGAATGATGTGTAAAGTGTTCAAGTGAAATAGTTGTGCTGCGAATGAGTCATGATAATGTGTCGTGATTGAATGGAATAATCTGTGATGATTTCCAAACGAACTTTGGAATCAACACGAGTTGTTATTTTGCAGGAATCGCTAACTAAACAAGTAACTTTTGACCTTGTTCCTAACCTTACTCGACCAAGTACGAGAGCCTACTCCACCGAGTAGACTGTTAGAAATCTATATCTCATTATACAACATATTCATATATGTTTCAAATTAATTTAGTCATAAAATTAAATGTTGATCTTATGCATGCAAACAATAATAAAATAAAGGAAGAAATCATCATCTTACATTGAAGATTTCGGATTATTGGGCACCAACAAGATCTCCTTCTTGTTAGTTCTTGAGCTTTCCCATAATGGATGAACAAGATTCAAGTATAGAATCTCTCCCAAAAGCATATACCCAAGGAAAACTCATAATAACTAATATTATTTAGATCTAGTAATAATATTAATCATACTAAAAATTGACCCAAAATATTTATATTGGTCTCCATTATTTCGGTATAGAGAAAAGAATTTTGGAAGTTTTTATCTCTCTAATTTCTCATAAGATGTAGAGAGGAATTTATTTTTCTTACACTAGAAAAATTATGTGTAGTATGAATGAAAAATTAGAGAGTAAAAACTCTCTAAATTGGTCTTAGGAAACCGGTGGGAGGAGGGATTGGGGAGTCAATGCATGGGCTCAATTCTCTAATCAAGAAATAGGCATGCAAGGCTAGGTGTTTAAAGTGTAATCATGTTGTTTCCACTCAATAATTAAATATAATTTAAACACCCAATTCCCTCCAATATTTCGGTCTACATGGGATAAAATGGATTCCATTTTATCTTTGTCAATTTGTCAATTTGTCACATGTCACATGTCACATGTCACATAAAATTGTTATGTATTTTAAACATATTAAAAACCAACGCATTAATAAAAATACGTCATATACAAAATCGACTTAGTAATTCATAATTACTTGTACCAAAATATTTTACTAATTATAAATCACAACATCTTGTATTTATAATAATTTATTCATTCAAATGTAATTGTTTCCTTAAACAATAATTTCATCTAAGCAATAAAACAATTCGATTACTTAGACCGTATCAAATTACAATGAGACACGTAAATATTACTTCCAAAATCGTCCGTCAATTTTAAGCAATTTAATTAACTCGTATCGGAATGCGATTAATTAAATAATCAATTAAGAGTATTTCCCTATAGGTATGACCTAAGGGGATCAACTGATCACCACCGTCGCACGACAGTAATGTCAAACTCTAGTCAGCCAATCATTACCGATATGTGTGGACCAGTTGATAGTAAATATTATTACATCCCACATGTATTCTTAAAACGAGATTTAAACATGTGATCATCATGATCAACAGTTGTGATCGCATTATTGTCGGAGGACACATATTCCAACAATCTCCCACTTGTCCTCGACAAGTGTGCATCACCAATTCTCTTGTCCTATTACTATCTCCCACTCAATGCAAGGTGTCTTTCAGGTCGTACTTGCAAGTGATCATATCGAGAGGGTTTCCTCGATCTGGAGAATAACTGATTGACCGGATTTATCTATCATAGATACCTTCCGAGCGTGGCCATGCATTTCCAGTTCATTACTCCTCGAGTGGCCCTGAGATATTGTTATAACCCTGACAAGGGGTGGACAATTCCTATCGCACTCATTCCCTTCGACTAGCCACAGCCATCATAACCCAAAATATGCCCATTTGACCCCATTTACGAAGGTTGTAGTAACACAAATCAAAGTTAATCTGAAACTGTGCCATCTTAGGCAAATAGTCTTTAGTCAAAAGAATCGACTCATTAGAATACTATAGTAGCTCTCGCCACGACCAGGCTATATAAATTTGCCAGAACTCTATAAGCGGTCATAAGGCCCGACAAAGTGTTCCTAACAGTTTGCCTATGTGATCGACTAGTCATCTCTCATGACTCTATGGCACTTGAACTTGCCATCAATCGCATCGCACTCTAGTCACTTCGAGACGTCACCTCATACAAGTGACTATGGGCAAATACTATGTTAATCCGGGTTCACTTTAACGGGGTTCAATGTTGTCTCTACAACCCGTTTGGATGTAACAAAGTATAAAGGGAGTTTTTAGATTTAAAAACTCGAACGACAAATGTGATTATCATATGAATAGTCAATACCTGATTACTACTTCATAATTTTATAATCCATTTTCATCTTATATGTAGTTATTCATCTCAATGCAATTGAAATGACATATGACATGACTCATCATGTTAAGCCCATGAGAAGGCTTTGGTTCGTAGGTTTTATCAACTTCTTGTATCTTACTCAATCCTTACTACATACTCGTTTTCCTTTGTAATATATACATTTGCATTACAAAACTTTCTGAGTACGTGTCTAGATCCAATCAAGACGTAGGCTTTCTGGCCTTAAAATAGCTCCCACTGTTTTCACAGTTCGCGGAACTCATCCCTCTTGCACATCCCATGATTGCAAGTGTACTCAATTTCCGTTGTAAATATTTCTCATTGTTCGTTATTCCCTAGAACGATTCTAGAAAATCTATTTCTTAAATAACATAGCCACAATGGTATCTTAAACATCCTAATGTGTTTTGATTATGGTTTTGTCGGAAACCATGCGCAATCTCAATTGTCAATTGTCATTTGTGTAACACCCTTACACAAAATTTCATCAAAAAACACTTTGCATTACATCCTTAATGTTACTGCAAGCACTTAAGGGTAATCATTATGGCTTACTTGGTAACTCTTACTTAAATTCGATTTGAAACAATTTATCATACTAAAAGTATATGAAGTGTTATACATCATTTCCTATTTAATTGATTCGGCAGCGGAAGCAAATGGAATCAATCAAATATGTTCGATTGAACTAGTCATGAATCTTATCAACATAAGACTTCTTATTTAACGCTAATATCATGTGTATTTATCTACATAAATCTAGATATTAAAGATGTATTTATATTACTCCAAAAGTCTTAAATCATTCGCAATTACATATAAGACTACTAAAATTTCCGTAACTCCCACTAAACTTCATGTATAAACACAACTTCTCGACTTATCGAGAAATGTCTTATCACATGATCAAAATGTTGATTCCAACTCATTGGTGTCCTACTTAAGACCCTCTCTTAAGTTTCACGTTATCTTAGGATTGTAAGAATCTATAAAACTCATGACATGTATTGAATACATTTCTTCTATTGAAGAAGTGGGTTTTAGATTTACTCATAATTTGTATATCATTATAATGAAACACAATCCCTAAGAAGATCCAAATAGACTTAAGCATTTCAACTAGTGCAAAACCCTTTGCAGCTAAT
This sequence comes from Silene latifolia, assembly GCF_048544455.1. Taxonomy (NCBI): domain Eukaryota; kingdom Viridiplantae; phylum Streptophyta; class Magnoliopsida; order Caryophyllales; family Caryophyllaceae; genus Silene; species Silene latifolia. Next base: position 96,023,697 of record NC_133528.1, read on the forward strand.
CAAGCCTTTTATATCGGATTTCCATGGCTCTAAGCCTTGTATTGAGTTGTGACTTTAACACTCTCATGTAGGTCATATGTTCATTACTTCCAGAAGTAATCAACTTGAATCAAACAATTTCTTTGTAAGTTGCAAGCTCTTTACATTCTTAAAAGTATCATGAATTCATCATCTTTAACAAGTGACGAATTTAACCTCCTAGGTTTTATAGAAACAACGTCTTACACAAAACGTTTCATGTAGCCAAGAAAGACCAGTTTCTTGCGACATAACATTCTTTGTGGCTCTTTGATTAATTTCTCCCACTCTGTCTTCTAGAAATAAACTTGTATTTTAGAAAGACAGTTTCACGAGCCACAAACTCGTTGTACTCGTGATTAGAATAAGGAAAAATGAGCATTTGTTTCTTTTGAAAACTTACAAACATGGTACCCGACCAGTTCATATCTCATATGAATCATTTTAGATTTAGTGGAAAAATAATTTAGACAAAATGATAAAATCCCCAAAAAGATCAAGTAACTCAAAGTAACTTGATTGAAGTCCAAACCATATCGAATAGCATTTGAATTCTTATCCAATCACACATTATCCCATAATGCGTGCTAAGAGAGATTCATTTGTGATACTATATCACATTTCCTTTGGCTTATATCAAAGTCTTCACTTTGATAATCCCATCGCAAGTAAATCGTGCGTCTTTGAACTCTTTGAACTTCTTCAAAGATTTCTCTATTTACCTTATTAAGTGAACATATTAGTGTCAACTTAAATCGTTGGTAAAAGAAAATGATCAACCTATTTTGGATCAATGATTTACAACCTCGATCTCCTTTTCAACCAAAAGGCACGAGACATCTTGCTTTGAATACAAGATACGCATATACCATAAGATCTAATGGTTTCAAGAGTACTCGATAACTCTTTGCGTTCATCATTCTAGAATCTAAGGTTTAATCTTGGATTACCAATTTGAGTCTTGCATCATCTTCATGATATAGTTTGGTTTAGAATATATTCACCTTGATAATGGGCTAGCCATACATCAAATTATGGTGTGTAGGGCCACAAAAGTGAAACCTCTTTGTATCTTAACAAGCTTATATTCTTATTTAGAGTTTTTGCACTTAATAGTCATAATTAAGTACAACTATAAACCCAAAAACTAGATTTAATACACAATGACTCTATCTCTCAACATTATTGTTGCTAGTCGTCATATTCTAATCATTCTATGTATCAAGTACAAAGATGAAAACCACCACCGGTTTCTAATATTGACGAAGTAGTACTAGCAAAATTTATGTTAATCAAATAAACATTTAAAGAAGAAGGTCCTATTAGATGTCCCACAACTAATTTGTTGATTCTTCAATAATTTGGGGTAGTTTCCTTTCTAGTGTCCAACATTTAAGACAATGGAAACTTTATCGGTCGGGATTGATAGGTTTAGTATCGTCATTCTCAACAACTTTACCTTTAACATTACCTTGTATCAATTCCATTATAATCTTTACTTCTTGAACCTCGTCCTTTTCTTAACGGTTTAAGAGAATGCTCCCACTCAATTCGAAGAATCTTTACTTAGATAAGCAAAGTTGAATCTTATGAAGATTACTCTTCAATTCAATTGTTTTAGTCTTAAAACTTTCATTGAAGTGGTTGCGGTATTTTGGTCAATTTTGATTTCCAACAAATCTAGTTACCAAAATTAGAAACAATTCATTGTAAGTAGATGTGTTAGTCAAGAATCAAAAACCTGTTTGATAATGAATAACTTTTGTCTATACTCTTTATAAGAGATCCTTATCAATGGTTCATTTGAGGTTTTAGAAGCAAATTCATATTTGTCTTTTAGTTACGATGTTTTAATGGAGATTTGAATCAAAAATCGAAATGATATCGTATATGATTGTGGTAAAGAAATAGAACAATATTATAACGGAAAAAGGAAAACTTAACATTTATCGTTTTATTAATACTTGTAAATAACAAGTAAAGCATTTACATAGTGACCTCTACCCAACTATGATAAATGATTCCAAGATCCAAATTCATATTAACTTGGGCACGGTAGGGCCGATTCATCCCTTATCAATATAACTCGGTGGATTAACTCTTTAATCGATTCTACTTTTAGAACTCTTGGTCGATAAAATTACATTAACATTTATCTTTAGCCCGGAACACATGCGACTACGGTCACGAATACTTCCGTTGAGCTCAATCCAAATTTCGAATAAATGTGTCCATGATCCAAATCCACATCAACTTGGGCACGGTAGGGCTGATTCATCCCTCATCAACATGAATTCGGTGGATAGACATTTATCACCCACTTCACCAACGTAACAAGGTTTGTCTTACGGTAAAGCCGGCTCAACTCCCTTGCGAAACTTGTTCTTCATGGTTTCTAATTTTTGGTAAGGCTAAGTCTGAATTGATTATTTTTAGCGAGAGGTCATGTCAATTTATTATCTATCACGTTTTAAGTGAACTAAAGCGGTAAAATACGATACTTGTAATTGATTTCAAAGCTTGATTAGTTGCAAAGAGAGATTTCCTTTTATTTCGGATTTTCATGGCTCTAAGCCTTGTATTGAGTTGTGACTTAAACACTCTCATGTAAGTCATATGTTCATTACTTTCCAGAAGTAATCAACTTGAATCAAACAATTTCTTTGTAAGTTGTAATCTCTTTACTTTCTTAAAAGTAGCATGAATTCATCATCTTTAACAAGTGATGACTTTAACCTCCTAGGTTTTGAAGAAACAATGTCTTACACAAAACGTCTCATGTAGCCAAGAAAGACCAGTTTCTTGCGACATAACATTCTGTAGCCAAGAATCCTCCGACAATAATGCGATCACAACTGTTGATCATGATGATCACATGTTTAAGTCTCATTTTAAAGAATACAATTGGGAAGTATTTTTACTGCCAACTGGTCCACACATATCGGTAATGATTGGCTGACTAGAGTTTGACATTACTGTCGTGCGACGGTGGTGATCAGTTGATCCCCTAGGTCATACCTAAAGGATATTACTCTTAATTGATCATTTAATTGATCGTATAACGTTACGAGTTAATTAAATTACTTTAAAATTGACGGACGATTTTGGAAGTAAAATTTACGTATCTCATTATAATCTGATTAAATAAGATACGGTCTAAGTGATCGAATTGTTTTATTACTTGGATGAAATTATTGTTTAAGGAAACAATTGAAATTGAATGAATTATTATTATAAATACAAGATGTTGTGATTTATAATTGGTAAATTATTTTGGTACAAGTAATTGTGAATTACTAAGTCGATTTTGTATATGACGTATTTTTATTAATGCGTTGATTTTTAATATGTTAAAAAATACATAACAATTTTACATGACATGTGACATGTGACAAATTGACAAATTGACAAAGATAAAATGGAATCCATTTTATCTCCTAATGGACCGAAATATTGGGTGTGATTAACAATATATATTATGTTAATTAAGTTAGTGGAAAACATGATTATTTTCTATAACTAGGCATGCAAACCTAGTGCCTCTTGTGAAGAGCACCAAGCTCATGCATTGGCCTTCTTCCCACCCTCCTACCCGGTTGTCCTTGAAGAGAGCCAAGGGTCTTTTGCTCTTTTATTCTAATATTCACTACATGCAAAATGTGTGGATTATTCATTCATTTATCAACACAAAAATATTTTTAGAGAGATAAAAATATTTTCTTCCTCCTTCTTCCTCCTCTTGACCGAAATCCAAGAGGACAAAATATTTTGGGTCATTTTATTTAAATTATTGTTATTCTAGTATTTATAATATTAATTTTATTAAGAGTATATCTTGGGTATTATTCCTTGGGAGGGATACTATACTTGTATCCTTTTGTTCATCCATTTAAGAAGAGCTCAAGAACAAGAGAGTAGGAGAACTCTCTTGTGCCCTTTGATCCGAAAATCACAATGTAAGATGATGATTTCTTCTTTAATCAATTATTGTTTGCATGCATAAGATCACCATTTAATTTTATGACTAAATTAACATAAAACATATATGAATATGTTGAGTATATAGATATAGATTTCTAACAAGCGGTATCAAGAGCCTTGGTTGTTTGCATGCAAATCGGTTATAGTTTTTCCGAGTTATACGAATAACATATAAAACTTGTAAATTTGTGTTATTATGAAATATCACGAAATAAATTTATGCATGTTAAAGTTTCTGGTCCTAAAATGTTTTTAGCATATTTTGGTTAATTTATGTATTTTTATTGTTCATCTTACAATATAATGGCATTAAAAATGTGAATTTATGATTAAAATGTCATTTTCGGACTAAAATTAGCTAAACTTCGAATTTTCCAGTGATTTTTGGATATGTTATCACATGTATTATATTTAGATGACCTGTAAATGTTCATAATTTTTGGAGTTCTTATGCTCGAAAAATGGATTTTTCATGTTTAAAATCGGATTTAGATGAAAAATAGGTTAATATGAGATAAACTTCGAATCTGGTCATAAAAATTTAGTATGTTGTCACATGCAATTTAACAAGATGTGTGTAAAATAATAGGATATATTGAAGTCTTCATGCATGATTTATGAATTTTTGATGAAAAATAGCATAAATAGTGACTTAATTAGTGAATAATTGCTAAAACATACTCTATGACTAAGGAAAAACGTCAAATGTTGCATTTTATTATCTTTTTCAGATCTAAAATTGAAAAGTTGATGAATATAATTTTTCTCATGTTTTTATGATTTTTATTGATAAATCCAATAAGCCGCAACATTGTTTTTCCCGATAAATTTTGAAATTTTTTAACCTAAGTGTTTTTGAACATTATGAGTGTCATGGTATTTTTCCAGAATGTTTATAAGTTTAAATTTCAAAATTTGAATTTATTTGGAATTTTTGTGATTTATTTGAAGTTTATAACATTTTATTGTAATTTTAACTCCATTAATGAACAATTTTAAGAAATATGAGTTAATTATAGTCAAGTAATTAGTGAAGACTAATTTTGAGTCCTAAGAGGTTAGGGTAATTAACTTGTGCATAAATATGAATTTATGTAATTTTTGTGATTATAAAACGTTGAATCACGCAAATCCGTAAAAACCGTGTAATATACGATATTGGCTCCTTAAAGGCGATTTAGCATAAAATTGAGCATGTTCATACATATTATAATGCTGCATTTTTATTTATGATTGTCATAATTTTATTTTATATAATTTTTTAATTATGTAATTTTACTTAGTATGGCCTTAGTTTTTAATTGGTATTACCCGAAATGTATGGGAATATCGATTCGGTTGTAATTTATTGTGATCTCGTATCACCGTTTTGTAATTTAATAGATTTATTTTATTTTATTTTAATTACAAATGTATAATAGGAAATTATGTAATTTGTTATGTAATTTATTTATTCCGGAGTTCCTTGAAGACAATGTCACTCAAGAAGGCGATACATAAAGACGGTGTTACCTCGAGATGCGTGCTATAACCGAAGTTCAAGGGACCAATGGAGTTGGTTTCCGAATATGTAATAGTTAATTAGATTTTCTATTTTGGGAAGGCCATACTAGGATTTATTTTTATGCTTTGCATTTTATTTATATGTTGCATGCATCGCTAAATCGCCATAACTAAACATGCATTATCTTTTAATCGAGTTTATCGACCGTGTCAATTACAATTATCGTAGTTCACCGCTTTAGTTCACTTAAAACGTGATAGATAATAAATTGACATGACCTCTCGCTAAAACAATCAATTGAGACATAGCCTTACCAAATAGTAGAAACCATAAAAACCTATTTCGCGAGGGAGTGCACTCGGCCCTACCGGGGTACAAAACTTGTTACGTAGGGGAAGTGGGTGATAAATGTCTATCCACCGAATTCATGTTGATAAGGGATGAATCGGCCATACCGTGCCCAAGTTGATGTGGATTTGGATCATGGACACATTTATTCGAAATTTGGATTGAGCTCAACGGAAGTATTCGTGACCGTAGTCGCATGTGTTCCGGGCTATAGATAAACATTAGAGTAATTTTATCGACCAAGAGTTCTAAAAGTAGAATCTATTAAGCGTTAATCCACCGAGTTATATTGATAAAGGATGAATCGGCCCTACCGTGCCTAAGTCGATATGAATTTGGGTCTTGGAATCATTTATCTAAGTTGGGTAGAGGTCACTAGATAAATGCCATAAAACTTGTTTAAACTTATTTTTACAAGTATGATTTAGAAGACAAATGTTAATTTTTCCTTTTCCTCCATACTTGTAGTTCATTACAATGAATCCATCAAACGCTACCGCACCAATAACTATTGAGTCTTACCACAATGTTTTTGACGACGTTTGCTCCAACAATGATTTCGACACTACTAGAGAACTTCATTTTGGGATAGGTTCGGATGGAAACCTTAACCTCATCACTTATACTAGACCACCTACTACTACTAGATCTCGTGTGAGCCCGTCTCAGGAAGACTACCTCATACAATCTATAGGGTCTTTGTCTCTGGAAGATAAAGATGCCATAACTAGTGGGAGCTCAAGCAATCAAGTTCTTGCTTCAAAGGGCAAAAAGTTCAAGAAGAAGGGAAAGAAAGTCAAAAACTTCAAGCAAGTTAATGATGAGTGCCATTATTGCTATGGCATGGGGACATTGGCTTAGGAATTGTCCCGTATATTTGCGAAATATAAGGGAAGGAATCATCGTTCCAAAAGGTAAAATTCCTAAGGAAATTTATGTTATTGATATAAATTATACTTCCACTACGACATGGGTACTAGATACCGGTTGTGGTTCTCACCTTTGTAATCATTTACAGGGTTTAAGAGACGTGAAGAGGCTTAGAAAAGGAGATGTGGATCTACGCCTTGGAAATGGAGCTCGAGTAGCGGCCGAATCCAAAGGAACTTATGTATTAGCTTTGCCTAATGGATTTGAGTTGTATTTACATAATTGTTTTTATGTGCCTACACTCTCTAAAAACATTATTTCTATCGCTATGCTAGACATGGATGGATTTTGTTTTGTCATTAAGAACAATCGTTGTACTATTTCAAGGAATGATTTGGTTATAGGCCAAGCTTCTTCCATCACTCTCTATGGGGATAATAGTGGGACGATCTTCCAAGCTAAGGAGCCAAAGTCTAGTAATAGATCTAGACATGTACTTAGGAAATATCATGTAATTAGAGATTTCATTGAAAGAAAGGAAATTGTGATTTGTAAGGTTGGGACGGATGACAACATAGCCGATCCGCTCACCAAGCCTTTATCGCAGGCTAAGCATGATGGACATGTGGCGTCCATGGGACTTAAACGTGTACCAAGTTTATGTTAGATTTTGAAATGAAATAAAAGTGTTGTTTTTGTTCATGTTCATAATCGAATTTGTCTTTTATCTTTTCATTATACATTGTTACATCCAAACAGGCTGTGGAGACAATTGAACCCCGTTAAAGTGAACGCGGATTAACATAGTATTTGCCCATAGTCACTTGTATGAGGTGACGTCTCGAAGTGACTAGAGTGTGATGCGATTGATGGCAAGTTCAAGTGCCATAGAGTCATGTGAGATGACTAGTCGATCACATAGGCAGACTGTTAGGAACACTTTGTCGGGCCTTATGACCGCTTATAGAGTTCTGACAAATTTATATAGTCTGGTCGTGGCGAGAGCTACTATAGTATTTTAATGAGTCGATTCTTTTGACTAAAGACTATTCGCCTAAGATGGCACAGTTTCAAATTAACTTTGATTTGTGTTACAACGACCTTCGTAAATGGGGTCAAATGGTCATATTTTGGGTTATGATGGCTGTGGCTAGTCGAAGGGAATGAGTGCGATAGGAATTGTCCACCACTAGTCTGGGTTATAACAATATCTCAGGGCCACTCGAGGAGTAATGAACTGGAAATGCGTGGCCACGCTCGGAATGAATCCATGGTGGATAAATCCGGTCAATCAGTTATTCTCCAGATCGAGGAAACCACTCTCGATGTGATCACTTGCAAGTACGACTTGAAAGACACCTTGCATTGAGTGGGAGATGGTAATAGGACAAGAGAATTGGTGACGCACAATTGTCGAGGACAAGTGGGAGATTGTTGGAATATGTGTCCTCCGACAATAATGCGATCACAACTGTTGATCATGATGATCACATGTTTAAGTCTCATTTTAAAGAATACAATTGGGAAGTATTTTTACTGTCAACTGGTCCACACATATTGGTAATGATTGGCTGACTAGAGTTTGACATTACTGTCGTGCGACGGTGGTGATCAGTTGATCCCCTAGGTCATACCTAAAAGATATTACTCTTAATTGATCATTTAATTGATCGTATAACGTTACGAGTTAATTAAATTACTTGAAAATTGACGGACGATTTTGGAAGTAAAATTTACATATCTCATTATAATCTGATTAAATAAGATACGGTCTAAGTGATCGAATTGTTTTATTACTTGGATGAAATTATTGTTTAAGGAAACAATTGAAATTGAATGAATTATTATTATAAATACAAGATGTTGTGATTTATAATTGGTAAATTATTTTGGTACAAGTAATTGTGAATTACTAAGTCGATTTTGTATATGACGTATTTTTATTAATGCGTTGATTTTTAATATGTTAAAAATACATAACAATTTTACATGACATGTGACATGTGACAAATCGACAAATTGACAAAGATAAAATGGAATCCATTTTATCTCCTAATGGACCGAAAGATTGGGTGTGATTAACAATATATATTATGTTAATTAAGTTAGTGGAAAACATGATTATTTTCTATAACTAGGCATGCAAACCTAGTGCCTCTTCTGAAGAGCACCAAGCTCATGTATTGGCCTTCTTCCCACCCTCCTACCCGGTTGTCCTTGAAGAGAGCCAAGGGTCTTTTGCTCTTTTATTCTAATATTCACTACATGCAAAATGTGTGGATTATTCATTCATTTATCAACACAAAAATATTTTTAGAGAGATAAAAATATTTTCTTCCTCCTTCTTCCTCCTCTTGACCGAAATCCAAGAGGACAAAATATTTTGGGTCATTTTATTTAAATTAATGTTATTCTAGTATTGATAATATTAATTTTATTAAGAGTATATCTTGGGTATTATTCTTTGGGAGGGATACTATACTTGTATCCTTTTGTTCATCCATTTAAGGAGAGCTCAAGAACAAGAGAGTAGGAGAACTCTCTTGTGCCCTTTGATCCGAAAATCACAATGTAAGAAGATGATTTCTTCTTTAATCAATTATTGTTTGCATGCATAAGATCACCATTTAATTTTATGACTAAATTAACATAAAACATATATGAATATGTTGAGTATATAGATATAATTTTCTAACAAGTGGTATCAGAGACAATTACTAAGTCGATTTTGTATATGACGTATTTTTATTAATGCGTTGATTTTTAATATGTTAAAAATACATAACAATTTTATATGACATGTGACATGTGACAAATTGACAAAGATAAAATGGAATCCATTTTATCTCCTAATGGACCGAATTATTGGGTGTGATTAACAATATATATTATGTTAATTAAGTTAGTGGAAAACATGATTATTTTCTATAACTAGGCATGCAAACCTAGTGCCTCTTGTGAAGAGCACCAAGCTCATGCATTGGCCTTCTTCCCACCCTCCTACCCGGTTGTCCTTGAAGAGAGCCAAGGGTCTTTTGCTCTTTTATTCTAATATTCACTACATGCAAAATGTGTGGATTATTCATTCATTTATCAACACAAAAATATTTTTAGAGAGATAAAAATATTTTCTTCCTCCTTCTTCCTCCTCTTGACCGAAATCCAAGAGGACAAAATATTTTGGGTCATTTTATTTAAATTAATGTTATTCTAGTATTGATAATATTAATTTTATTAAGAGTATATCTTGGGTATTATTCCTTGGGAGGGATACTATACTTTGCATGCAGTGAATATTAGACTAAAAGAGCAAAAGACCCTTGGCTCTTCTTCAAGGAAAACCGAGTAGGAGGGTGGGAAGAAGGCCAATGCATGAGCTTGGTGCTCTTTTCAAGAGGCACTAGGTTTGCATGCCTAGTTATAGGAAAAATAATCATGTTTTCCACTAACTTAATTAACATAATATATATTGTTAATACCACCCAATATTTCGGTCTATTAGGAGATAAAATAGATTCCATTTTATCTTTGTCAATTTGTCACATGTCACATGTCATGTAAAATTGTTATGTATTTTTAATATATTAAAAATCAACGCATTAATAAAAATACGTCATATACAAAATCGACATAGTAATTCACAATTACTTGTATTTATAATAATTTATTCATTCAATTTCAATTGTTTCCTTAAACAATAATTTCATCCAAGTAATAAAACAATTCAACTAAGGCCATACTAAGTAAAATTATATAATTCAAAAATTACATAAAATAAAATTATGTAATTTATTATGTAATTTATTTACTCCGGAGTTCCTTGAAGACGGTGTCACAAAAGATGGCGATACATAAAGACGGTGTTACCTCGAGATGGGTGCCACAACCGAAGTTCAAGGGACCAATGGAGTTGGTTTTCGAATATGTAATAGTTAATTAGATTTTCTATTTTAGGAAGGCCATATAAGGATTTATTTTATGTTTGCATTTTATTTATATGTCACATGCATCGCTAAATCGCCATAACTAAAACATCCTATATCTTTTAATCGAGTTTATCGACCGTGTCAATTTGAATTATCGTAGTTCACCGCTTTTAGTTCACTTAAAACATGATAGATAATAAATTTACATGACCTCTCGCTAAAATAATCAATTGAGACATAGCCTTACCAAAAATTAGAAACCATGAAGTACCAGTTTCGCAAGGGAGTTGAGCTGGCTTTACCGTAAGACAAACCTTGTTACGTTGGTGAAGTGGGTGATAAATGTCTATCCACCGAATTCATGTTGTTGAGGGATGAATCGGCCCTACCGTGCCCAAGTTGATGTGGATTTGGATCATGGACACATTTATTCGAAATTTGGATTGAGCTCAACGGAAGTATTCGTGACCGTAGTCGCATGTGTTCCGGGCTAAAGATAAATGTTAATGTAATTTTATCGACCAAGAGTTCTAAAAATAGAATCGATTAAAGAGTTAATCCACCGAGTTATATTGAAAAGGGATGAATCGGCCCTACCGTGCCCAAGTTAATATGAATTTGGATCTTGGAATCATTTATCATAGTTGGGTAGAGGTCACTATGTAAATGCTTTACTTGTTATTTACAAGTATTATTATAACGATGAATGTTTTGTTTTCATTATTCCGTTTCATATTGTTCTATTTCTTCACCACAATTCATATACGATATCATTTCGATTTTAATTCAAATCTCCATTAAAACATCGTAACTAAAGACAAAATTTGAATTTTCATCTAAAAAATCTCGAATTATCCATTGGAAGGATCTCATGTGAAGAGTATAGATAAAAGTTATTCATTATCAAACAGGTTTTTGATTCTTGACTAACACATCTACTTACAATGGATTGGTTTTCATATATTTAATTAAATTAAGTACCTTGAGGCGATAAATTGTTTTAGTAATTAGTTTTGTTAGAATTCGTAATTGACCAAAATAACGCAACCACTTCAATGAAAGTTTTAAGACTAAAACGAACATGTGAAGAGTAATCTTCATGAATTCAATTTTGCATTTCAAAGCAAAGACTCATTGAAATGAGTGGGAGTATTCTCTTAAACCGTTAAGATGAGGACGAGGTTCAAGAAGTAAAGATTATAATGGAATTGATACAAGGTAATGTTAAAAGTAAAGTTATTGAGAATGACAATACTAAACCTATCAATCCCGACCGATAAAGTTTCCATTGTCTTAAATGTTGGACACTAGAAAGGAAACTACCCCAAGTTGTTAAAGAATAAGCAAGTTAGTTGTGGGACATCTAATAAGACTTAGTTCTTTATTTATTTAATTGACATACATTTTGCTAGTACTACTTCGTCAATATTAGAAACCGATGGTGGTTTTCATCATTATGTTTGATACATAGGATGATTAGAATATGACGACTAGCAACAATGAAGTCGAGAGATAGAGTCATTGTGTACTAAATCTAGTTTTCGGGTTTGGAGTTGTACTTAATTATGACTATTAAGTACATAAACTCTAAATAAGAATATATACTTGTTAAGATACAAAAGAGGTTTCACTTTTGTGACCCTATACACCACGATTTGATAAATGGCTAGCCCATTATCAAGGTGATTATATTCTAAACCAAACTAGAATGATATATCATGAAGATGATGCAAGACTCAAATTGGTAACCCAAGATTAAACCTTAAATTCTGGAATGATTAACGCAAAGAGTTATCGAGTACTCTTGAAACCATTAGATTGTTAATGGTATATGCGTATCTTGTATTCAAAGCAAGATGTCTCGTGCCTTTTGGTTGAAAAGGAGATCGAGGTTGTAAATCATTGATCCAAAATAGGTTGATCATTTTCTTTTACCAACGATTTAAGTTGACGCTAATATGTTCACTTAATAAGGTAAATAGAGAAATCTTTGAAGAAGTTCAAAGTGTTCAAAGAATCACGATTTAGTCGTGATGGGATTATCAAAGTGAAGACTTTGATATAAACCAAAGGAAATGTGATATAGTATCACAAATTAATCTCTCTTAGCACGCATTATGGGATAATGTGTGATTGGATAAGAATTCAAACGCTATTCGATATGGTTTGGACTTCAATCAAGTTACTTTGAGTTACTTGATCCTTTGGGGATTTTATATTTTGTCTAAATTATTTTTCCACTAAAACTAAAACGAACCATATGAGATATGAAATGGTAGGGTACCATGTTTGTAAGTTTTCACAAGAAACAAATGCTCATTTTTCCCTTTCAATTATCACAGGTTTGCGGCTCGTGAAGCTGTCTTTCTAAAATACAAGTTTATTTCTAGAAGACAGAGTGGGAGAAATTATTCAAGAGCCACAAAGAATGCCACAGAGAATGTTATGTCGCAAGAAACTGGTCTTTCTTGGCTACATGAGACGTTTTTTGTAAGACATTATTTCTTCAAAACCTAGGAGGTTAAAGTCATCACTTGTTAAAGATGATGAAGTCATGCTACTTTTAAGAAAGTAAAGAGCTTACAACTTACAAAGAAATTGTTTGATTCAAGTTGATTACTTCTGGAAAGTAATGAACATATGACTTACATGAGAGTGTTTAAGTCACAACTCAATACAAGGCTTAGAGCCACGAAAATCCGAAATAAAAGGCTTGATTAGTGACAAAGGGTTTTGCACTAATAAAGAGAGATTTCAAGGCTTGATTGGTTGCAAAGGGTTTTTGCACTAGTTGAAATGCTTAAGTCTATTTGGATCTTCTTAGGGATTGTGTTTCATCATTATGAAATACATGGCGAGTGAATCTAAAACCCGCTTCTTTAATTAGAAGGAATGTATTCAATACATGTCTTGAGTTTTGTAGATTCTTGTAATCCTAAGATAATGTGAAACTTAAGAGAGGGTCTTAAGTAGGACATCACTGAGTTGGAATCAACATTTTGATCATGTGGTAAAACATTTCTCGATAAGTCGAGAAGTTGTGTTTATACATGAATTTTAGTGGGAGTTACGGAAATTTTAATAGTCTTATATGTGGATGACATTTTGATCATTGCGAATGATTTAAGACTTTTGGAGTATTATAACACATCTTTAATATCCGGATTTATGAAGATAAATCTACATGATATTAGCGTCAAATAAGAAATCTCATGTTGATAAGATTCATGACTAGTTCAATTAAATTGAACATATTTGATTGATTCCATTTGCTTCCGCTGCCGAATCAATTAAATAGGAAATGATGTATAGCACTTCATATACTTTGAGTATGATGAATTGTTTCAAAATCGAATTTAAGTAATAAGTTACCTAGTAAGCCATAAAGATTACCCTTAAGTGCTTGCAAAAGCATTAAGGATATAATGCAAAGTGTTTTTGATGCAATTTTGTGTGTTACACAAGTGACAATTGACAATTGAGATTGCGCATGGTTTCCGACAAAACCATAATCAAAACACATCAGGATGGTTAAGGTACCATTGTGGTTATGTTATTTAAAGAAATAGATTTTCTAAAATCGTTCTAGGCAATAAAGAACAATGAGAAATATTTACAACGGAAATAGAGTACACTTACAATCATGGGATGTGCAAGAAGGATGAGTCCCGCACACTGTGAAAACAGTGGGAGCTATTCTAAGGCTAGAAGGCGTATGTCTTGATTGGATCTCGACACGTACTCAGAAAGTTTTGTAATGCAAATGTATACTTTACAAAGGAAAACGAGTATGTAGTAAGGTTGAGTAAGGTACAAGAAGTTGATAAAACCTACTAACCAAAGCCTTCTCATAGGCTTAACATGATGAGTCATGTCATTTCAATTAAATTGAGATAAACAACTACATACAAGATCAAATTAGATTATAGAACATGAAATAGTAATCAGGCATTGACTATTCATATGTGATAATCGCATTTGTCGTTCGAGTTTTACTTTAAAACTCTTTTATTATACTTTATTTGTTACATCCAAACGGGTTGTAGAGACAATTGAACCCCGCTAAAGTGAACACGAATTAACATTGTATTCGCCCATAGTCACTTACATGAGGTGACGTCTCGAAGTGACTAGAGTGTGATGCGATTGATGGCAAGTTCAAGTGCCATAGAGTCATGTGAGATGACTAGTCGATCACATAGGCAGACTGTTAGGAACACTTTGTCGGGCAGTGACCGCTTATAGAGTTCTGACAAATTTATATAGCCTGGTCGTGGCGAGAGCTGCTATAGTATTCTAATGAGTCGATTCTTTTGACTAAAGACTGTTCGCCTAAGATGGCACAGTTTCAGATTAACTTTGATTTGTGTTACTACGACCTTCGTAAATGGGGTCAAATGGGCATATTTTGGGTTATGATGGCTGTGGCTAGTCGAAGGGAATGAGTGCGATAGGAATTGTCCACCCCCTTGTCAGGGTTAAAATAATATCTCAGGGCCACTCGAGGAGCAATGAACTGGAAATGCGTGGCCACGCTCGGAAGATATCTATGGTAGATAAATCCGGTCAATCAGTTATTCTCCAGATCGAGGAAACCACTCTCGATATGATCACTTGCAAGTACGACCCGAAAGACACCTTGCATTGATTGGGAGATAGTAATAGGACAAGAGAATTGGTGACGCACACTTGTCGAGGACAAGTGGGAGATTGTTGGGAAATGTGTCCTCAACAATAGTACGATCACATGATTTAAATATCATTATTAAATCTCATATAAAGAATACGTAAGGGATGATTCAATTATATAGTCAACTGATCAACATTAATCGGTAACGATTGGCTTGCTAGAGTTTGACGTTACTGTCGTGGGACGGTGGTGGTCAGTTGATCCCTTAAGGTCACACCTAAAGGATGATGCCCTTATCCGTAAAGTTAATTGATTGTATGATGATACAAGTTAATCAATTCCTTAAAATTGAACAATTCAATTTGTGAGAGAGAATATTGATATCTTATTGTAATGGGATTAAATAAGATTTATTTTAGTAATAAAATGTTTTGTTACTAAAATTGTTTATTGTTTGAGAAACAATAGAGATAAGAATGAATGGTTAATTATAATTACAAGATATTGTGAATTATAATTACATGACCCATTTTATTTAGGGTTATTTAATGGGAATACTCTGAACTATGGTGGTGCTGCTCAAAATACTACAAACTCTTGTTTAACTACCAATAAAACCAACTAATATCCCTCTCTACTTTGAATAGAATAGGTGTATTTTTAACCTGTTGTAGTAGGTAACTCTCCCTTTATTAGTCATTATCCTGTTTCTTTCTTCCTTTACCATTAAACCATCCTTTTCCTGCTTAAAGATTAAGCATCGAACATTCATGCATTTCACCATCAAAATTAGAAGATTTATAATCACTCCAGCATAACACCCCAAACACACCATCAAGAAGCCAAAATTACAGAAAACATATTGGCTCAATTCATACATAAATACACATGAAATCGATGTTCTGGCGCTGTAGAAATTAAACCCACACTAAGTAACAAAAGCATCTTATTTCAAGTCTGAATTCATATTAATTTTGAAAGAAACTCATACCTCTAATTTGTAGCAAAATCGGAAATAATTAAACCAAAATTTCGTGCAAATTAAGCCTAGGAATTTTCCGTCAGAATTTGCTACAACATACCTTGAATTACAACCTAACACTTTCATAAATTTGCCCAGATTTTGCTTGAAATTCGATTCCTTAGCAGCAATCGAATGCATTTATTGGGTGTGGACATAGACGGTTTAGATCGAGATAGAAATACGGCAGCGATTTTCTTCCATTAATCTTGCTCAACCCGTTTTTTTTCAAAACATTTCTCCTTCTTTCATCTTCTTCCTTTTCCATTCCACTCACCTTGATTTCTAATTATTCCTCCATTAATTTATACAAAAGAAATTGAAAAAAACCCAACAATGAATTAAACCCTAGAAAAGGACCAAAGAGGGAAACTTTCAAATTAATCTACACATTGCAACATATAAAAGCAATGGCGTCCCTTCAACAAGCAAATTGTACAAACAGTCAAAGCTTCAAAATAACATAAGGCGATAAGGATGGATTGCTTGTGTCAGTGTGCGAATAATCAAAGCTTCAACAAGCAGATTATACGCAAGTGAGAAGACGAAGTGAAGAGATGATCAATTTGAGGCAAGGTGTTGGTGAGGATCACAACGGCGTTGTAAGAAAATAGTGAGGCATTTAAGGGTGATTAGGTGAAAAAATAAAGCAAAGAGTGAAAGGTTAATCATAGAAATGAAAAGAAAAGAGGGTTAAAGGAGTATTAAATTTTATTTACCTACTTTGCAGGTAACCAGTCGTCATAGATTAGTAAAAGTGAAAGGGGATATTAGTTGGTTTTATTGGTAGTTAAACAAGAGTTTGTAGTATTTTGAGCAGCACCCCCATACTTCAGAGTATTCCCATTAAATAACCCTTTTATTTATGTGATCAAGTATCACTAGTCAATTTATTGGGTGTAACTTAATTAATTCATAAAATGATATTTATGTGATAAATATGCATTAAATTAATTAATAACATGAATCATACTACATGTGACATATTGTGTGACAAATGACAAATTGACAAAATAAAATGATAGTCCATTTTATGTATATGGACCGATAATGGAGGGTGTGTTAGTGGGTTTTGGTTGTTTTATTTTATTTGATAAAATAAACATAATGATGCCTACCTACAACTAGTCTTACACATCTTACACATCTATTTTCTTGTGAAGACAAAAAGGAAAAGTAAGATGCCCTATATGGGACTACCCAAAACCGTCCACCTTCTTACCATCATCATTATTGAGAGTTTTTCTCTTATTATTATTCATTCACATGCAAACTCTCTCTTTTGTTCATCTTTCTCTAAAAACTTGAGAAATTTTGATTCAAATTGTTCATAAAAGAGTACTAAAATTATTAATGTAATATATGAGTGTTAGTAATCAATTTTAAGATAAACTACTAAACTAATATCTAGCTAATATTATTTAGTGGGGATAAGGGATAATCTTGGGTGCAATCAAGAGGAGAATCTCTACTTTGGGATTTTTGGAGGAACATCCTTATATTCATGGAAAGCTCAAGAACTAACAAGAAGGAGATCTTGTTGGTGCCCAATATGACCGAAAATCATATGGTGAGAAAACGATTTCTTCACTTATCTATTTTAGTTTGCATGCATAAGATTTGTAATTAATTTTATGACTAAATTAATTGAAACATATATGAATATGTTAAATATTGAGATATAGATTTCTTACAAGAGCACTTGTTAGAAATCTAGATCTATATACTCAACATATTCATATATGTTTTATGTTAATTTAGTCATAAAATTAAATGGTGATCTTATGCATGCAAACAATAATTAATTAAAGAAGAAATCATCATCTTACATTGTGATTTTCGGATCAAAGGGCACAAGAGAGTTCTCCTACTGTCTTGTTCTTGAGCTCTCCTTAAATGGATGAACAAAAGGATACAAGTATAGTATCCCTCCCAAGGAATAATACCCAAGATATACTCTTAATAAAATTAATATTATCAATACTAGAATAACATTAATTTAAATAAAATGACCCAAAATATTTTGTCCTCTTGGATTTCGGTCAAGAGGAGGAAGAAGGAGGAAGAAAATATTTTTATCTCTCTAAAAATATTTTTGTGATGTTAGAATGAATGAATTATCACACACTTTGCATGTAGTGAATATTAGACTAAAAGAGAAAAAGACCCTTGGCTCTTCTTAAAGGAAAACCGGGTAGGAGGGTGGGAAGAAGGCCAATGCATGAGCTTGGTGCTTCTTTCAAGAGGCACTAGGTTTGCACGCCTAGTTATAGGAAAAATAATCATGTTTTCAACTAACTTAATTAACATAATATATATTGTTAATACCACCCAATATTTCGGTCCATTAGGAGATAAAATAGATTCCATTTTATCTTTGTCAATTTGTCAATTTGTCACATGTCACATGTCATGTAAAATTTTTATGTATTTTTAACATATTAAAAATAAACACATTAATAAAAATACGTCATATACAAAATCGACTTAGTAATTCACAATTACTTGTACCAAAATAATTTACCAATTATAAATCACAACATCTTGTATTTATAATAATTTATTCATTCAATTTCAATTGTTCCTTAAACAATAATTTCATCCAAGTAATAAAACAATTCGATCACTTAGACCGTATCTTATTTAATCAGATTATAATGAGATACGTAAATTTTACTTCCAAAATCGTCCGTCAATATTTTAAGTAATTTAATTAACTCGTAACGTTATACGATTAATTAAATGATCAATTAAGAGTATTATCCTATAGGTATGGCCTAGGGGATCAACTGATCACCACCGTCGCACGACAGTAATGTCAAACTCTAGTCAGCCAATCATTACCGATATGTGTGGACCAGTTGACAGTAAAAATTACTTCCCAATTGTATTCTTTAAAATGAGACTTAAACATATGATCATTATGATCAACAGTTGTGATCGCATTATTGTCGGAGGACACATATTCCAACAATCTCCCACTTGTCCTCGACAAGTGTGCATCACCAATTCTCTTGTCCTATTACTATCTCCCACTCAATGCAAGGTGTCTTTCAGGCCGTACTTGCAAGTGATCATATCGAGAGTGGTTTCCTCGATCTGGAGAATAACAGATTGACCGGATTTATCCATCATGGATTCATTCCGAGCGTGGCCACGCATTTCCAGTTCATTACTCCTCGAGTGGCCCTGAGATATTGTTATAACCCTGACTAGGGGTGGACAATTCCTATCGCACTCATTCCCTTCGACTAGCCACAACCATCATAACCCAAAATATGCCCATTTGACCCCATTTACGAAGGTCGTAGTAACACAAATCAAAGTTAATCTGAAACTGTGCCATCTTAGGCGAATAGTCTTTAGTCACAAGAATCGACTCATTTGTATACTATGGTAGCTCTCGCCACGACCAGGCTATATAAATTTGTCAGAACTCTATAAGCGGTCATTAGGCCCGACAAAATGTTCCTAACAGCCTGTCTATGTGATCGACTAGTCATCTCACATGACTGTATGGCACTTCAACTTGCCATCAATCGCATCACACTCTAGTCACTTCGAGACGTCACCTCATACAAGTGACTATGGGCAAATACAATGTTAATCCGCGTTCACTTTAACGGGGTTCAATTGTCTCCACAACCCGTTTGGATGTAACAATTTATAATGAAAAGATAAAAGACAAATTCGATTATGAACATGAACAAAAACAACACTTTTATTTCATTTCAAAATCTAACATAAACTTGGTACACGTTTAAGTCCCATGGACGCCACATGTCCATCATGCTTAGCCTGCGATAAAGGCTTGGTGAGCGGATCGGCTATGTTGTCATCCGTCCCAACCTTACAAATCGCAATTTCCTTTCTTTCAATGAAATCTCTAATTACATGATATTTTCTAAGTACATGTCTAGATCTATTACTAAACTTTGGCTCCTTAGCTTGGAAGATCGTCCCATTATTATCACAATAGAGAGTGATGGGATCATTGGCGGTAGGTACTACTTTTAGACCTTCCGTGAATTGCCTGATCCACAAAGCTTCCTTGGCAACTTGTGATGCTGAAATGTACTCAGCCTCCGTTGTTGAATCCGCGGTTACAGCTTCCTTGAAGCTTCTCCAGCTAACGGCACCACCATTGAGCATGAAAACGAAACCAACTTGTGATTTCATGTCATCTCTATCTGTTTGGAAGCTTGAGTCTGTGTAACCATTAACACGAAGTTCGGTGTCTCCTCCAAACACTATGATAGAATCCTTAGTTCTTCTCAAGTTCTTAACGATGTTCTTGACGGCAATCCAGTGACTCTCACCTGGATTTCCTTGATATCTGCTCGTCATGCTTAAAGCATACGAGACATCAGGACGTGTGCATATAATGGCGTACATGATTGATCCAACAGCGGAAGCATAAGGGATCGTCTTCATGCGTTCAACATCATGGGGTTCGGAGGGAGATTGAGGCTTGCTCAATATAGTCCCAGTTACCATAGGTACCAAACCCCTTTTAGATTTGTCCATGCTGAACCGTCGAAGAATATTATCAACATAAGATTCTTGACTTAGTGCCAATATCCTCTTGGATCTATCTTTATGGATCCGGATACCTAATATGCGTTGTGCCTCTCCTAAATCCTTCATTTGGAAGTGGTTACCTAACCACTTTTTAACAGAAGACAACATTGGAATATCATTTCCAATGAGTAGTATGTCATCGACATAAAAGATTAGGAACACAACATTGCTCCCACTAAATATCATGTATAAACATGGTTCCTCAACACTTCGAGTGAAACCATTCTCTTTTATCACATGATTAAATCGATGATTCCAACTTCTAGATGCTTGCTTAAGACCATAAATGGATCTCTTAAGCTTGCACACTTTGTTAGGATTTTTAGAATCAACAAAACCTTCGGGTTGTATCATGTACACCTCCTCTTCTAAATGCTCATTTAGAAAAGCGGTTTTGACATCCATTTGCCATATTTCATAATCATGAAATGCGGCGATCGCTAACAAAATCCGTATGGATCTTAGCATGGCTACGGGCGCGAAGGTCTCATCATAATGGAGACCTTGGACTTGGGTAAATCCTTTTCCCACTAGCCTAGCTTTGTAGACATCATCATGTCCTTCTATGCCATTTTTGACTTTGAATATCCATTTGCATTGAAGAGGTCTTGCCCCTTTAGGCAAATCTACCAAGTCCCAAACTTGGTTTTCATGCATAGAATCCATTTCGGACTTCATGGCTTCAAGCCATAAGGAGGAATTTGGACTAGAGATTGCGGCCTTGTAGGTGGCGGGTTCGTCACTTTCTAAAAGCAACACATCGAGCATTCCATCTTCTTCGATAAGTCCCACATATCGATCGGGATGGCGTATAACACGACTCGTTCTTCTAAGTGGAGGAGAGACAACCGTGTTAGACGACGAAGGAACATCTTCTTGCGTCTCTATTTCGGTTTGTGGCTCTTAAACTTCATCAAGTTCAAAATTTCTCCCACTCTGTCTCTTAGAAATAAATTCTCTTTCTAAGAAGACAGCCTCGCAAGACACAAACACTTTGTTATCTTGAGGTTTGTAGAAGTAGTATCCTCGAGAGGTCGAGGGGTAACCTACAAAGATGCATTTTTCGGATCTTGGGGCAAGCTTGTTGTCGGTCTTGGCCTTGACGTAAGCATCACATCCCCAAATCTTCATATAGGATATATTGGGAACCCTTCCCGTCCACATCTCACATGGAGTCTTTTCGGTGGACTTTGTGGGACTATTGTTCAAAGATCTAATTGCGGTTTGAATCGCAAATCCCCAAAACGAGTTCGGTAACTTTGTTTAACTCATCATGGATCGAACCATATCAAGTAAGGTTCGATTTCTCCTTTCAGCAACACCATTAAGTTGTGGTGTTCCGGGTGGAGAAAGTTGTGATATAATACCACAACCTTTCAAGTGTGAATCGAATTCAAGGCTAAGATATTCTCCACCACGGTCGGATCGTAGTGCTTTTATCTTTTTGTTCAATTAGTTCTCTACTTCATTTTGAAATTCCTTGAATTTATCAAAAGCTTCACTCTTATATTTCATTAAATAGACATGCCCATGTCTACTCAAGTGATCGGTGAAGGTTATGAAGTAGTCATAATTTCCTCGAGCGGTGATACTCATTGGTCCACATACATCGGTGTGTACGAGTCCCAATAGTTCACTAGCTCGTGTCCCTTTACCACTAAAAGGATTACGAGTCATTTTGCCAAGTAGGCAATATTCGCATGTACCATATGATTGGTAATCAAATGGTGTAATCACATTACTCGAAATTAATCTTTTGATGCGATTCTCGTTTATGTGACCTAATCGACAATGCCAAATGAACGCTTCACTTGGGTCACTTGATTTGAGTTTCTTTGATTGAATGTTATAGATATCATTAGTCGGATTTGAGGTCTCTAAAATGTAAATGCCATTGATGGAAGAAGCTTGGGCTATAACCAAATCATTCCTTGAAATAGTACAACGATTGTTCTTAATGACAAAACAAAATCCATCCATGTCTAGCATAACGATAGAAATAATGTTTTTAGAGAGTGTAGGCACATAAAAACAATTATGTAAATACAACTCAAATCCATTAGGCAAAGCTAATACATAAGTTCCTTTGGATTCGGCCGCTACTCGAGCTCCATTTCCAAGGCGTAGATCCACATCTCCTTTGCTAAGCCTCTTCACGTCTCTTAAACCCTGTAAATGATTACAAAGGTGAGAACCACAACCGGTATCTAGTACCCATGTCGTAGTGGAAGTATAATTTATATCAATAACATAAATTTCCTTAGGAATTTTAGCTTTTGGAACGATGATTCCTTCCCTTATATTTCGCAAATATACGGGACAATTCCTAAGCCAATGTCCCATGCCATAGCAAGAATGGCACTCATCATTAACTTGCTTGAAGTTTTTGACTTTCTTTCCCTTCTTCTTGAACTTTTTGCCCTTTGAAGCAAGAACTTGATTGCTTGAGCTCCCACTAGTTATGGCATCTTTATCTTCCAGAGACAAAGACCCTATAGATTGTATGAGGTAGTCTTCCTGAGACGGGCTCACACGAGATCTAGTAGTAGTAGGTGGTCTAGTAGAAGTGATGAAGTTAAGGTTTCCATCCGAACCTATCCCAAAATGAAGTTCTCTAGTAGTGTCGAAATCATTGTTGGAGCAAACGTCGTCAAAAACATTGTGGTAAGACTCAATAGTTATCGGTGCGGTAGCGTTTGATGGATTCATTGTAATGAACTACAAGTATGGAGGAAAAGGAAAAATTAACATTTGTCTTCTAAATCATACTTGTAAAAATAAGTTTAAACTATAGTGACCTCTACCCAACTTAGATAAATGATTCCAAGACCCAAATTCATATCGACTTAGGCACGGTAGGGCCGATTCATCCTTTATAAATATAACTCGGTGGATTAACGCTTAATCGATTCTACTTTTAGAACTCTTGGTCGATAAAATTACTCTAATGTTTATCTATAGCCCCGAACACATGCGACTACGGTCACGAATACTTCCGTTGAGCTCAATCCAAATTTCGAATAAATGTGTCCATGATCCAAATCCACATCAACTTGGGCACGGTAGGGCCGATTCATCCCTTATCAACATGAATTCGGTGGATAGACATTTATCACCCACTTCCCCTACGTAACAAGTTTTGTACCCCGGTAGGGCCGAGTGCACTCCCTCGCGAAATAGGTTTTCATGGTTTCTAGTATTTGGTAAGGCTATGTCTCAATTGATTATTTTTGCGAGAGGTCATGTCAATTTATTATCTATCACGTTTTAAGTGAAATAAAGCGGTGAACTACGATAATTCTAATTGACACGGTCGATAAATTCGATAGAAGATGCATGTTTTAGTTATGGCGATTTAGCGATGCATGCAACATATAAATAAAATGCAAAGCATAAAATAAATCCTAGTATGGCCTTCCTAAAATAGAAAAATCTAATTAACTATTACATATTAGGAAACCAACTCCATTGGTCCCTTGAAGGAACTCCGGAATAAATAAATTACATAACAAATTACATAATTTCTTATTATACAATTTTAATTAAAATAAAATAAAATAAATCTATTAAATTATAAAACGGTGATACGAGATCACAATAAATTACAACCGAATCGATATTCCCATACTAAGTAAAATTACATAATTCAAAAATTACATAAAATAAAATTATGACAATCATAAATAAAAATGCAGCATTATAATATGTATGAACATGCCCAATTTTATGTTAAATCGCCTTTAAGGAGCCAATATCGTATATTACACGGTTTTTACGGATTTGCGTGATTCAACGTTTTATAATCACAAAAATTACATAAATTCATATTTATGCACAAGTTAATTACCCTAACCTCTTAGGACTCAAAATTAGTCTTCACTAATTACTTGACTATAATTAACTCATATTTCTTAAAATTGTTCATTAATGGACTTAAAATTACAATAAAATGTTATAAACTTCAAATAAATCCCCAAAATTCCAAATAAATTCAAAATTTAAAATTTAAACTTATGAACATTCTGGAAAAATACCATGACACTCATAATGTTCAAAAAAACTTAGGTTAAAAAATTTCGAAATTTATCGGGAAAAACAATGTTGCGGCTTATTGGATTTATCAATAAAAATCATAAAAACATGAGAAAAATTATATTCATCAACTTTTCAACTTTAGATCTGAAAAAGATAATAAAATGCAACATGTGACGCGTTTCCTTAGTCACAGAGTATGTTTTAGCAATTATTCACTAATTAAGTCACTATTTATGCTATTTTTCATCAAAAATTCATAAATCATGCATGAAGACTTCAATATAGCCTATTATTTTACACACATCTTGTAAAATTGCATGTGACAACATACTAAATTTCTATGACCAGATTCGAAATTTATCTCATATTAACCTATTTTTCATCTAAATCCGATTTTAAACATGAAAAATCCATTTTTTGAGCATAAGAATTCCAAAAATTATGAAAATTTACAAGTCATCTAAAAATAATACATGTGATAACATATCCAAAAATCACTGGAAAATTCGAAGTTTAGCTAATTTTAGTCCGAAAATGACATTTTAATCATAAAATCACATTTTTAATGCCATTATATTATAAGATGAACAATAAAAATCCATAAATTAACCAAAATATCCTAAAAACATTTTAGGACCAGAAACTTTAACATGCATAAATTTATTTCGTGATATTTCATAATAACACAAATTTACAAGTTTTATATGTTATTCGTATAACTCGGAAAACCTATAACCGATTTACATGCAAACAACCAAGGCTCTATTTTATTTATGTCATACCTATAGGGAAATACTCTTAATTGATTATTTAATTAATCGTATGCCGATACGAGTTAATTAAATTGCTTAAAATTGACGGACGATTTTGGAAGTAATATTTACGTGTCTCATCGTCATTCATATATGTTGTTTGCATGCAAATCGGTTATAGTTTTCCGAATTATACGATTAACATATAAAAATTGTAAATTTGTGTTATTATGATATATCACGAAATAACTTTATGCATGTTAAAGTTTCTGGTCCTAAAATGTTTTTAGGATATTTTGGTAAATTTATGGATTTTTATTGTTCATCTTATATAATAATGGCATTAAAAATATGATTTTATGATTAAAATGTCATTTTCGGACTAAAATTAGCTAAACTTCGAATTTCCCAGTGATTTTCAGATATGTTATCCCATATATTAGTTTGAGATGACCTGTAAATTTTCATAATTTTTGGAGTTCTTATGCTTGAAATATGGATTTTTCATGATAAAAAGCAAATTTAAATGAAAAATAGGTTAATATGAGATAAATTTCGAATCTGGTCATAGAAATTTAGTATGTTGTCACATGAAATTTTACAAGATGTGTGTAAAATAATAGGCTATATTGAAGTCTTTATGCATGATTTATGGATTTTTGATGAAAAATAGCATAAATAGTGACTTAATTAGTGAATAATTGCTAAAACATACTCCATAACTTAGGAAAAACGTCACATGTTGCATTTTATTATCTTTTTTAGATCTAAAATTGAAAAGTTGGTGAATATAATTTTTCTCATGTTTTTATGATTTTTATTAATAAATCCTATAAACCGCAACATAGTTTTTCCGATAATTTTCGAAATTTTAACCTAAGTTTTTTTAACATTATGAGTGTCATGGTATTTTTCCAGAATGTTCATAAGTTTAAATTTAAGATTTTTGAATTTATTTGAAATTTTGTGATTTATTTGAAGTTTATATCATTTTTATTGTAATTTTGGGTCCATTAATGAACAATTTTAAGAAATATGAGTTAATTATAGTCAAATAGTTAGTGAAGACTAATTTTGAGTCCTAAGAGGTTAGGGTAATTAACTTGTGCATAAATATGAATTTATGTAATTTTTGTGATTATAAAACGTTGAATCACGCAAATCCGTAAAAACCGTGTAATATACGATATTGGCTCCTTAAAGGCGATTTAGCATAAATTTGGGCATGTTCATACATATTATAATGCTGCATTTTATTTATGATCATCATAATTTTATTTTATGTAATTTTTTAATTATGTAATTTACTTAGTATGGCCTTAGTTTTTAATTGGTATTACCCGAAATGTATGGGAATATCGATTCGGTTGTAATTTATTGTGATCTCGTATCACCGTTTTGTAATTTAATAGATTTATTTTATTTTATTTTAATTACAAATGTATAATAGGAAATTATGTAATTTGTTATGTAATTTATTTATTCCGGAGTTCCTTGAAGACAATGTCACTCAAGAAGGCGATACATAAAGACGGTGTTACCTCGAGATGCGTGCTATAACCGAAGTTCAAGGGACCAATGGAGTTGGTTTCCGAATATGTAATAGTTAATTAGATTTTCTATTTTGGGAAGGCCATACTAGGATTTATTTTTATGCTTTGCATTTTATTTATATGTTGCATGCATCGCTAAATCGCCATAACTAAACATGCATTATCTTTTAATCGAGTTTATCGACCGTGTCAATTACAATTATCGTAGTTCACCGCTTTAGTTCACTTAAAACGTGATAGATAATAAATTGACATGACCTCTCGCTAAAAATAATCAATTGAGACTTAGCCTTACCAAAATTAGAAACCATGAAGAACCAGTTTCGCAAGGGAGTTGAGCCGGCTTTACCGTAAGACATACCTTGTTACGTTGGTGAAGTGGGTGATAAATGTCTATCCACCAAATTCATGTTGATGAGGGATGAATCGGCCCTACCGTGCCCAAGTTGATGTGGATTTGGATCATGGACACATTTATTCGAAATTTGGATTGAGCTCAACGGAAGTATTCGTGACCGTAGTCGCATGTGTTCCGGGTTAAAGATAAATGTTAATGTAATTTTATCGACCAAGAGTTCTAAAAGTAGAATCGATTAAAGAGTTAATCCACCGAGTTATATTGATAAGGGATGAATCGGCCCTACCGTGCCCAAGTTAATATGAACTTGGATCTTGGAATCATTTATCATAGTTGGGTAGAGGTCACTATGTAAATGCTTTACTTGTTATTTACAAGTATTAATAAAACGATAAATGTTAAGTTTTCCTTTTTCCGTTATAATATTGTTCTATTTCTTTACCACAATCATATACGATATCATTTCGATTTTTGATTCAAATCTCCATTAAAACATCGTAACTAAAAGACAAATATGAATTTGCTTCTAAAACCTCAAATGAACCATTGCTAAGGATCTCTTGTAAAGAGTATAGACAAAAGTTATTCATTATCAAACAGGTTTTTGATTCTTGACTAACACATCTACTTACAATGAATTGTTTCTAATTTTGGTAACTAGATTTGTTGGAAATCAAAATTGACCAAAATAACGCAACCACTTCAATGAAAGTTTTAAGACTAAAACGATTGAATTGAAGAGTAATCTTCATAAGATTCAACTTTACTTCTCTAAGTAAAGATTCTTTGAATTGAGTGGGAGCATTCTCTTAAACCGTTAAGAAAAGGACGAGGTTCAAGAAATAAAGATTATAATGGAATTGATACAAGGTAATGTTAACGGTAAAGTTGTTGAGAATGACGATATTAAACCTATCAATCCCGACCGATAAAGTTTCCATTGTCTTAAATGTTGGACACTAGAAAGGAAACTACCCCAAATTATTGAAGAATCAACAAATTAATTGTGGGACATCTAATAGGACCTTCTTCTTTAAATGTTTATTTGATTAACATAAATTTTGCTAGTACTACTTCGTCAATATTAGAAACCGGTGGTGGTTTTCATCTTTGTACTTGATACATAGAATGATTAGAATATTACGACTAGCAACAATAATGTTGAGAGATAGAGTCATTGTGTATTAAATCTAGTTTTTGGGTTTATAGTTGTACTTAATTATGACTATTAAGTGCATAAACTCTAAATAAGAATATAAGCTTGTTAATATACAAAAGAGGTTTCACTTTTGTGACCCTATACACCACGATTTGATAAATGGCTAGCCCATTATCAAGGTGAATATATTCTAAACCAAACTAGAATGATATATCATGAAGATGATGCAAGACTCAAAATGGTAATCCAAGATTAAACCTTAGATTCTAGAATGATGAACGCAAAGAGTTAGCGAGTACTTTTGAAACCATTAGATCTTATGGTATATGCGTATCTTGTATTCAAAGCAAGATGTCTCGTGCCTTTTGGTTGAAAAGGAGATCGAGGTTGTAAATCATTGATCCAAAATAGGTTGATCATTTTCTTTTACCAACGATTTAAGTTGACACTAATATGTTCACTTAATAAGGTAAATAGAGAAATCTTTGAAGAAGTTTAAAGAGTTCAAAGACGCACGATTTAGTCGCGATGGGATTATCAAAGTGAAGACTTTGATATAAGCCAAAGGAAATGTGATATAGTATCACAAATTAATCTCTCTTAGCACGCATTATGGGATAATGTGTGATTGGATAAGAATTCAAACGCTATTCGATATGGTTTGGACTTCAATCAAGTTACTTTGAGTTACTTGATCCTTTTGGGGATTTTATCATTTTGTCTAAATTATTTTTCCACTAAATCTAAAACGATTCATATGAGATATGAACTGGTAGGGTACCATGTTTGTAAGTTTTCAAAAGAAACAAATGCTCATTTTTCCTTATTATAATCACGAGTACAACGAGTTTGTGGCTCGTGAAGCTGTCTTTCTAAAATACAAGTTTATTTCTAGAAGACAGAGTGGGAGAAATTAATCAAAGAGCCACAAAGAATGTTATGTCGCAAGAAACTGGTCTTTCTTGGCTACATGAAACGTTTTGTGTAAGATGTTGTTTCTATAAAACCTAAGAGGTTAAATTCGTCACTTGTTAAAGATGATGAATTCATGCTACTTTTAAGAAAGTAAAGAGCTTGCAACTTACAAAGAAATTGTTTGATTCAAGTTGATTACTTCTGGAAAGTAATGAACATATGACTTACATGAGAGTGTTAAAGTCACAACTCAATACAAGGCTTAGAGCCATGGAAATCCGATATAAAGGGCTTGATTAGCTGCAAAGGGTTTTGCACTAGTTGAAATGCTTAAGTCTATTTGGATCTTCTTAGGGATTGTGTTTCATTATGATGATATACATATTATGAGTAAATCTAAAACCCACTTCTTCAATAGAAGAAATGTATTCAATACATGTCATGAGTTTTATAGATTCTTACAATCCTAAGATAACGTGAAACTTAAGAGAGGGTTTTAAGTAGGACATCAATGAGTTGGAATCAACATTTTGATCATGGGATAAGACATTTCTCGATAAGTCGAGAAGTTGTGTTTATCCATGAAGTTTAGTGGGAGTTACGGAAATTTAGTAGTCTTATATGTAATTGCGAATGATTTAAGACTTTTGGAGTAATATAAATACATCTTTAATATCTAGATTTATGTAGATAAATCCACATGATATTAGCGTCAAATAAGAAGTCTTATGTTGATAAGATTCATGACTAGTTCAATCGAACATATTTGATTGATTCCATTTGCTTCCGCTGCCGAATCAATTAAATAGGAAATGATGTATAACATTTCATATACTTTGAGTATGATAAATTGTTTCAAATCGAATTTAAGTAAGAGTTACCAAGTAAGCCATAATTATTACCCCTAAGTGCTTGCAGTAACATTAAGGATGTAATGCAAAGTGTTTTTGATGCAATTTTGTGTAAGGGTGTTACACAAATGACAATTGACAATTGAGATTGTGCATGGTTTCCGACAAAACCATAATCAAAACACATTAGGATGGTTAAGATACCATTGTGGCTATGTTATTTAAGAAATAGATTTTCTAGAATCGTTCTAGGGAATAACGAACAATGAGAAATATTTACAACGGAAATTGAGTACACTTGCAATCATGGGATGTGCAAGAGGGATGAGTTCCGCACACTGTGAAAACAGTGGGAGCTATTTTAAGGCCAGAAAGCCTACATCTTGATTGGATCTAGACACGTACTCAGAAAGTTTTGTAATGCAAATGTATACATTACAAAGGAAAACGAGTATGTAGTAAGGATTGAGTAAGGTACAAGAAGTTGATAAAACCTACTAACCAAAGCCTTCTCATGGGCTTAACATGACGAGTCATGTCATATGTCATTTCAATTGCATTGAGATGAATAACTACATATAAGATGAAAATGGATTATAAAATTATGAAGTAGTAATCAGGAATTGACTATTCATATGATAATCACATTTGTCAGTCGCGTTTTTAAATCTAAAAACTCCCTTTACACTTTGTTACATCCAAACGGGTTGTAGAGACAACATTGAACCCCGTTAAAGTGAACCCGGATTAACATAGTTTTTGCCCATAGTCACTTGTATGAGGTGACGTCTCGAAGCGACTAGAGTGTGATGCGATTGATGGCAAGTTCAAGTCCCATAGAGTCATGAGAGATGACTAGTCGATCACATAGGCAGACTGTTAGGAACACTTTGTCGGGCCTTATGACCGCTTATAGAGTTCTGGCAAATTTATATAGCCTGGTCGTGGCGAGAGCTACTATAGTATTCTAATGAGTCAATTCTTTTGACTAAAGACTGTTCACCTAAGGCGGCACAGTTTCAGATTAACTTTGATTTGTGTTACTACGACCTTCGTAAATGGGGACAAATGGGCATATTTTGGGTTATGATGGCTGTGGCTAGTCGAAGGGAATGAGTGCGATAGGAATTTTCCACCCCTTGTCAGGGTAATAACAATATCTCAGGGCCACTCGAGGAGTAATGAACTGGAAATGCGTGGCCACGCTCGGAAGGTATCTATGATAGATAAATCCGGTCAATCAGTTATTCTCCAGATCGAGGAAACCACTCTCGATATGATCACTTGCAAGTACGACCCGAAAGACACCTTGCATTGAGTGGTAGATAGTAATAGGACAAGAGAATTGGTGACGCACACTTGTCGAGGACAAGTGGGAGATTGTTGGAATATGTGTCCTCCGACAATAATGCGATCACAACTGTTGATCATGATGATCACATGTTTAAATTTCGTTTTAAGAATACATGTGGGATGTCATAATATTTACTGTCAACTGGTCCACACATATCGGTAATGATTGGCTGACTAGAGTTTGACATTACTGTCGTGCGACGGTGGTGATCAGTTGATCCCCTTAGGTCATACCTATAGGGAAATACTCTTAATTGATTATTTAATTAATCGTATGCCGATACGAGTTAATTAAATTGCTTAAAATTGACGGACGATTTTGGAAGTAATATTTACGTGTCTTATTGTAATTTGATACGGTCTAAGTAATCGAATTGTTTTATTGCTTAGATAAAATTATTGTTTAAGGAAACAATTACATTTGAATGAATAAATTATTATAAATACAAGATGTTGTGATTTATAATTGGTAAAATATTTTGGTACAAGTAATTATGAATTACTAAGTCGATTTTGTATATGACGTATTTTTATTAATGCGTTGATTTTTAATATGTTAAAAATACATAACAATTTTATGTGACATGTGACAAATTGACAAATTGACAAAGATAAAATGGAATCCATTTTATCCCATGTAGACCGAAATATTGGAGGGAGTTGGGTGTTTAAATTATGTTTAATTATTGAGTGGAAACAACATGATTACACTTTAAACACCTAGCCTTGCATGCCTATTTCTTGAATAGAGAATTGAGCCCATGCATTGGCTCCCCAATCCCTCCTCCCACCGGTTTCCTAAGACCAATTTAGAGAGTTTTTACTCTCTAATTTTTCATTTTATACTACACATAATTTTTCTAGTGTAAGAAAAATAAATTTCTCTCTACATCTTATGAGAAATTAGAGAGATATCTAGTAATATTTTGTAAGATGATGATTTCTTCCTTTATTTTATTATTGTTTGCATGCATAGGATCAACATTTAATTTTATGACTAAATTAAAATTATAACATATATGAATATGTTGAGTATAGAGATCTAGATTTCTAACAAGACTTGACCTTGTTAGAAATCTAGATCTATATACTAACCATATTCATATATGTTTTATGTTAATTTAGTCATAAAATTAAATGATGATCTTATGCATGCAAACAATAATTAATTAAAGAAGAAATCATCATCTTACATTGTGATTTTCGGATCAAAGGGCACAAGAGAGTTCTCCTACTCTCTTGTTCTTGAGCTCTCCTTAAATGGATGAACAAAAGGATACAAGTATAGTATCCCTCCCAAGGAATAATACCCAAGATATACTCTTAATAAAATTAATATTATCAATACTAGAATAACATTAATTTAAATAAAATGACCCAAAATATTTTGTCCTCTTGGATTTCGGTCAAGAGGAGGAAGAAGGAGGAAGAAAATATTTTTATCTCTCTAAAAATATTTTTGTGATGTTAGAATGAATGAATTATCACACACTTTGCATGTAGTGAAAATTAGACTAAAAGAGCAAAAGACCCTTGGCTCTTCTTCAAGGAAAACCGGGTAGGAGGGTGGGAAGAAGGCCAATGCATGAGCTTGGTGCTCTTCACAAGAGGCACTAGGTTTGCATGCCTAGTTATAGGAAATATAATCATGTTTTCCACTAACTTAATTAACATAATATATATTGTTAATACCACCAAATATTTCGGTCCATTAGGAGATAAAATGGATTCCATTTTATCTTTGTTAATTTGTCAATTTGTCACATGTCACATGTCATGTAAAATTGTTATGTATTTTTAACATATTAAAAATCAACGCATTAATAAAAATACGTCATATACAAAATCGACTTAGTAATTCACAATTACTTGTACCAAAATAATTTACCAGTTATAAATCACAACATCTTGTATTTATAATAATTTATTCATTCAATTTCAATTGTTTTCCTTAAACAATAATTTCATCCAAGTAATAAAACAATTCGATCACTTAGACCGTATCTTATTTAATCAGATTATAATGAGATACGTAAATTTTACTTCCAAAATCGTCCGTCAATATTTTAAGTAATTTAATTAACTCGTAACGTTATACGATTAATTAAATGATCAATTAAAAGTATTATCCTATAGGTATGACCTAGGGGATCAACTGATCACCACCGTCGCACGACAGTAATGTCAAACTCTAGTCAGCCAATCATTACCGATATGTGTGGACCAGTTGACAGTAAAAATTACTTTCCAATTGTACTCTTTAAAATGAGACTTAAACATGTGATCATTATGATCAACAGTTGTGATCGCATTATTGTCGGAGGACACATATTCCAACAATCTCCCACTTGTCCTCGACAAGTGTGCGTCACTAATTCTCTTGTCCTATTACTATCTCCCACTCAATGCAAGGTGTCTTTCAGGTCGTACTTGCAAGTGATCATATCGAGAGTGGTTTCCTCGATCTGGAGAATAACTGATTGACCGGATTTATCCACCATGGATTCATTCCGAGCGTGGCCACGCATTTCCAGTTCATTACTCCTCGAGTGGCCCTGAGATATTGTTATAACCCTGACTAGGGGTGGACAATTCCTATCGCACTCATTCCCTTCGACTAGCCACAACCATCATAACCCAAAATATGCCCATTTGACCCCATTTACGAAGGTCGTAGTAACACAAATCAAAGTTAATCTGAAACTGTGCCATCTTAGGCGAACAGTCTTTAGTCAAAAGAATCGACTCATTAGAATACTATAGTAGCTCTCGCCACGACCAGGCTATATAAATTTGCCAGAACTCTATAAGCGGTCATTAGGCCCGACAAAATTTTCCTAACAGCTTGCCTATGTGATCGACTAGTCATCTCACATGACTGTATGGCACTTGAACTTGCCATCAATCGCATCACACTCTAGTCACTTCGAGACGTCACCTCATACAAGTGACTATGGGCAAATACAATGTTAATCCGCGTTCACTTTAACGGGGTTCAATTGTCTCCACAACCCGTTTGGATGTAACAATGTATAATGAAAAGATAAAAGACAAATTCGATTATGAACATGAACAAAAACAACACTTTTATTTCATTTAAAAATCTAACATAAACTTGGTACACGTTTAAGTCCCATGGACGCCACATGTCCATCATGCTTAGCCTGCGATAAAGGCTTGGTGAGCGGATCGGCTATGTTGTCATCCGTCCCAACCTTACAAATCGCAATTTCCTTTCTTTCAATGAAATCTCTAATTACATGATATTTTCTAAGTACATGTCTAGATCTATTACTAGACTTTGGCTCCTTAGCTTTGAAGATCGTCCCACTATTATCACAATAGAGAGTGATGGGATAATTGGCGGTAGGTACTACTTTTAGACCTTCCGTGAATTGCCTGATCCACACAGACTTCCTTGGCGCTTCACGATGCTTTGCAATGTACTCAGCCTCCGTTGTTGAATCCATGATTCTGACTTCCTTGAAGCTTCTCCAGCTAACGGCACCACCATTGAGCATGAAAACGAAACCAGCTTGTGATTTCATGTCATCTCTATCTGTTTGGAAGATTGAGTCCGTGTAACCATTAACACGAAGTTCGGTGTCTCCTCCAAACACTAAAATAGAATCCTTAGTTCTTCTCAAGTACTTAAGGATGTTCTTGACGGCAATCCAGTGACTCTCACCTGGATTTCCTTGATATCTACTCGTCATGCTTAAAGCATACGAGACATCAGGACGTGTGCATATCATGGCGTACATGATTGATCCAACAGCGGAAGCATAAGGGATCGTCTTCATGCGTTCAACATCATGGGGTTCGGAGGGAGATTGAGTCTTGCTCAATATAGTCCCAGTTACCATAGGTACCAAACCCCTTTTAGATTTGTCCATGCTGAACCGTCGAAGAATCTTATCAACATAAGATTCTTGACTTAGTGCCAATATCCTCTTGGATCTATCTCTATGGATCCGGATACCTAATATGCGTTGTGCCTCTCCTAAATCCTTCATTTGTAAGTGGTTACCAAACCACTTTTTAACAGAAGACAACATTGGAATATCATTTCAAATGAGTAGTATGTCATCGACATACAAGATTAGGAACACAACATTGCTCCCACTAAATTTCATGTATAAACATGGTTCCTCAACACTTCGAGTGAAACCATTCTCTTTTATCACATGATTAAATCGATGATTCCAACTTCTAGATGCTTTCTTAAGACCATAAATGGATCTCTTAAGCTTGCACACTTTGTTAGGATTTTTAGAATCAACAAAACTTTCGGGTTGTATCATGTACACCTCCTCTTCTAAATGCTCATTTAGAAAAGCGGTTTTGACATCCATTTGCCATATTTCATAATCATGAAATGCGGCGATTGCTAACAAAATCCGTATGGATCTTAGCATGGCTACGGGCGCGAAGGTCTCATCATAATGGAGACCTTGGAGTTGGGTAAATCCTTTTGCCACTAGCCTAGCTTTGTAGACATCATCATGTCCTTCTATGCCATTTTTGACTTTGAATATCCATTTGCATTGAAGAGGTCTTGCCCCTTTAGGCAAATCTACCAAGTCCCAAACTTGGTTTTCATGCATAGAATCCATTTCGGACTTCGTGGCTTCAAGCCATAAGGAGGAATTTGGACTAGAGATTGCGGCCTTGTAGGTGGCGGGTTCGTCACTTTCTAAAAGCAACACATCGAGCGTTCCATCTTCTTCGATAAGTCTCATATATCGATCGGGATGGCGTATAACACGACTCGTTCTTCTAAGTGGAGGAGAGACAACCGTGTTAGACGACGAAGGAACATCTTCTTGTGTCTCTATTTTGGTTTGTGGCTCTTGAACTTCATCAAGTTCAAAATTTCTCCCACTTTGTCTCTTAGAAATAAATTCTCTTTCTAAGAAGACAGCCTCGCAAGACACAAACACTTTGTTATCTTGAGGTTTTTAGAAGTAGTATCCTCGAGAGGTCGAGGGGTAACCTACAAAGATGCATTTTTCGGATCTTGGGGCAAGCTTGTTGTCGGTCTTAGCCTTGACGTAAGCATCACATCCCCAAATTTTCATATAGGATATATTGGGAACCCTTCCCGTCTACATCTCACATGGAGTCTTTTCGGTGGACTTTGTCGGACTATTGTTCAAAGATCTAATTGCGGATTGAATCGCAAATCCCCAAAACGAGTTCGGTAACTCGGTATGACTCAACATGGATCGAACCATATCAAGTAAGGTTCGATTTCTCCTTTCAGTAACACCATTAAGTTCTGGTGTTCTGGGTGGAGAAAGTTGTGATATAATACCACAACCTTTCAAGTGTGAATCGAATTCAAGGCTAAGATATTCTCCACCACGGTCGGATCGTAGTGCTTTTATCTTTTTGTTCAATTGGTTCTTTACTTTATTTTGAAATTCCTTAAATTTCTCAAAAGCTTCACTCTTATATTTCATTAAATAGACATGCCCATGTCTACTTAAGTCATCGGTGAAGGTTATGAAGTAGTCATAATTTCCTCGAGCGGTGATACTCATTGGTCCACATACATCGGTGTGTACGAGTCCCAATAGTTCACTAGCTCGTGTCCCTTTACCACTAAAAGGATTACGAGTCATTTTGCCCTACATATGGGTCATGTAATTATAATTCACAATATCTTGTAATTATTATTAACCATTCATTCTTATCTCTATTGTTTCTCAAACAATAAACAATTTTAGTAACAAAACATTTTATTACTAAAATAAATCTTATTTAATCCCATTACAATAAGATATCAATATTCTCTCTCACAAATTGAATTGTTCAATTTTAAGGAATTGATTAACTTGTATCGTCATACAATCAATCAACTTTACGGATAAGGGCATCATCCTTTAGGTGTGACCTTAAGGGATCAACTGACCACCACCGTCCCACGACAGTAACGTCAAACTCTAGCAAGCCAATCGTTACCGATTAATGTTGATCAGTTGACTATATAATTGAATCATCCCTTACGTATTCTTTATATGAGATTTAATAATGATATTTAAATCATGATACCATTTGTAAGAAATCTATATCTCATTATTTAACATATTCATATATGTTTCAATTAATTTAGTCATAAAATTAATTACAAATCTTATGCATGCAAACTAAAATAGATAAGTAAAGAAATCGTTTTTTCACCATATGATTTTCGGTCATATTGGGCATCAACAAGATCTCCTTCTTGTTAGTTCTTGAGCTTTCCATGAATATAAGGATGATCCTCCAAAAATCCCAAAGTAGAGATTCTCCTCTTGATTCCACCCAAGATTATCCCTTATCCCCACTAAATAATATTAGCTAGATATTAGTTTAGTAGTTTACCTTAAAATTGATTACTAACACTCATATATTACATTAATAATTTTAGTAATCTTTTATGAAAAATTTGAATCAAAATTTCTCAAGTTTTTAGAGAAAGATGAACAAAAGAGAGAGAGTTTGCATGTGAATGAATAATAATAAGAGAAAAACTCTCAATAATGATGATGGTAAGAGGGTGGACGGTTTTGGGTAGTCCCATATAGGGCATCTTACTTTTCCTTTTTGTCTTCACAAGAAAATAGATGTGTAAGATGTGTAAGACTAGTTGTAGGTAGGCATCATTATGTTTATTTTATCAAATAAAATAAAACAACCAAAACCCACTAACACACCCTCCATTTTCGGTCCATATACATAAAATGGACTACCATTTTATTTTGTCAATTTGTCATTTGTCACACAATATGTCACATGTAGTATGATTCATGTTATTAATTAATTTAATGCATATTTATCACATAAATATCATTTTATGAATTAATTAAGTTACACCCAATAAATTGACTAGTGATACTTGATCACATAAATAAAATGGGTCATGTAATTATAATTCACAGTATCTTGTAATTATAATTAACCATTCATTCTTATCTCTATTGTTTCTTAAACAATAAACAATTTTAGTAACAAAACATTTTATTACTAAAATAAATCTTATTTAATCCCATTACAATAAGATATCAATATTCTCTCTCACAAATTGAATTGTTCAATTTTAAGGAATTGATTAACTTGTATCGTCATACAATCAATCAACTTTACGGATAAGGGCATCATCCTTTAGGTGTGACCTTAAGGGATCAACTGACCACCACCGTCCCACGACAGTAACGTCAAACTCTAGCAAGCCAATCGTTACCAATTAATGTTGATCAGTTGACTATATAATTGAATCATCCCTTACGTATTCTTTATATGAGATTTAATAATGATATTTAAATCATGTGATCGCACTATTGTTGAGGACACATTTCCCAACAATCTCCCACTTGTCCTCGACAAGTGTGCGTCACCAATTCTCTTGTCCTATTACTATCTCCCACTCAATGCAAGGTGTCTTTGGGTCGTACTTTCAAGTGATCATATCGAGAGTGGTTTCCTCGATCTGGAGAATAACTGATTGACCGGATTTATCTACCATAGATATCTTCCGAGCGTGGCCACGCATTTCGAGTTCATTACTCCTCGAGTGGCCCTGAGATATTGTTTTAACCCTTACAAGGGGGTGGACAATTCCTATCGCACTCATTCCTAACAGTCTGCCTATGTGATCGACTAGTCATCTCAGATGACTCTATGGCACTTGAACTTGCCATCAATCGCATCACACTCTAGTCACTTCGAGACGTCACCTCATGTAAGTGACTATGGGCGAATACAATGTTAATTTGATCTTGTATGTAGTTGTTTATCTCAATTTAATTGAAATGACATGACTTATCATGTTAAGCCTATGAGAAGGCTTTGGTTAGTAGGTTTTATCAACTTCTTGTACCTTACTTAACCTTACTACATACTCGTTTTCCTTTGTAATGTATACATTTGCATTACAAAACTTTCTGAGTACGTGTCGAGATCTAATCAAGACATAGGCCTTCTAGCCTTAGAATAGCTCCCACTAATTTCACAGTGTGCGGGTCTCATCCTTCTTGCACATCCCATGATTGCAAGTGTACTCTATTTCCGTTGTAAATATTTCTCATTGTTCTTTATTGCCTAGAACGATTCTAGAAAATCTATTTCTTTAAATTACATAACCACAATGGTATCTTAACCATCCTATTGTGTTTTGATTATGGTTTTGTCGGAAACCATGCGCAATCTCAATTGTCAATTGTCACTTGTGTAACACCCTTACACAAAATTGCATCAAAAACACTTTGCATTATATCCTTAATGCTTTTGCACGCACTTAAGGGTAATCTTTATGGCTTACTAGGTAACTTATTACTTAAATTCGATTTTGAAACAATTCATCATACTCAAAGTATATGAAGTGCTATACATCATTTCCTATTTAATTGATTCGGCAGCGGAAGCAAATGGAATCAATCAAATATGTTCAATTTAATTGAACTAGTCATGAATCTTATCAACATGAGACTTCTTATTTGACGCTAATATCATGTAGATTTATCTTCATAAATCCGGATATTAAAGATGTATTATAATACTCCAAAAGTCTTAAATCATTCGCAATGATCAAAATGTCATCCACATATAAGACTATTAAAATTTCCGTAACTCCCACTAAACTTCATGTATAAAAACAACTTCTCGACTTATCGAGAAATGTTTTATCACATGATCAAAATGTTGATTCCAACTCAGTGATGTCCTACTTAAGACCCTCTCTTAAGTTTCACATTATCTTAGGATTGCAAGAATCTACAAAACTCAAGACATGTATTGAATACATTCCTTCTAATTAAAGAAGCGGGTTTTAGATTCACTCGCCATGTATTTCATAATGATGAAACACAATCCCTAAGAAGATCCAAATAGACTTAAGCATTTCAACTAGTGCAAAAACCCTTTGCAACCAATCAAGCTTTGAAATCTCTCTTTATTAGTGCAAAACCCTTTGTCACTAATCAAGCCTTTTATATCGGATTTTCATGGCTCTAAGCCTTGTATTGAGTTGTGACTTAAACACTCTCATGTAAGTCATATGTTCATTACTTTCCAGAAATAATCAACTTGAATCAAACAATTTCTTTGTAAGTTGTAAGCTCTTTACTTTCTTAAAAGTAGCATGAATTCATCATCTTTAACAAGTGATGACTTTAACCTCCTAGGTTTTGAAGAAACAATGTCTTACACAAAACGTGTCATGTAGCCAAGAAAGACCAGTTTCTTGCGACATAACATTCTGTAGCCAAGAAAGACCAGTTTCTTGCGACATAACATTCTCTGTGGCATTCTTTGTGGCTCTTGAATAATTTCTCCCACTCTGTCTTCTAGAAATAAACTTGTATTTTAGAAAGACAGCTTCACGAGCCGCAAACCCGTGATAATTGAAAGGGAAAAATGAGCATTTGTTTCTTGTGAAAACTTACAAACATGGTACCCTACCATTTCATATCTCATATGATTCGTTTTAGTTTTAGTGGAAAAATAATTTAGACAAAATATAAAATCCCCAAAAGGATCAAGTAACTCAAAGTAACTTGATTGAAGTCCAAACCATATCGAATAGCGTTTGAATTCTTATCCAATCACACATTATCCCATAATGCGTGCTAAGAGAGATTAATTTGTGATACTATATCACATTTCCTTTGGTTTATATCAAAGTCTTCACTTTGATAATCCCATCACGACTAAATCGTGATTCTTTGAACACTTTGAACTTCTTCAAAGATTTCTCTATTTACCTTATTAAGTGAACATATTAGCGTCAACTTAAATCGTTGGTAAAAGAAAATGATCAACCTATTTTGGATCAATGATTTACAACCTCGATCTCCTTTTCAACCAAAAGGCACGAGACATCTTGCTTTGAATACAAGATACGCATATACCATTAACAATCTAATGGTTTCAAGAGTACTCGATAACTCTTTGCGTTAATCATTCCAGAATTTAAGGTTTAATCTTGGGTTACCAATTTGAGTCTTGCATCATCTTCATGATATATCATTCTAGTTTGGTTTAGAATATAATCACCTTGATAATGGGCTAGCCATTTATCAAATCGTGGTGTATAGGGTCACAAAAGTGAAACCTCTTTTGTATCTTAACAAGTATATATTCTTATTTAGAGTTTATGTACTTAATAGTCATAATTAAGTACAACTCCAAACCCGAAAACTAGATTTAGTACACAATGACTCTATCTCTCGACTTCATTGTTGCTAGTCGTCATATTCTAATCATCCTATGTATCAAACATAATGATGAAAACCACCATCGGTTTCTAATATTGACGAAGTAGTACTAGCAAAATGTATGTCAATTAAATAAATAAAAAACTAAGTCTTATTAGATGTCCCACAACTAACTTGCTTATTCTTTAACAACTTGGGGTAGTTTCCTTTCTAGTGTCCAACATTTAAGACAATGGAAACTTTATCGGTCGGGACTGATAGGTTTAGTATTGCCATTCTCAATAACGTTACTTTTAACATTACCTTGTATCAATTCCATTATAATATTTACTTCTTGAACCTCGTCCTCATCTTAACGGTTTAAGAGAATGCTCCCACTCATTTCAATGAGTCTTTGCTTTGAGAAGCAAAATTGAATTCATGAAGATTACTCTTCATATGTTCGTTTTAGTCTTAAAACTTTCATTGAAGTGGTTGCGTTATTTTGGTCAATTACGAATTCTGACAAAACTAATTACCAAAACAATTTATCGCTTCAAGGTACTTAATTTAATTAAGTATATGAAAAACAATCCATTGTAAGTAGATGTGTTAGTCAAGAATCAAAAACCTGTTTGATAATGAATAACTTTTATCTATACTCTTCACATGAGATCCTTCCAATGGATAATTCGAGGTTTTTTAGAAGAAAATTCAAATTTTGTCTTTAGTTACGATGTTTTAATGGAGATTTGAATTAAAATCGAAATGATATCGTATATGAATTGTGGTGAAGAAATAGAACAATATGAAACGGAATAATGAAAACAAAACATTCATCGTTATAATAATACTTGTAAATAACAAGTAAAGCATTTACATAGTGACCTCTACCCAACTATGATAAATGATTCCAAGATCCAAATTCATATTAACTTGGGCACGGTAGGGCCGATTCATCCCTTATCAATATAACTCGGTGGATTAACACTTTAATCGATTCTACTTTTAGAACTCTTGGTCGATAAAATTACATTAACATTTATCTTTAGCCCGGAACACATGCAACTACGGTCACGAATACTTCCGTTGAGCTCAATCCAAATTTCGAATAAATGTGTCCATGATCCAAATCCACATCAACTTGGGCACGGTGGGGCCGATTCATCCATCATCAACATGAATTCGGTGGATAGACATTTATCACCCACTTCACCAACGTAACAAGGTTTGTCTTACGGTAAAGCCGGCTCAACTCCCTTGCGAAACTGGTACTTCATGGTTTCTAATTTTTGGTAAGGCTATGTCTCAATTGATTATTTTAGCGAGAGGTCATGTCAATTTATTATCTATCACGTTTTAAGTGAATTAAAGTGGTGAACTACGATAATTCTAATTGACACGGTCGATAAACTCGATTAAAAGATAATGCATGTTTTAGTTATGGCGATTTAGCGATGCATGTGACATATAAATAAAATGCAAACATAAAATAAATCCACGAACATATTCATATATGTTTCAATTAATTCATAAATTGAGAGAGAATAATTATCTTATTTTTTGTAATTTAATTAATTCATAAAATGATATTTATGTGATAAATATGCATTAAATTAATTAATAACATGTATCATACTACATGTGACATATTGTGTGACATTTGACAAATTGACAAAAATAAAATGGAGGTCCATTTTAATCATATGACGGAAAAAAATTGGAGGGATGATAGTGGATTGTGGGTTGTATTATTTTATGAATTAATTAAAATTGAGAGAGAATAATTATCTTATTGTAATGGGATTAAATAAGATTTATTTTAGTAATAAAATGCTTTGTTACTAAAATTGTTTATTGTTTGAGAAACAATGGAGATAAGAATGAATGGTTAATTATAATTACAAGATATTGTGAATTATAATTACATGACCCATTTTAGTCCTCCGACAATAATGCGATCACAACTGTTGATCATGATGTTCACATGTTTAAATCTCGTTTTAAGAATACATGTGGGATGTAATAATATTTACTGTCAACTGGTCCACACATATCGGTAATGATTGGCTGACTAGAGTTTGATATTACTGTCGTGCGACGGTGGTGATCAGTTGATCCCCTTAGGTCATACCTATAGGGAAATACTCTTAATTGATTATTTAATTAATCGTATGCCGATACGAGTTAATTAAATTGCTTAAAATTGACGGACGATTTTGGAAGTAATATTTACGTGTCTTATTGTAATTTGATACGGTCAAAGTAATCGAATTGTTTTATTGCTTAGATGAAATTATTGTTTAAGGAAACAATTACATTTGAATGAATAAATTATTATAAATACAAGATGTTGTGATTTATAATTGGTAAAATATTTTGGTACAAGTAATTATGAATTACTAAGTCAATTTTGTATATGACGTATTTTTATTAATGCGTTGATTTTTAATATGTTAAAAATACATAACAATTTTATGTGACATGTGACATCTGATATGTGACAAATTGACAAATTGACAAAGATAAAATGGAATCCATTTTATCCCATGTAGACCGAAATATTGGAGGGAGTTGGGTGTTTAAATTATGTTTAATTATTGAGTGGAAACAACATGATTACACTTTAAACACCTAGCCTTGCATGCCTATTTCTTGATTAGAGAATTGAGCCCATGCATTGGCTCCCCAATCCCTCCTCCCACCGGTTTCCTAAGACCAATTTAGAGAGTTTTTACTCTCTAATTTTTCATTTTATACTACACATAATTTTTCTAGTGTAAGAAAAATAAATTCCTCTCTACATCTTATGAGAAATTAGAGAGATAAAAACTTCCAAAATTCTTTTCTCTATACCGAAATAATGGAGACCAATATAAATATTTTGGGTCAATTTTTAGTATGATTAATATTATTACTAGATCTAAATAATATTAGTTATTATGAGTTTTCCTTGGGTAT
Organism: Silene latifolia; assembly: GCF_048544455.1. Classification (NCBI taxonomy): domain Eukaryota; kingdom Viridiplantae; phylum Streptophyta; class Magnoliopsida; order Caryophyllales; family Caryophyllaceae; genus Silene; species Silene latifolia. The sequence continues at coordinate 96,068,691 of NC_133528.1, forward strand.
ATGCTTTTGGGAGAGATTCTATACTTGAATCTTGTTCATCCATTATTGGAAAGCTCAAGAACTAACAAGAAGGAGATCTTGTTGGTGCCCAATAATCCGAAATCTTCAATGTAAGATGATGATTTCTTCCTTTATTTTATTATTATTTGCATGCATAAGATCAACATTTAATTTTATGACTAAATTAATTTGAAACATATATGAATATGTTGTATAATGAGATATAGATTTCTAACAAGTGGTATCAGAGCCTTTGGTTGTTTGCATGCAAATCGGTTATTGTTTTTCCGAGTTATACGATTAACATATAAAACTTATAAATTTGTGTTTATTATGAGATATCACGAATTTAATTATGCATGTTAAATTAAGTTAGTGGAAAACATGATTAAATTGGAAGAAATCATCATCTTACATTGAAGATTTCAGATTATTGGTCACCAACAAGATCTCCTTCTTGATAGTTCTTGAGCTTTCCAATAATGGATGAACAAGATTCAAGTATAGAATCTCTCCCAAAAGCATATACCCAAGGAAAACTCATAATAACAAATATATGAATATGTTAGTGGATTTATTTTATGTTTGCATTTTATTTATATGTCACATGCATCGCTAAATCGCCATAACTAAAACATGCATTATCTTTTAATCGAGTTTATCGACCGTGTCAATTAGAATTATCGTAGTAAACCGCTTTAATTCACTTAAAACGTTATAGATAATAAATTGACACGACCTCTCGCTAAAATAATCAATTGAGACATAGCCTTACCAAAAATTAGAAACCATGAAGTACCAGTTTCGCAAGGGAGTTGAGCCGGCTTTACCGTAAGACAAACCTTGTTACGTTGGTGAAGTGGGTGATAAATGTCTATCCACCGAATTCATGTTGATGAGGGATGAATCGGCCCTACCGTGCCCAAGTTGATGTGGATTTGAATCATGGACACATTTATTCGAAATTTGGATTGAGCTCAACGGAAGTATTCGTGACCGTAGTCGCATGTGTTCCGGGCTAAAGATAAATGTTAATGTAATTTTATCGACCAAGAGTTCTAAAAGTAAAATCGATTAAAGTGTTAATCCACCGAGTTATATTGATAAGGGATGAATCGGCCCTACCGTGCCAAAGTTAATATTAATTTGGATCTTGGAATCATTTATCATAGTTGGGTAGAGGTCACTATGTAAATGTTTTACTTGTTATTTACAAGTATTATTATAACGATGAATGTTTTGTTTTCATTATTCCGTTTCATATTGTTCTATTTCTTCACCACAATTCATATACGATATCATTTCGATTTTAATTCAAATCTCCATTAAAACATCGTAACTAAAGACAAAATTTGAATTTTCTTCTAAAAAACCTCGAATTATCCATTTGAAGGATCTCCTGTGAAGAGTATAGATAAAAGTTATTCATTATCAAACAGGTTTTTGATTCTTGACTAACACATCTACTTACAATGGATTGTTTTTCATATACTTAATTAAATTAAGTACCTTGAAGCGATAAATTGTTTTGGTAATTAGTTTTGTCAGATTTCGTAATTGACCAAAATAACGCAACCACTTCAATGAAAGTTTTAAGACTAAAACGAATATATGAAGAGTAATCTTCATGAATTCAATTTTGCTTCTCAAAGCAAAGACTCATTGAAATGAGTGGGAGCATTCTCTTAAACCGTTAAGATGAGGACGAGGTTCAAGAAGTAAAGATTATAATGGAATTGATACAAGGTAATGTTAAAAGTAACGTTATTGAGAATGAGAATACTAAACCTATCAATCCCGACCGATAAAGTTTCCATTGTCTTAAATGTTGGACACTAGAAAGGAAACTACCCCAAGTTGTTAAAGAATAAGCAAGTTAGTTGTGGGACATCTAATAAGACTTAGTTCTTTATTTATTTAATTGACATACATTTTGCTAGTACTACTTCGTCAATATTAGAAACCGATGGTGGTTTTCATCATTATGTTTGATACATAGGATGATTAGAATATGACGACTAGCAACAATGAAGTCGAGAGATAGAGTCATTGTGTACTAAATCTAGTTTTCGGGTTTGGAGTTGTACTTAATTATGACTATTAAGTACATAAACTCTAAATAAGAATATATACTTGTTAATATACAAAAGAGGTTTCACTTTTGTGACCCTATACACCACGATTTGATAAATGGCTAGCCCATTCTCAAGGTGATTATATTCTAAACCAAACTAGAATGATATATCATGAAGATGATGCAAGACTCAAATTGGTAACCCAAGATTAAACCTTAAATTCTGGAATGATTAACACAAAGAATTATCGAACTCTTGAAACCATTAGATTGTTAATGGTATATGCGTATCTTGTATTCAAAGGAAGATGTCTCGTGCCTTTTGGTTGAAAAGGAGATCGAGGTTGTAAATCATTGATCCAAAATAGGTTGATCATTTTCTTTTACCAACGATTTAAGTTGACGCTAATATGTTCACTTAATAAGGTAAATAGAGAAATCTTTGAAGAAGTTCAAAGTGTTCAAAGAATCACGATTTAGTCGTGATGGGATTATCAAAGTGAAGACTTTGATATAAACCAAAGGAAATGTGATATAGTATCACAAATTAATCTCTCTTAGCACGCATTATGGGATAATGTGTGATTGGATAAGAATTCAAACGCTATTCGATATGGTTTGGACTTCAATCAAGTTACTTTGAGTTACTTGATCCTTTTGGGGATTTTATATTTTGTCTAAATTATTTTTCCACTAAAACTAAAACGAATCATATGAGATATGAAATGGTAGGGTACCATGTTTGTAAGTTTTCACAAGAAACAAATGCTCATTTTTCCCTTTCAATTATCACGGGTTTGCGGCTCGTGAAGTTGTCTGTCTAAAATACAAGTTTATTTCTAGAAGACAAAGTGGGAGAGATTATTCAAGAGCCACAAAGACTGCCACAGAGAATGTTATGTCGCAAGAAACTGGTCTTTCTTGGCTACAGAATGTTATGTCGCAAGAAACTGGTCTTTCTTGGCTACATGAGACGTTTTGTGTAAGACATTGTTTCTTCAAAACCTAGGAGGTTAAAGTCATCACTTGTTAAAGATGATGAATTCATGCTACTTTTAAGAAAGTAAAGAGCTTACAACTTACAAAGAAATTGTTTGATTCAAGTTGATTACTTCTGGAAAGTAATGAACATATGATTTACATGAGAGTGTTTAAGTCACAACTCAATACAAGGCTTAGAGCCATGAAAATCCGAAATAAAAGGCTTGATTAGTGATAAAGGGTTTTGCACTAATAAAGAGAGATTTCAAGGCTTGATTGGTTGCAAAGGGTTTTTGCACTAGTTGAAAGGCTTAAGTCTATTTGGATCTTCTTAGGGATTGTGTTTCATCATTATGAAATACATGGCGAGTGAATCTAAAACCCGCTTCTTTAATTAGAAGGAATGTATTCAATACTTGTCTTGAGTTTTGTAGATTCTTGCAATCCTAAGATAATGTGAAACTTAAGAGAGGGTCTTAAGTAGGACATCACTGAGTTGGAATCAACATTTTGATCATGTGATAAAACATTTCTCGATAAGTCGAGAAGTTGTGTTTATACATGAAGTTTAGTGGGAGTTACGGAAATTTTAATAGTCTTATATGTGGATGACATTTTGATCATTGCGAATGATTTAAGACTTTTGGAGTATTATAATACATCTTTAATATCCGGATTTATGAAGATAAATCTACATGATATTAGCGTCAAATAAGAAGTCTCATGTTGATAAGATTCATGACTAGTTCAATTAAATTGAACATATTTGATTGATTCCATTTGCTTCCGCTGCCGAATCAATTAAATAAGAAATGATGTATAGCACTTCATATACTTTGAGTATGATGAATTGTTTCAAAATCGAATTTAAGTAATAAGTTACCTAGTAAGCCATAAAGATTACCCTTAAGTGCTTGCAAAAGCATTAAGGATATAATGCAAAGTGTTTTTGATGCAATTTTGTGTAAGGGTGTTACACAAGTGACAATTGACAATTGAGATTGCGCATGGTTTCCGACAAAACCATAATCAAAACACATCAGGATGGTTAAGATACCATTGTGGTTATGTTATTTAAAGAAATAGATTTTCTAGAATCGTTCTAGGCAATAAAGAACAATGGCAAATATTTACAACGGAAATAGAGTACACTTGCAATCATGGGATGTTCAAGAAGGATGAGTCTCGCACACTGTGAAAACAGTGGGAGCTATTCTAAGGCTAGAAGGCCTATGTCTTGATTGATTCTCGACACGTACTCAGAAAGTTTTGTAATGCAAATGTATACATTAAAAAGGAAAACGAGTATGTAGTAAGGTTGAGTAAGGTACAAGAAGTTGATAAAACCTACTAACCAAAGCCTTCTCATAGGCTTAACATGATGAGTCATGTCATTTCAATTAAATTGAGATAAACAACTACATACAAGATCAAATTAGATTATAGAACATGAAATAGTAATCAGGCATTGACTATTTATATGTGATAATCGCATTTGTCGTTCGAGTTTTACTTTAAAACTCTTTTATTATACTTTGTTACATCCAAACGGGTTGTAGAGACAATTGAACCCCATTAAAGTGAACACGGATTAACATTGTATTCGCCCATAGTTACTTACATGAGGTGACGTCTCGAAGTGACTAGAGTGTGATGCGATTGATGGCAAGTTCAAGTGCCATAGAGTCATGTGAGATGACTAGTCGATCACATAGGCAGACTGTTAGGAATACTTTGTCGGGCAGTGACCGCTTATAGAGTTCTGACAAATTTATATAGCCTGGTCGTGGCGAGAGCTACTATAGTATTCTAATGAGTCGATTCTTTTGACTAAAGACTGTTCGCCTAAGATGGCACAGTTTCAGATTAACTTTGATTTGTGTTACTACGACCTTCGTAAATGGGGTCAAATGGGCATATTTTGGGTTATTATGGTTGTGGCTAGTCGAAGGGAATGAGTGCGATAGGAATTGTCCACCCCCTTGTCAGGGTTAAAACAATATCTCAGGGCCACTCGAGGAGTAATGAACTGGAAATGCGTGGCCACGCTCGGAAGATATCTATGGTAGATAAATCCGGTCAATCAGTTATTCTCCAGATCGAGGAAACCACTCTCGATATGATCACTTGCAAGTACGACCCGAAAGACACCTTGCATTAAGTGGGAGATAGTAACAGGACAAGAGAATTGGTGACGCACACTTGTCGAGGACAAGTGGGAGATTGTTGGGAAATGTGTCCTCAACAATAGTGCGATCACATGATTTAAATATCATTATTAAATCTCATATAAAGAATACGTAAGGGATGATTCAATTATATAGTCAACAGATCAATATTAATCGGTAACGATTGGCTTGCTAGAGTTTGACGTTACTGTCGTGGGACGGTGGTGGTCAGTTGATCCCTTAAGGTCACACCTAAAGGATGATGCCCTTATCTGTAAAGTTGATTGATTGTATGACGATACAAGTTAATCAATTCCTTAAAATTGAACAATTCAATTTGTGAGAGAGAATATTGATATCTTATTGTAATGGGATTAAATAAGATTTATTTTAGTAATAAAATGTTTTGTTACTAAAATTGTTTATTGTTTGAGAAACAATAGAGATAAGAATGAATGGTTAATTATAATTACAAGATATTGTGAATTATAATTACATGACCCATTTTATTTATGTGATCAAGTATCACTAGTCAATTTATTGGGTGTAACTTAATTAATTCATAAAATGATATTTATGTGATAAATATGCATTAAATTAATTAATAACATGAATCATACTACATGTGACATATTATGTGACAAATGACAAATTGACAAAATAAAATGGTAGTCCATTTTATATATATGGACCGAAAATGGAGGGTGTGTTAGTGGGTTTTGGTTGTTTTATTTTATTTGATAAAATAAACATAATGATGCCTACCTACAACTAGTCTTACACATCTTACACATCTATTTTCTTGTGAAGACAAAAAGGAAAAGTAAGATGCCCTATATGGGACTACCCAAAACCGTCCACCCTCTTACCATCATCATTATTGAGAGTTTTTCTCTTATTATTATTCATTCACATGCAAACTCTCTCTTTTGTTCATCTTTCTCTAAAAACTTGAGAAATTTTGATTCAAATTGTTCATAAAAGATTAATAAATTATTAATGTAATATATGAGTGTTAGTAATCAATTTTAAGGTAAACTACTAAACTAATATCTAGCTAATATTATTTAGTGGGGATAAGGGATAATATTGGGTGCAATCAAGAGGAGAATCTCTACTTTGGGATTTTTGGAGGATCATCCTTATATTCATGGAAAACTCAAGAACTAACAAGAAGGAGATCTTGTTGGTGCCCAATATGACCGAAAATCATATGGTGAGAAAACGATTTCTTCACTTATCTATTTTAGTTTGCATGCATAAGATTTGTAATTAATTTTATGACTAAATTAATTGAAACATATATGAATATGTTAAATAATGAGATATAGATTTCTTACAAGCGGTATCGTGAGCCTTTGGTTGTTTGCATGCAAATCAGTTATAGTTTTTCCAAGTTATACGATTAACATATAAAACTTGTAAATTTGTGTTATTATGAAATATCACGAAATAAATTATGCATGTTAAAGTTTCTGGTCCTAAAATGTTTTTAGGATATTTTGGTTAATTTATGGATTTTTATTGTTCATCTTATATTATAATGGCACTAAAAATGTGATTTTATGATTAAAATTTCATTTTCGGACTAAAATTAGCTAAACTTCGAATTTTCCAGTGATTTTTGGATATGTTTTCACATATATTATTTTTGGATGACCTGTAAAGTTTCATAATTATTGGAGTTCTTATGCTCGAAATATGGATTTTTCATGATAAAAATCGAATTTAAATGAAAAATAGGTGAATATGAGATAAATTTCGAATCTGGTCATATAAATTCAGTATGTTGTCACATGCATTTTTACAAGATGAGTGTAAAATAATAGGCTATATTGAAGTCTTTATCCATGATGTATGGTTTTTTGATGAAAAATAGCATAAATAGTGACTTAATTAGTAAATAATTGCTAAAACATACTCCATGACTACGGAAAAACATCACATGTTGCATTTTATTATCTTTTTCAGATCTAAAATTGAAAAGTTGATGAATATAATTTTTCTCATGTTTTTATGATTTTTATTGATAAATCCGATAAACCGCAACATAGTTTTTCCGATAGTTTTACGAAATTTTAACCTAAGTTTTTTGAACATTATGAGTGTCATGGTATTTTTTCCAGAATGTTCATAAATTTAAATTTCAAATTTTTGAATTTATTTGAAATTTTGTGATTTATTTGAAGTTTATAGCAATTTTATTATAATTTTAAGTCCATTAATGAACAATTTTAAGAAATATGAGTTAATTATAGTCAAGTAATTAGTGAAGACTAATTTTGAGTCCTAAGAGGTTAGGGTAATTAACTTGTGCATAAATTTGAATTTATGTAATTTTTGTGATTATAAAACGTTGAATCACGCAAATCCGTAAAAACCGTGTAATATACGATATTGGCTCCTTAAAGGCGATTTAGCATTAAATTGGGCATGTTCATACATATTATAATGCTGCATTTTATTTATGATTGTCATAATTTTATTTTATGTAATTTTTGAATTATGTAATTTTACTTAGTATGGTCTTAGTTTTTAATTGGTATTACCCGAAATGTATGGGAATATCGATTCAGTTGTAATTTATTGTGATCTCGTATCACCGTTTTTTAATTTAATAGATTTATTTTATTTTAATTACAAATGTATAATAGGAAATTATGTAATTTATTATGCAATTTATTTATTCCGGAGTTCCTTGAAGACGGTGTCACAAAAGATGGCGATACATAAAGACGATGTTACCTCGAGATGCGTGCCACAACCGAAGTTCAAGGGACCAATGGAGTTGGTTTCCGAATATGTAATAGTTAATTAGATTTTATATTTTAGGAAGGCCATACTAGGATTTATTTTATGTTTGCATTTTATTTATATGTCACATGCATCGCTAAATCGCCATAACTAAAACATGCATTATCTTTTAATCGAGTTTATCGACCGTGTCAATTAGAATTATCGTAGTTCACCGCTTTAGTTCACTTAAAACGTGATAGATAATAAATTGACATGACCTCTCGCTAAAATAATCAATTGAGACATAGCCTTACCAAAAATTAGAAACCATGAAGTACCAGTTTCGCAAGGGAGTTGAGCCGGCTTTACCGTAAGACAAACCTTGTTACGTTGGTGAAGTGGGTGATAAATGTCTATCCACCGAATTCATGTTGATGAGGGATGAATCCGCCCTACCGTGCCCAAGTTGATGTGGATTTGGATCATGGACACATTTATTCGAAATTTGGATTGAGCTCAACGGAAGTATTCGTGACCGTAGTCGCATGTGTTCCGGGCTAAAGATAAATGTTAATGTAATTTTATCGACCAAGAGTTCTAAAAGTAGAATCGATTAAAGTGTTAATCCACCGAGTTATATTGATAAGGGATGAATCGGCCCTACCGTGCCCAAGTTAATATGAATTTGGATCTTGGAATCATTTATCATAGTTGGGTAGAGGTCACTATGTAAATGCTTTACTTCTTATTTACAAGTATTATTATAACGATGACTATTTTGTTTTCATTATTCCATTTCATATTGTTCTATTTCTTCACCACAACTCATATACGATATCATTTCGATTTTAATTCAAATCTCCATTAAAACATCGTAACTAAAGACAAAATTTGAATTTTCTTCTAAAAAACCTCGAATTATTATCCATTGGAAGGATCTCATGTGAAGAGTATAGATAAAAGTTATTCATTATCAAACAAGTTTTTGATTCTTGACTAACACATCTACTTACAATGGATTGTTTTTCATATACTTAATTAAATTAAGTACCTTGAAGCGATAAATTATTTTGGTAATTAGTTTTGTCAGAATTCGTAATTGACCAAAATAACGCAACCACTTCAATGAAAGTTTTAAGACTAAAACGAACATATGAAGAGTAATCTTCATGAATTCAATTTTGCTTCTCAAAGCAAAGACTCATTGAAATGAGTGGGAGCATTCTCTTAAACCGTTAAGATGAGGACGAGGTTCAAGAAGTAAAGATTATAATGGAATTGATACAAGGTAATGTTAAAAGTAAAGTTATTGAGAATGACAATACTAAACCTATCAATCCCGACCGATAAAGTTTCCATTGTCTTAAATGTTGGACACTAGAAAGGAAACTACCCCAAGTTGTTAAAGAATAAGCAAGTTAGTTGTGGGACATCTAATAAGACTTAGTTTTTTATTTATTTAATTGACATACATTTTGCTAGTACTACTTCGTCAATATTAGAAACCGATGGTGGTTTTCATCATTATGTTTGATACATAGGATGATTAGAATATGACGACTAGCAACAATGAAGTCGAGAGATAGAGTCATTGTGTACTAAATCTAGTTTTCGGGTTTGGAGTTGTACTTAATTATGACTATTAAGTACATAAACTCTAAATAAGAATATATACTTGTTAATATACAAAAGAGGTTTCACTTTTGTGACCCTATACACCACGATTTGATAAATGGCTAGCCCATTCTCAAGGTGATTATATTCTAAACCAAACTAGAATGATATATCATGAAGATGATGCAAGACTCAAATTGGTAACCCAAGATTAAACCATAAATTCTGGAATGATTAACACAAAGAATTATCGAACTCTTGAAACCATTAGATTGTTAATGGTATATGCGTATCTTGTATTCAAAGGAAGATGTCTCGTGCCTTTTGGTTGAAAAGGAGATCGAGGTTGTAAATCATTGATCCAAAATAGGTTGATCATTTTCTTTTACCAACGATTTAAGTTGACGCTAATATGTTCACTTAATAAGGTAAATAGAGAAATCTTTGAAGAAGTTCAAAGTGTTCAAAGAATCACGATTTAGTCGTGATGGGATTATCAAAGTGAAGACTTTGATATAAACCAAAGGAAATGTGATATAGTATCACAAATTAATCTCTCTTAGCACGCATTATGGGATAATGTGTGATTGGATAAGAATTCAAACGCTATTCGATATGGTTTGGACTTCAATCAAGTTACTTTGAGTTACTTGATCCTTTTGGGGATTTTATATTTTGTCTAAATTATTTTTCCACTAAAACTAAAACGAATCATATGAGATATGAAATGGTAGGGTACCATGTTTGTAAGTTTTCACAAGAAACAAATGCTCATTTTTCCCTTTCAACTATCACGGGTTTGCGGCTCGTGAAGCTGTCTTTCTAAAATACAAGTTTATTTCTAGAAGACAGAGTGGGAGAAATTATTCAAGAGCCACAAATAATGCCACAGAGAATGTTATGTCGCAAGAAACTGGTCTTTCTTGGCTACAGAATGTTATGTCGCAAGAAACTGGTCTTTCTTGGCTACATGAGACGTTTTGTGTAAGACATTGTTTCTTCAAAACCTAGGAGGTTAAAGTCATCACTTGTTAAAGATGATGAATTCATGCTACTTTTAAGAAAGTAAAGAGCTTACAACTTACAAAGAAATTATTTGATTCAAGTTGATTATTTCTGGAAAGTAATGAACATATGACTTACATGAGAGTGTTTAAGTCACAACTCAATACAAGGTTTAGAGCCATGAAAATCCGAAATAAAAGGCTTGATTAGTGACAAAGGGTTTTGCACTAATAAAGAGAGATTTCAAGGCTTGATTGGTTGCAAAGGGTTTTTGCACTAGTTGAAATGCTTAAGTCTATTTGGATCATCTTAGGGATTGTGTTTCATCATTATGAAATACATGGCGAGTGAATCTAAAACCCGCTTCTTTAATTAGAAGGAATGTATTCAATACATGTCTTGAGTTTTGTAGATTCTTGCAATCCTAAGATAATGTGAAACTTAAGAGAGGGTCTTAAGTAGGACATCACTGAGTTGGAATCAACATTTTGATCATGTGATAAAACATTTCTCGATAAGTCGAGAAGTTGTGTTTATACATGAAGTTTAGTGGGAGTTACGGAAATTTTAATAGTCTTATATGTGGATGACATTTTGATCATTGCGAATGATTTAAGACTTTTGGAATATTATAATATATCTTTAATATCCGGATTTATGAAGATAAATCTACATGATATTAGCGTCAAATAAGAAGTCTCATGTTGATAAGATTCATGACTAGTTCAATTAAATTGAACATATTTGATTGATTCCATTTGCTTCCGCTGCCGAATCAATTAAATAGGAAATGATGTATAGCACTTCATATACTTTGAGTATGATGAATTGTTTCAAAATCGAATTTAAGTAATAAGTTACCTATCTAGTAAGCCATAAAGATTACCCATAAGTGCTTTCAAAAGCATTAAGGATATAATGCAAAGTGTTTTTGATGCAATTTTGTGTAAGGGTGTTACACAAGTGACAATTGAAAATTGAGATTGCGCATGGTTTCCGACAAAACCATAATCAAAACACATCAGGATGGTTAAGATACCATTGTGGTTATGTTATTTAAAGAAATAAATTTTCTAGAATCGTTCTAGGCAATAAAGAACAATGAGAAATATTTACAACGAAAATAGAGTACACTTGCAATCATGTGATGTGCAAGAAGGATGAGTCCCGCACACTGTGAAAACAGTGGGAGCTATTCTAAGGCTAGAAGGCCTATGTCTTGATTGGATCTCGACACGTACTCAGAAAGTTTTGTAATGCAAATGTATACATTACAAAAGAAAATGAGTATGTAGTAAGGTTGAGTAAGGTACAAGAAGTTGATAAAACCTACTAACCAAAGCCTTCTCATAGGCTTAAAATGATGAGTCATGTCCTTTCAATTAAATTGAGATAAACAACTACATACAAGATCAAATTAGATTATAGAACATGAAATAGTAATCAGGCATTGACTATTCATATGTGATAATCGCATTTGTCGTTCGAGTTTTACTTTAAAACTCTTTTATTATACTTTGTTACATCCAAACGGGTTGTAGAGACAATTGAACCCCGTTAAAGTGAACACGGATTAACATTGTATTCGCCCATAGTCACTTACATGAGGTGACGTCTCGAAGTGACTAGAGTGTGATGCGATTGATGGCAAGTTCAAGTGCCATAGAGTCATGTGAGATGACTAGTCGATCACATAGGCAGACTGTTAGGAACACTTTGTCGGGCAGTGACCGCTTATAGAGTTCTGACAAATTTATATAGCCTGGTCGTGGCGAGAGCTACTATAGTATTCTAATGAGTCGATTCTTTTGACTAAAGACTGTTCGCCTAAGATGGCACAGTTTCAGATTAACTTTGATTTGTGTTACTACGACCTTCGTAAATGGGGTCAAATGTGCATATTTTGGGTTATGATGGTTGTGGCTAGTCGAAGGGAATGAGTGCGATAGGAATTGTCCACCCCCTTGTCAGGGTTAAAACAATATCTCAGGGCCACTCGAGGAGTAATGAACTGGAAATGCGTGGCCACGCTCAGAAGATATCTATGGTAGATAAATCCGGTCAATCAGTTATTCTCCAGATCGAGGAAACCACTCTCGATATGATCACTTGCAAGTACGACCCGAAAGACACCTTGCATTGAGTGGGAGATAGTAACAGGACAAGAGAATTGGTGACGCACACTTGTCGAGGACAAGTGGGAGATTGTTGGGAAATGTGTCCTCAACAATAGTGCGATCACATGATTTAAATATCATTATTAAATCTCATATAAAGAATACGTAAGGGATGATTCAATTATATAGTCAACTGATCAACATTAATCGGTAACGATTGGCTTGCTAGAGTTTGACGTTACTGTCGTGGGACGGTGGTGGTCAGTTGATCCCTTAAGGTCACACCTAAAGGATGATGCCCTTATCCGTAAAGTTGATTGATTGTATGACGATACAAGTTAATCAATTCCTTAAAATTGAACAATTCAATTTGTGAGAGAGAATATTGATATCTTATTGTAATGGGATTAAATAAGATTTATTTTAGTAATAAAATGTTTTGTTACTAAAATTGTTTATTGTTTGAGAAACAATAGAGATAAGAATGAATGGTTAATTATAATTACAAGATATTGTGAATTATAATTACATGACCCATTTTATTTATGTGATCAAGTATCACTAGTCAATTTATTGGGTGTAACTTAATTAATTCATAAAATGATATTTATGTGATAAATATGCATTAAATTAATTAATAACATGAATCATACTACATGTGACATATTGTGTGACAAATGACAAATTGACAAAATAAAATGGTAGTCCATTTTATGTATATGGACCGACAATGGAGGGTGTGTTAGTGGGTTTTGGTTGTTTTATTTTATTTGATAAAATAAACATAATGATGCCTACCTACAACTAGTCTTACACATCTTACACATCTATTTTCTTGTGAAGACAAAAAGGAAAAGTAAGATGCCCTATATGGGACTACCCAAAACCGTCCACCCTCTTACCATCATCATTATTGAGAGTTTTTCTCTTATTATTATTCATTCACATGCAAACTCTCTCTTTTGTTCATCTTTCTTTAAAAACTTGAGAAATTTTGATTCAAATTGTTCATAAAAGATTACTAAAATTATTAATGTAATATATGAGTGTTAGTAATCAATTTTAAGGTAAACTACTAAACTAATATCTAGCTAATATTATTTAGTGGGGATAAGGGATAATCTTGGGTGCAATCAAGAGGAGAATCTCTACTTTGGGATTTTTGGAGGATCATCCTTATATTCATGGAAAGCTCAAGAACTAACAAGAAGGAGATCTTGTTGGTGCCCAATATGACCGAAAATTATATGGTGAGAAAACGATTTCTTCACTTATCTATTTTAGTTTGCATGCATAAGATTTGTAATTAATTTTATGACTAAATTAATTGAAACATATATGAATATGTTAAATAATGAGATATAGATTTCTTACAAGAGCTATATAAATAAAATGCAAAGCATAAAAATAAATCCTAGTATGGCCTTCCTAAAATAGAAAATCTAATTAACTATTACATATTCGGAAACCAACTCCATTGGTCCCTTGAACTTCGGTTTGGCACGCATCTCGAGGTAACACCGTCTTTATGTATCGCCTTCTTGAGTGACACCGTCTTCAAGGAACTCCAGAATAAATAAATTACATAACAAATTACATAATTTCCTATTATACATTTGTAATTAAAATAAAATAAATCTATTAAATTACAAAACGGTGATACGAGATCATAATAAATTACAACCGAATCGATATTCCCATACATTTCGGGTAATATCAATTAAAAACTAAGGCCATACTAAGTAAAATTACATAATTCAAAAATTACATAAAATAAAATTATGACAATCATAAATAAAATGCAGCATTATAGTATGTATGAACATGCCCAATTTTATGCTAAATCGCCTTTAAGGAGCCAATATCGTATATTACACGGTTTTTACGGATTTGCGTGATTCAACGTTTTATAATCACAAAAATTACATAAATTCAAATTTATTCACAAGTTAATTACCCTAACCATCTTAGGACTCAAAATTAGTCTCCACTAACAATTTGACTATAATTAACTTATATTTCTTAAAAAATTGTTCATTAAAGGACTCAAAATTACAATAAAATGCTATAAACTTCAAATAAATCACAAAAAATTCAAATAAATTCAAAATTTGAAATTTAAACTTATGAACATTCTGGAAAAAATACCATGACACTTATAATGTTCAAAAAACACTTAGGTTAAAATTTCGTAAAATTATCGGAAAAACTATGTTGCAGTTTATCGGATTTAACAATTATAATCATAAAAACATGAGAAAAATAATATTCACCAACTTTTCAATTTTAGATCTGAAAAAGATAATAAAATGCAACATGTGACGTTTTTCCTTAGTCATGAAGTATGTTTTAGCAATTTTTCACTAATTAAGTCACTATTTATGCTATTTTCATCAAAAATTCATAAATCATGCATAAAGACTTCAATATAGCCTATTATTTTACACACATCTTGTAAAATTGCATGTGACAAAATACTAAATTTCTATGACCAGATTCGTAATTTATCTCATATTAACCCATTTTTCATTTAAATTCGATTTTTATCATGAAAAATCCATATTTCGAGCATAAAAACTCCAAAAATTCTAAAAATTTCCAGATCATCTAAAAATAATTTATGTGAAAACATATTCAAAAACCACTGGAAAGTTCGAAGTTTAGCTAATTTTAGTCCGAAAATGACATTTTTATCATAAAAACCACATTTTCATGCCAATATTATATAAAATGAACAATAAAAATCCATAAATTAACCAAAAATATCCTAAATACATTTTAGGATCAGAAACATTAACATGCATAATTAAATTCGTGATATATCATAATAAACACAAATTTATAGGTTTTATATGTTAATCGTATAACTCGGAAAAACAATAACCGATTTGCATGCAAACAACCAAAGGCTCTGATACCACTTGTTAGAAATCTATATCTCATTATACAACATATTCATATATGTTTCAAATTAATTTAGTCATAAAATTAAATGTTGATCTTATGCATGCAAACAATAATAAAATAAAGGTTGAAATCATCATCTTACATTGAAGATTTCGGATTATTGGGCACCAACAAGATCTCCTTCTTGTTAGTTCTTGAGCTTTCCAATAATGTATGAACAAGATTCAAGTATAGAATCTCTCCCAAAAGCATATACCCAAGGAAAACTCATAATAACTAATATTATTTAGATCTAGTAATAATATTAATCATACTAAAAATTGACCCAAAATATTTATATTGGTCTCCATTATTTCGGTATAGAGAAAAGAATTTTGGAAGTTTTTATCTCTCTAATTTCTCATAAGATGTAGAGAGGAATTTATTTTTCTTACACTAGAAAAATTATGTGTAGTATGAATGAAAAATTAGAGAGTAAAAACTCTCTAAATTGGTCTTAGGAAACCGGTGGGAGGAGGGATTAGGGAGCCAATGCATGGGCTCAATTCTCTAATCAAGAAATAGGCATGCAAGGCTAGGTGTTTAAAGTGTAATCATGTTGTTTCCACTCAATAATTAAACATAATTAAACACCCAACTCCCTCCAATATTTCGGTCTACATGGGATAAAATGGATTCCATTTTATCTTTGTCAATTTGTCAACTTGTCACATGTCACATGTCACATGTCACATAAAATTGTTATGTATTTTTAACATATTAAAAATCAACGCTTTAATAAAAATACGTCATATACAAAATCGACTTAGTAATTCATAATTACTTGTACCAAAATATTTTACCAATTATAAATCACAACATCTTCTATTTATAATAATTTATTCATTCAAATGTAATTGTTTCCTTAAACAATAATTTCATCTAAGCAATAAAACAATTCGATTACTTAGACCGTATCAAATTACAATGAGACACGTAAATGTTACTTCCAAAATTGTCCGTCAATTTTAAGCAATTTAATTAACTCGTATCGGCATACGATTAATTAAATAATCAATTAAGAGTATTTCCCTATAGGTATGACCTAAGGGGATCAACTGATCACCACCGTCGCATGACAGTAATGTCAAACTCTAGTCAGCCAATCATTACCGATATGTGTGGACCAGTTGACAGTAAATATTATTACATCCCACATGTATTCTTAAAACGAGATTTAAACATGTGATCATCATGATCAACAGTTGTGATCGCATTATTGTCGGAGGACACATATTCCAACATAGACCTCATTCGATCTAGGTAAGGAGTTATAAGATCGAAAAAGCTGGAACTGCCAGCGAAAACTCGATCGAGTAGCTCCAACTCGATCGAGTAGAGGCCACTCGATCGAGTACCTTGCTTACTCGATCGAGTAAGTGCTACAGTACACGGGTTTATACGGGATTTATATACCTTTCCTAATTCCTTTTCTTCTTAACTCTTTCATTCATCAAACCCTAATTTCCTCTAATCTCTCTCTTTCTCTCAAGAACTTGGTGATTTTGTGTTGATTCTTTGGTTTTCCTCTTGTTTGTTTCATCCTTTCCACTTGCTAATCATTCAAGGTAAGAATGTTCATCCTTTTCTATGTTTTTAATTAATTAGAACCATATAAAGTGTTGGTGTTTTCTGAAAATTCAATTTCTATACATGTAATCTTGCTTGTATTTATTGTAACATGATATAATTGCTTAAATTTGTTGATTAGTGATGCTAGAAGTAGAAAAATTGAACCTATATGGGGGTTTATATGGACCGAAATTTCTAGGGTTTGGGATTCAATTTGAAATTTTGTTTGTCTTTTGCATATGGAAGGGGGAAAATTGAGTAATGTATGTTATGGGTATCATGTTTAGTGTTGATTTTGATTGGTTTTGCTCAAAATTTTGTCTTAAAACTCCGTCTTAAAAGTGCCCCAAACTGAAATTCGCCCAAATTCTTCATGATGCGTGTCTATATGTAAAGCTATTTTGAAAGTTTAATACTTTAATTTGTTAGTTGATTTGTTAATTGATGTGTAATCTTTATAATTTTTGTTAGCTATAAAGACCGTCTGATGAGAATTTGGAAGTTGTATGCTTGAGCCTTTTGGGTTGTTTGGTGAAAGTGTGTACATAGTTGTTCTTCTTTTATAGCTATGCATGAAAGTTATGTATTTTCAAGTAAGTGTTTGTTTGTGTGCCTAAAATGTGTGTTGAAAACAGATGCCGAGACCGACAGTTGGTACCCGTCAGAGTAAGAGGGGGAGGGCTACTGAGCCTGAGGTTGGTGAAGGGAGTGGAGGACCTATGGTCCCACCTGTGCCTGAGTACCCTACCATCGTCTTTGCTGATTTTAAGCAAAGAGATGCTTTGGTCGAGTTACAGAAACGTCGTTTGAAACCAACCCGCTGTGCCGACACCACAGTCTTAGAGGACCTAGGGGTTGAGACGGATGTAAGGCATATTTTTGAGACTCTGGGTTTGACCGGTTTGTACCGCCTTAGGAAACACTCATATGCCTTCTTGACTTTGGAGTTCATGAGTTTCTTTCTTTATGATGCGGCGGCTAAGACCGTCGAATTCTGTCTCATGAACACTAGTTACCTCTTGACCATGGACATGTTTGCCACCCATCTTGGCCTTGCCCGACCGGAGAAGGGAGCCTTTAGGGACATCCCAACTGAGTGTGGAGCCAGTAGTTTCATGCCTTGCTTTACCGGTAAGAACGCCCCCAACTCTAGCAACATGTTTATCAATGATGTGCAGCACATCACTTTGAAGATCTTTCTTCGTGCCTTGACCTGTTTACTCACATGAGGTGATGTTGCTTGTTTCCTACCTTAACCCCACCCGAGCCCCGAATGTTTCCTTCAGTGCCCCGGCCATAGTCTGTGCTATCTTAGCTTTGATGGCCACTTCTGAGTCCTGTTTCTTGACCTGTGATGCCATTGCCACACGGTTGGCGGAGTGGTTGACCACTTTTGAGGCCTCCTCTGCCTATACACCTTTGGCCACATCTGTGCCTACCTTGGACCGTGAGTACTTTATCGACCAGAAATGGTTGAGGACTTTGGAGGGTGGTGGGTTGGCCTGGAGAGTTTAGGGGATGAGCTGGATGAGGATACCTGCCCCCGAGCACCTTCCCGTGACCGAGCCTCTACCGGCGGCAGTAGTGGCAGCATATTCTGATGATGAGGAGGAGGTCCCTACTCGGCAGTTTTACCTCATTGATGCTGATATTTTAGAGGTGATGCCTGAGCCGACAAAGAGGGATCGGGCTAGACCCGAGGATAGACAGTCTAGAGTCAGGAGAGGACCGCGACGGGTGAGGGAGAGGATGGCTGAGTGATGCCTGTCGTTTTGTGCACCAAAAATAATATTTATAAAACCTATTAGAACTAACAGAAGCTAGTGGTAACAGGGTCGATCCGCAGGGAGGTAGGGAGATAATTGTTGCTTTCAATTTTAGTCTAACGCTAACAGTGAGGGGGGGTTTTGATATGAATTATAACTAAGTCTAAAAACATAAACTAAATAAACAAATAAAAGTAAATAAAGACGTAAACAATGATAAAAGAAATGCTAAGACGGTCGGTTCACTATAGCTGCGATGGCACATAATCCTAGGTAAGTCCGAAATACAGTCGTGTAGGATGGGTAAAACAAGTCCTCTCGGTCCAAGTTAACTAGTAGCTCCTTTCGGCCTATGCTACTAGTCCCTAAGTCTCACTAATACTAGCTCTCGCCCCGATTAGTGATTCCTAAAGCCTAAATTATATTATCTCTCGATCTCAGCAATTTAGTCATCTAAATTCATTAATTAATGCCCTTCCCTATCTCTCGATCTACGGGTTGGTCAAAACTAAGCATCTAACAAGTCTCCTCTCGGTCTCATCGTTAAATATTGCACTTAATGAATCAAACGGTGCTAATCAGACACGAAGTCAGTCGATCGACCAGCTACCCCAGTCGGTCGACAAACCGGCTCAGTCGATCGACTAGATAAGCCAGTCGATCGACCAAGCCCTAATGCGGGTCACCTATTTCTAATGCCATCTACGCTATAGATCCCTTCACATCTTAGCAAAGGGTGTTTAGCTACTCATACTAGTAATACTAACAACAGAAAAATAACATATAAAACAATCGATTTCATACTTAAATTAACTAAACAAATAACTAACATGAAACGAGAAATTGGCTTTGGGAAATCTAGACTAACAATCCTAAACTACAAAGAAAGAACAAAATCAAAACAAGAAATACCAGAAATAAGGGAGGCGGAACGAATGAATCCGGATGCAAAGAAGAACTTTATTAAAAGATGCTTAAGGAAACCGTAAACTAGATACTGATAAGTCACAACCCTATTGTGAATGAATAAAACTAAGCTAATGAATGATGATTAATGAATAGGAAAGGGGTTACGTTATATAGGAATGTCACGTAAAACCCTTATTCCTAAACCTAATTACAATGGGATTCGGAATTCTAATTTTATTTTGCGCGTCAGAGTCGTGGGGTGGTCGATCGACCACTGGGACCAGTCGATCGACCACAGGCGCTGTACAGTAATGCATTCTGACGATTCCTGCAGCGCGCACCGATCTTAAAAAAGCTGCCATTTCTTCGTTACTTGGTCAAATCAGGCGTTCTATGCGGCGTTGGAAAGCTAAGAGGATAAGCTTTCACCTCCAATTAGAATCACTCGATTATCTGGTCTAGAACTCGAGATATAGCCATATGAATAAGGCTGAAATGTCGAGAAGTATTCTGACAGTCTATAGACCGACCACTGTAGCTGGTAATCCGCTTCTAAAAACTCTCGCAAATACATCTTTCAGGCCTTGAAATGCGCACCAAATTCGCTTCCCGAGTCTTTACTCCATGTCAAATGCAATGCTAAGTACTTTGGGACGGATTCGGCTCGATTTCCGCTGGATTCTTCACATTTCTGTAATTTTATACAAAAACATGAAAGTAGACGGAAATAGGGAAAATAGTAGAATAAACAACAGATTGAGCTCTGAAATGCGTGTAAAATAGGGTGTAAAACATCATATTTAGGACACGCATCAAACTTCCCCAAACCAAACCCTTGCTTGTCCCCAAGCAAGAACTAGACTCAATCCTAAAACCTAGTGGAACGAGTTCAATCTTAGAGCGAAATGCAACATGTAAAGCCTAAACCAATTTAATGCAACAACTAACAATCAATTAGCAATATGAATCATGCAAACGAGTTATGTAGTCGTTAAAAACTGCTGAACCGTCAACTTTAGAGACTTATCATTCTGGACTCTCACGGGTCGCTCATATCACACATAAGCACATGTGAATATAAGTAAAACATAAAAAGAATTCATTTTGTAGTGACACTCACCTAACTACGACCTATAAGAACATGCCTGCAATCTAATATGAAAATAATCTCTACAACCGTACATATGCATTCCAACCAAACAAATGACCATGACACATGCTGAGGCGAATTTGGATATGTGAGGTATGGGCAAGAAGGGCTAAGATAAATTTGGATAAAAAAAGAGTTAAAAGCCAAGCTAGTAACTAAGGGAACCAAATTATAACAACATCCAACTTCTTGCTCAAGATTAAATCGATGAAACGGTGTTATAACTAGCACTAAACTCACAACCCAACAACAAGTAAACTCCCCAACAATTAGAAATAATACATGGGAGTACAAAATCACCAACTCATAACAATTGCATCATGTGATTTTTCGAATTCTCTTTTTTTTTTTTTTTTTGCTTTGCCTGCAGTACTCGGTCGATCGACTAACCTCTTTTTTTTTCGAACTCTTTTTCTTTTTTTTTTTTTCTTTTTTTTTCTTTTCATCTTCCCAACATCATCTCAAAATGAGCATTAGCCACCAAAAACGAAATAACAATCCCGAGAACATAAACTACTAGCTTGACAAGGGCAGGCTAAATGTAGGATGTAGTAACGGGACAAAAAGGCTATTTTTGGCAATGTGAAGCTTATGGGCAAAATGAATAAGGGGCGACCTCTTCCACATGTGTCAACTAACCACGAACCCGAATGCATACAGGTATTAAGCAGATTAAGTTCATATTTATGCATATTGATGTAACATGTCTCATAAGGAGTACTACTCACAATCCTAGATAAACTGGTCATGAATGACACCTGTTATAAGCTCTAAACTCAGAATATATAAGTAGTTTGCCAATAATCTAAGTCAAATTTAAAGTTCAGCAAGATATTTAACGAAAACTCGTAGACTATTCATATTTGATTCTACTAATAACATGTCAATTAAGCACGACTTAGGCATAAACAGATGCAAATGCAATGTCATCATTAAAATACTACCGTTCCGACTCGACCTACATGCAAAAGTAAACGTGAAATTTTTTGAAAATTTGAAATTTTTCAAATTTTTGATGTTTGTGTATATATATAGGAAATTAAATAACAAATGCAAACTGAAATGCAATAAACGTGTAACTGAAATGCAATAAAAACAATACAAATGCAACGCAAAACCCTTCCCCAAACCAAATCACACAATGTCCTCATTGTGCAAAATCGTGTAATGAAGATAAGCAAAGGAAATGGGAATTTGCGATAAATTATCTAAATATGACATAAAGGTGACTCGGAAACTCACAAGACTTTAAGCGCAAAAGGAAACCTCCCCAAACCAGCGTGAGCTAGGAGGTTTCAGTAGCTAGCAGTGCTACCATAGGTACCTGAAAAGAAACAAAAGTACCGCGCATTATCCGAGAAAAATAAAATTGAAACGGAAATTACGTGCAAAGAATTTAAAATTGGAGAAAGAACAACTCAGCATCGGGCCTTGGTCGATCGACCAATATAGCTAGTCGATCGACCATGGGAATTAAAACAAAGAGCTTTTGTCTTTGAATAAGGCGATCGATCGACCACTATGGGCGATCGATCGATCGTCATACATGGCGAATAACTTGATCTTTGTTCTTGACATAACTCAATAAATTGAGTTAATGTGGTCTCTATACCTGCAATTGTTGATAATAACGCGCCCAAAAATTGCGCAGCCCAAAATTATAGTCTATAGTCTTTAAAAACCAAGCACACGACTAAGAGTTTTTATTTATAAACAACTATGAAGTTTATTCAAAACAAAAACAAAACACATCCGGGTTGCCTCCCGGCTAGCGCTGGTTTCAAACAGGTCCCGCTCGACCTCTTTTTTTTTTTTTTTTTTTTTTTTTTTTTTTTTTTTTCAGCCAACTACTCGAATTGAGCCCAATCAAAACAGCTCAAAGCTCGCAGCAACCTGTCAAATAGCTGCGCATATGCTACACAAAACTGTAAGTAGCACCATAAGATAGTAATAACATCGGAAATTAAAATGTAAAATCGTTTAAGTCTAACAAATTTCCTATGATAGCTCCCAAAATTGTCCACAAAGCTATTCTGCCCTCCAGCTAAGGGTGGAATATAAAAGCTCAAGTTAACCACAGGTGGAGAATTAACGAATTCAGGTGCATTCGACTAAATAATAACGCGAGTAGAATTAAAGTACTCTGACGGGTATGAAATGTGAGGTGGAGGAGTCTGGTCAACTAAGGAAGAAGGTGGATAATCATCCCAAATGCATGGGATAGTAAAGTCAAATGGGTCAATCGGATCTCCTAAAATAGGCTCATCATCGATATCATCATAAGTATCCCATTTAACCTCTAGACTATCACTCTCTTCATCGATAGACTCGTCAAGATGGAGGTTCTCAAAGAGAGCCTCCAAATCGTCCTCACTAACATTGCAAGAATCATAAAGGGGTTCTAGAGTGTCCCCATAAAAAGGATTGTCAACCACACTAATGGTCTCCTCTATGTCTCCGTCGGTATTTCCTAGATTGGTTTCTAAGGTCTCACCCACCCCCTCATCTGAGTCAACATGAAGAGAAAAAGTAGGTTTAAGAGATTCAGTAGCAAACCAATTAAAGAACTCTAACACCTCAATTACGGGGATTCTTTCGAAATCCCACTTACCTATAGACTCGAGGTATGCTCGCGTAAGGTCATTCATATGCCGGAAAATAGTGCAGCATATTTGAAGATCAGAAAAGGCATCTCGTCTGGGCTCAATAAACTCCCAAAGTCTGGCTAAATAAGCACCAAAGATTTCATCCTCTTCCTGTGGAAAACTCAGAACGGTCTCAAGGAACCGAAGTTCCCTGAGACTAAAGAAAGAAAGACTAAAATTAAGAACAACTAAAAATTAGCGCTGCCTCCTCGGCAACGGCGCCAAAATTTGATGCCTGTCGTTGTGTGCACCAAAAATAATATTTATAAAACCTATTAGAACTAACAGAAGCTAGTGGTAACAGGGTCGATCCGCAGGGAGGTAGGGAGATAATAGTTGCTTTCAATTTTAGTCTAACGGTAACAGTGAGGGGGGGTTTTGATATGAATTATAACTAAGTCTAAAAACATAAACTAAATAAACAAATAAAAGTAAATAAGGACGTAAACAATGATAAAAGAAATGCTAAGACGGTCGGTTCACTATAGCTGCGATGGCACATAATCCTAGGTATGTCCGAAAACAGTCGTGTAGGATGGGTAAAACAAGTCCTCTCGGTCCAAGTTAACTAGTAGCTCCTTTCGGCCTATGCTACTAGTCCCTAAGTCTCACTACTACTAGCTCTCGCCCCGATTAGTGATTCCTAAAGCCTAAATTACATTATCTCTCGATCTCAGCATTTTAGTCATCTTAATTCATTAATTAATGCCCTTCCCTATCTCTCGATCTACGGGTTGGTCAAAACTAAGCATCTAACAAGTCTGCTCTCGGTCTCATAGTTAAATATTGCACTTAATGAATCAAACGGTTCAAATCAGACACGAAGTCAGTCGATCGACCAGCTACCCCAGTCGGTCGACAAACCGGCTCAGTTGATCGACTAGATAAGCCAGTCGATCGACCAAGCCCTAATGCGGGGTCACCTATTTCTAATGCCATCTACGCTATAGATCCCCTCACATCTTAGCAAAGGGTGTTTATCTACTCATACTAGTAATACTAACAACAGAAAAATTAACATATAAAACAATCGATTTCATACTTAAATTAACTAAACAAATAACTAACATGAAACGAGAAATTGGCTTTGGGAAATCTAGACTAACAATCCTAAACTACAAAGAAAGAACAAAATCAAAACAAGAAATACCAGAAATAAGGGAGGCGGAACGAATGAATCCGGATGCAAAGAAGAAATTTATTAAAAGATGCTTAAGGAAACCGTAAACTAGATACTGATAAGTCACAACCCTAATGTGAATGAATAAAACTAAGCTAATGAATGATGATTAATGAATAGGAAAGGGGTTACGTTATATAGGAATGTCATGTAAAACCCTTATTCCTAAACCTAATTACAATGGGCTTCGGAATTCTAATTTTATTTTGCGTGTCAGAGTCGTGGGGTGGTCGATCGACCACTGGGACCAGTCGATCGACCACAGGCGCTGTACAGTAATGCATTCTGACGATTCCTACAGCGCGCACCGATCTTAAAACAGCTGCCATTTCATCGTTACTTGGTCAAATCAGGCGTTCTACGCGGCGTTGGAAAGCTAAGAGGATAAGATTTCACCTCCAATGGGAATCACTCGATTATCAGGTTTAGAACTCGAGATATAGCCATCTGAATAAGGCTGCAATGTCGAGAAGTATTCTGACAGTCTATAGACCATGTAGGTCAGTCTATAGACCACTGTAGCTGGTAATCCGCTTCTAAAAACTCTCGCAAATACATCTTTCAGGCCTTGAAATACGCACCAAGTTCGCTTCCCGAGTCTTTACTCCATGTCAAATGCAATGCTAAGTACTTAGGGACGGATTCGGCTCGATTTCTGCTGGATTCTTCACATTTCTGCAATTTTATACAAAACACGAAAGTACACGGAAATAGGGAAAATAGTAGAATAAACTACACATTGAGCTCTGAAATGCGTGTAAAATAGGGTGTAAAACATCATATTTAGGATACGCATCACTGAGACCCAGCCAGAGCAGCATGTGCCTCCACAACATCAGTTTTCCAATTATCCTTCCTTCTTCAGTCCCGAGATGAGGGGGCTCATGGAGAGAGTGTCTGCCACCTTGACACTCCAGAACCTCCATGATATGGCTTATGTTCAGGGCATCGGGACCGAGGCGGCTCAGCCGGTGTGGTGGAGGGGTGTTGGAGATGACAGCGGCGTCTTTCATTCCTTTGGCGTGGAGCGGTCTACTTGGGGAAAGCCTCCGAGTTACCCCTATGGTTGTTTGGCCCCATGGCTAGTAGGAGCAGATTTCGGCATTGGTGGCATCGTGGGTGTGGGTACAGCTGGAGCGGGCAAGTCCGGAGGCGGTGGTGACGATGAGGAGATGGAGGAGCAAACCATGGAGTGATGCTAGTTTCTTTGGTCTTGTTATATATATACTCGTTTTTGTGGGTGTGTCATAGTTCGTACTTGGTTTGATGGTTTGTTGGTACTTGGTTTGTTAGTACTTTGTTACAATTTCGGTTTGTATTTGGCCATAAGGATGTATTTTTGGCTGTTTTCAGACTGTTTATGCAGGTTACTAATGTCGGGAATGAATTTCCGACTTATGTACATGTTTCCTTGCCCTTACAAGGTGGTCAATTGGGGGATATCGACCTGTGGCTACTCGATCGAGTGCCCCTCACTCGATCGAGTAACTGCAGGAGTGACTTTGGGGGTGTATTCTGATCTCGACGTACTCGATCAAGTAGTTGATGAACTCGATCGAGTAACGTCAACTCGATCGAGTGACTTCCTAGCTCGATCGAGTGCCCCTGTATGATGTTTATTTCGCTTCAACGTTTGTTTGTATCTTCAAGCTGGTGGTTCTTGTGATCTTGTTTCTTATTTTGGGTGGATGGCATCAGTGTCGAGTCTCAAGTGTGGTTATACGGTTGTAAATATTGTGGTTTATACAATTTAGGTGTTGTTTATATAATTTCACATGCTAAATCATATTACCTCCAGTAATATAGTGTATGGTGGTTATGTTTCTTGTTGCATATGTTGTATGCTCATATAAGATATTATTTAATGTTATGTATAATAATGGATGACGGAATGTGTAATTCTGTGGTTCACTATGCCGATAGTTTTCATATAAATGAATCCTATTTATGTAATGTCAAGGAAGTATTGTGGTTGATATGAGTCCAAAAGTATAATATGATTTTTTCGTAATGTCAATGCGGAATAAGAATTTATCGCCTTATGTAATAGTTAAGTTGTTTTGATGGTGAACTTCGGGGACGAAGTTCCTTTTAAGAGGGGAAGAGTAATGTCGCATGAGAAAATGACGTAATTATGACAATTTTATAGTATTTCTATGACAATTTCATAGTGTTTTAAATGGTCATTTGAGTAATTGGTAGTGGTTATTGTACAATTGAGTGGTAGTTTGCAATTGTTGAATAAATTATCATGTTGTTATATTGTGTTTCCAAGTAATTGTTCACAAGTTGTTGTATAATTAATTGGTAGTTGTTATAATAATTGAATTGTTGTTACATGTGTGAGTAATAGAGATGACTGAAAATAATTAATGTAAGTGACGGAGGAATTGACGAATGTTGACGAGTAGTTGTTGTGTGTAAGTGATAGATAATCTACTACATTTGAGTGTTTGGTAACTGATGGTTGTTGACAAGTAGCTGGTGGAAGATTAAACCGATAGTTGCGTTGGTCTATGGTTGAGTAATGACATGAGTTAAGATGAGGTGATAGTTGAGTTGGTTGCTCTTGTTTATGATGTGTGTTTGACGGCTTAATAGGAAATCCTGATGTGTACTATGTGCTAAGGTAGATGATGATGATGGTTGATGAACATTCATGTCGGGGTGGTATTTATGAACGGTTGTGTTGGCTCATGTCGGGATGGATAGTGGTAGTTTGCCTTAGTTCCTTTTGCGTGGTGACATGGGGGAGGATGAGTTGAACTTCAGGGATGAAGTTCTTTTTAAGGGGGGAAGACTGTAATACTCGTCCTTTTAAGGACCCGTTGACCGACGTTAACTGACCTAAGACACCCACCTTGACCTTAGGAAACCTTAAGAGTGTTGACTTGTGATGTTGTGAACCTTTGAATTTGTGTTACTCGATCTAGCGGAGGCTACTCGATCGAGTAGCTTGGGAACTCAATCGAGTAGAGGTCACTCGATCGAGTAAGTGTGTTACTCGATCGAGTAACGTGAGTTCAGCGGGGAATTATAAGTTGTAAATCGTGAAACCCAAATCATTTCTCTACCTTTCTTCCTAAACCTAAATGTCGTCATTCCTCTTCTCCTTCACCATGAATCATCTCCTTGAGGTCTTTGAGAGTATTTGTACCATGGGGATGGGATGCTTGAGTCGGGTAGCGGTCTAAACGCCGGATTGCTTTGTGTAGGTATGTTATCATCGTCATCATCGTCTCCCTTGATTTCAGTTATGGTTATGGTAGTAGTAATAGATGGTTATGATGGTTGTTATAGGTGGTTTTGCTGGTTGATTATTATCTTGTGATCGGACGCGGAATCGCTGCGGTTTGCTAAAGGTAGGTTCGCTTACTCAGTATTGTTGATTGTCTAGAGGGTCTGTTGTTGTGGTATAGTTGGTTTAGTGTCTTTGTTATTGGTTGGTTGTGGTTGATTGATCAGTATCGTGTTGGATTTGATAGTTGGTGATGATTGATTGTACAGCTGGTTGTGATTGATTGTCTGTGGTTCTCGAGGTACGTTCTCGGTTGAGTGGAGTCACTTGCGGGAGTGGCTTCACGCCCTTGGTTCGCCTTCTATGGAACCCGCCACAGAAGGGATGTGCACATTAAGGAACATGGGTTTATCGCTCGGAAAGATGAGCGGGGCTTAGGTGGGAATGACTGTGATCCCCCACTGGAAGAACTGGACCTTCGGGCAGTCAAAGATGTGTGGTTGGTTGGAGGAGGTGGTGTGTGTGTGTAATGTTGTAATTGTGTTGTGTCTGCTTTTGTATTGTTACCTCAGTTACTAACCTTGTGTGGTTTTGTTGTGTTGTCTTTTGTGTTGTGTCTGCCGTGATCCAGTATGGTGCGCAGTCAGTCTTAGCAGGTGGATGTATGGATCTTAGCTAGGTGCTTGGAGGGACGAGTCTACCACGAGTCATGGCAGAGATAGTTTCACCTAGTTGATAGTTGTCACGAGTTGTATCTTTTGTATTAGTTGTTTCGTTAAATTACCTGTAATTAATATAACTGTTCTTCTATCGACATTTGATTATTACTGTCCTCGGGCAACCGAGATGGTAACTCCCTTATCTGTAGGGAAGGTCTGGTTAAGGCTCCTTGATAGATGGGGGTGTTACAACCGTAACATAGATTTGATTGCCAAAACTATGCAAAAATTGCATAAACCCAACTCAAATTGGAAAAACATGAAATTCTCCCCTTATTTCAACAAATGAGTAACGTCTACACCCTAACAAGAATCCGGTTTCCCAAAATCAACCAAAAATTGTGTAAACCCAACTCACTTTGGAAAAACATCAAATGCCCTTTATTCTAGCAACGATTTTTTCTACCCCTTAAATGATGAGTAGGGGTGTTGTTTGCTTTTTCTCTATCTTTAAAACAAGTATTTACAATCACAACTTCTCTTTTAGGTATTTTTCAAAACTTTTCTAATTTTCTCTTTTGTTTTCCATTTCCTTTTTCAAACCTCTTATTTATTTGCAAATGCCAAATAAAATCCAATATTCCGACCCAAGTGGATGCATAAGTCATCCATCGACTAGGACCCAAGATTATTTAGGCTATGTTAGGTTCAAGTATATGTAAACAAGTTTGTTTCATAAGATATGCATAAAACGAAAGCAACTCAGGGTCTAAGGACGGAATGACACACTTATGCATCTAGACATAACACGTCTCGCGAGGAGACCTACTCACAAACCTAAACGGGGGTCAGGTATGAATGCACCGACCCTAGAAGGCTATAATCCTTACATATGAGTAGTTAGGTCGAGACCTAGGTCTAGCCTACGGTCTTTGGTCTCACAAGGTGGTCTAGACTTGTTAGACAAACTCCTTTTCCCATGAATAAGCAAGTGGTCACGGGTGCGAGCCACGGGGAAGGGGAAGGCACAATTGGAACATACTCATCCTTGGGGTATTTACTTCCCTTCCTTGACCACATTTTTATGCAAAACATTTATTTACAAACTAAGTGCAAGATTATAATTAAAAACCGACACATATATACATGGGATAAATTCATGCGGAAATTAAACAAACATGAATTGAAACATGCAACAATTTTGACTAATCCTAAAAACACATCAACACCAACAATCCAAAGTTCCCCAAGGGAACATCCGAGGCACAAAATCCCATCCTCCTCCATAGGATACAACAATATAAAAAGAGCAAGAACGGAAAAGGAGAATGAGATAAGAACGTCTATACCAAGCGGTCTTCTAGTCTCCTTTTTGCCTTGGATAGTCAATGTACCTATGCCACTTTATTAGCCAAACACATGTATATACAATGCAATATTTTTGAATTTTTGAAAATTTTTAATTTTTACTCATTTTTGAAATTTTTTCAAATATATACAAGTGGATATATACAACTATTAACAATATGGACAAAGTGGACAAAATGGATATTTCCCTCCCCACACTTAATATTTACATTGTCTTCAGTGGAATAAAGTATAGGGAGAAAATAGGAAAAATAAAGAACATATTTTTGGATTTTGAAAGTTGTTTTTGAAATGTACTAACATATTTTTGAATTTTCGAAAAAGTAAAGAACTTTGTTTTTGTGATTTTTTTTGGGCCTCCTCCCCACACTTATTATTTGCAACATCCTATGACGGATGAAGTGTGTTTCAAAGGCATTCGTATTCAAAAGAAAAGTACGTATTTTTAGGTTTTCAAATTTTTGAAGGAAAAACATATTTTTTGTGAAATTTTTGAATAAATGAAGTTCCTCCCCACACTTGTTTATTTACATATGTGTGTGGAGGAAATTCGGAATTAAATAAATAACGTGTTTTTTTTCAAGGTTTTTAATTTTTCCAATTTTGTGTCCCCCCCCTTTTTTTTTTTCTTTTAATGAATACAACTATATGTGACAATATATTACAAAATTTAAATTCTAATGCAACCTAAATGAATGCAAACTAAATGAGGATTAATGCTAATATATAACAAGTAGTCTAAATGCAATAACTAATATGCTAAATTTTGATATGAGGGAGACGTAAATAAAATTTGGATTGATTTTGGGGACCATGCCGGCGGTTTTGGATTTTTCAAAAGGAGAGCAAGAAAAGACACCCGACTCCATCAAGGGTGTTAGTACTAGGTGAAACGCACTAGATCAAGTCTAAAACTAAATAAGATAAAGGACAACAAGGGCAACAAATCAAGAGACAACCAAGAGTTAAAGCTAACTAAACCCACACAACCATTACCATAAAAGAGAAAGAGACTAGGAAGAACCGACATGGAAAGACAACTAGATAGCTTCCCGCAAGACACACCACCTATTGCAAGTCGGGTGCTGGTTGGATAGAAGGATTTTGGCGGGTGGCAAAGATTCTTGATCTTAGCTCCTCTAATTGTCTCAACATGTAGGTTTGGACCCCGGGGATTGCATTGATACGGTTGGAGTTCTGTCTACCATAAAGGAGGGAAGTCATGGCCATATTCCTTGTGTCCCTCACATAGCCACGAATCTCCTCAAAAATCCTTTGGTTCTCAAGGAATATTCTCCGGGTTTCCTCACTATAAGCTCGGTTACTAGTCCCAATGTCCCTAGCCTCCCTAGCAAAGTCTCTAGTCTCTCTCATCATGACGAACATATCCTCCCATTGATTAGAAGAGGGTACGTGGAAGGATGCTCGATTAGGTTGATGAGGTTGAGGTTGCGGTTGGTAGTGGAACTCGGTATCTTGGTTCATGGGGTTGTCAAAATCAAAAGAGGAAAAGAAGTCAAAGTTGGGATTTTGAGTGGGTTGGGAGGTGCTAGGTTGTTGGTCGGTCTCCATTGGTGTAGAAGACCCCCCAACATCAAAAGTGGAGTGGTGAACCCCTCCCGACTCCTCCACATCGGGTTCTTGCTCATGAACCTCGGGTTGTGTTTGGTTGCCCCCTCCCCCTAGGTCATCTCGGTAAACCTCAGGTTATGGTACAACGGGAACTTGTTCAATTGGTTCCCTATCCTCCGGTCCATACAAAACAAACCCCGCCTCCCCCCTCATGAACAATCTTTTTCCACTTTCAATTTACAAGTTCATACTCGTTATCCCGGTAAGGCATTCCCCAATTCAATGGGTTGGAAATGGTTGTAGCAATTTCATCGGGCAATATAAGGTAACGAGACTCGGTTATAGCATATAACAAACAACCTTTAACTTCCCGTAACCAAGGTAAATGAGCCTCCTCTAGCCAAATTCCCCCCCTCTACCCTCAGATGGTTATGCTCGATGCCCAAAGAGTTAACCAAAATGGTTATGAGACCTCCACAAGATATGGTCGGTTTCGGCTTAGCTAAGATGCCAAGGAAGTGCTTGACTAGCGCCGTGGTTAGGTCAATGGTGCTCTCTCTTTGGTAGACGACATCTTGCAAAAGGTGTAGGGCCAAGACACTACAATTGTGGTGTGTCTCGGCCGAGGAGAATAGTGAGGAGGCTAGAATCCTAGCAAAATACCTAAGGACCGCATTTCTAATTTTCGCGGAACTTTCAGTTCCGCTACTAAAATCTACCCTCCGGGTTATTTGCCTCCAAAAGGCACTACGGGAAGTTATGTCATCGTTTGTTTGAGCCGACTTATACCCACCCCAATGACATATTTTGAAACAGAAATGGCGGCCAAAGTCCTCTAAAGTCATATGCAGCGAAATTCCTCCTAATTGAAAGGAGACGGTCGACTCGCTATAATTGGAAGCGATAACCGCCTCGAAAGTAGCGAAGAATTCTGACGCAAGGGCGGGGTAAGTCTCGACATCCGCATTAAATTTTTTTGATATGCCGACTCTACTACAAAGAATTTCTACCTCCTTATTAAAGCCCATCCTATCCATAGTTTCCCCACAAGCCCACCGAGTCGGTTCCCAGTTCTTTTCTACGAATTTATTAAACAAAGCAAGTCACTTTTTATCGCTAAAAGAAATACCATACTCATTATTAGTGAAGCTAGGAGGAGTATTTACCTTGGAACGAGATTATAATGCTCCTTTCAAAAGTGCCCTTTGTCTTGAAGTTGCCATTGTGACCCTTTCCATAGCTTGAATAACCCCAAAAATTTACTAACCTTGAAGCTCAGACCCTGGAGATGATTATATAGCCTTAATATTCCGAAAGAGCACCAAAAATCCCTAATTTTTTCACCCAAGTCACCAAAATAGCCTTAGAAAGGCCACCAAGCAATGAAAATGGGAAAAAAAACCCGAGTTTTCGAACAAATGGTATTTTGGGAAGTCAAAAATTCGAGTAGAGGAAACTCGAATTTGTTTATGGGATCTAAAATTAGAGGTAGCAAGGATCACTTTGGTGAAATTTGGGAAGGATTTGATGAGGGGAAGTGGGTTGAATATGAAGAAGAAGGTTGAGTTTGGTTGGTATTTTAATGGTGTTTTGTGTTTTTATGAGAGAGGGAGTGATAAGGTTGAAGGAGGGAGGTGGTAAACGAATAAAGTTGAAGGAAATAAGGGGATAATATTAGAAAAACCGGAGAAATAAGAGTGTGCAGCCGACGGAGTAAACTGTACCCGGTCGGGTATCTTACCTTTTTGGTCTGTTTTTCGAATTTTAACATGCAGCCGAGGGAGTGAACTTTACCCGGTCGGGTATAAGTTTTACCCAACCGGGTACAATTGTATCCTCTGGGGTATAATTAGGTCCCTCGGCTTCAAAAACAATGAAATTTGCACATTTGAAGGCAAAATATAATACCCCTCTTTAGCAAACCGGCTTCAATAATCGAAATTGTACCCCCTCTAAATCGCATCCATCTATGATGCCTCCTCCTACTTTGCCATTCAAGTCAAAAGCAGTCACTCGGCCTTGATAATCCCCTCTCAACACAACCAACTCACCTTAAGCAATTCATCAAAATTCCCACTTCAATTCATCAAATTTTATTGCATGGGTTGCCTCCCATGAAGCGCCTTTGTTTAACGTCGTTGGCTCTACCTAACTACCAAGCAAATAATGCAAGTCCAACCTTAATAATCAAAGAGGGTTTGAATCAAGAAATAATGAGGTGGGTTCTTAGTGTGCCCACTTCTTCATCACCGGTGACCCGACAATGTAATGATTTAACCTTTGTCCATTAACCTCGAAAGTGCGCCCCTCACTAGTAATTTCCACCGGGCCATAAAGGAAGACACGTGTCACGGTGAACGATCCCGACTATCTTGACCTCAACTTTCCCGAAAAGTGTTTCAAACGTGGGTTGAATAAGAGGATCGTCTCTCCCTCTTTAAACTCTCTTCTTTGAATCTTCTTGTCATGATATGCTTTTGTTCTTTCCTTGTAAAGCTTTGCATTCTCATAGGCCTCTAGCCTAAATTCCTCCAGCAAATTAAGGTCCAACAAACGCTTCTCTTGGGAGCTCTTCAAATCAAAGTTGAGATATTTGATTGCCCAATAGGCGCAGTGTTCTAGCTCCACCGGAAGGTGGCAAGCTTTACCATAAACCAAACGAAACGGCGAAGCACCAATTGGTGTCTTGAAGGCGGTTCTATATCCCCATAATGCATCATCACGCTTTATTGCCCAATCCTTCCTTGAGCTACCCACCATCTTTTCCAATATTGCTTTGATATCTCAATTGGATATCTCGACTTGACTGCTTGTTTGTGGATGGTAGCCAATTCCACAACGGTGTTGAACTACATACTTCTTCAAAAGAGCTTCAAATTTTGTCTCAAGAAAATGTGACCCTTTATCACTTATCAAGACACGGGGCACTCCGAACCGTGAAAAGATTACCTTCCTCATAAACTTGCTAACAACTCTAGCATCATCTGTTGGGGTGGCAATTGCTTCAACCCACTTTGATACGTAATCCACCGCTACAAGGATGTACTTGTTGCCATAGGAGGAGGGATAAGATCCTTGGAAGTCAATTTCCCATACATCAAACACTTCAATCTCCAAAATGAAATTTGTTGGCATTTTATTTCTCTTTGAGATAGTACTAGTCCTTTGACACCAATCACAAGCCTTAACATAAGAAGCAACATCCTTGTACAAGGATGGCCAATAGAATCCACATTGCAATATCTTTGCCCCGGTCTTAGTAGTGCTTGCATGTCCTCCACAAGGAAGATCATGACAATGAGAAATGATTGATAAGAACTCATCCTGTGGTACACATCTCCTAATCATGCCATCGGCAAAAGTCTTGTACAAACAAGGATCCTCCCAATAATATTGCCTTATGTCAAGGAAGAACTTCTTCTTGTGTGAGTCATAACCATGAGGAATTACACTGGATGCCAAGTAGTCGACATAGTCGGCATACCAAGTGATGCGTGCATTTTATATAGGTATTTTGTACTTTATTTGGACGCATTTCTATGCATTTTGTGTAGTATTTAGCTACAAATGTCCCCCGAATTGTCTACTTTGGTTTCTTTTGTCTTATTTGCAGGAATGAACCAAAGAGAAGCTAAATCAAGCTTAATACATGTCCCTATGCATGCATTTAGGAGATGAGTTGAGTCGGAGCTTCCAAACTACTATTTTGAAATGCGCAAAGAAGTAAGATAGCTAGGCGAGCAAAGGAAGAACTTCAAATTGCTAGTGCCTATTTTGAAGAGCTATATCTCGAGGTATACAACTGATTTTCAGGAGATTCCAATTGGATATGAAAGTTTGTCCTCTTATATTTCCAACGCCACCGGAATCGCCCTGTTTGCCCAAGTAATGAAGAAATGGCAGCCGTTTGAAGTTCAGTGCGCGAAGCAGGAATTATGCACTGGAAACCACTCGATCGAGTACAATTGTGTTCGATCGACCCCTTTTTCTACTCGATCGAGTAGTGCCTAATTAATAAGTGTTCGATCGAGTACCAAAAGTACTCGATCGAGAGGTTTTAGCTTTGTTTTGCTCGATCGAGTGATATAAAAGTCCTCGATCGAGTATTTAGCTATTATACTCGGGATTTTTAACCCGTGTTAGGTTTATTTTATGTTAATAATGACTTCCCTATATAAGGGAAGTCGGGATTAGGTTATAAACATACTTTTTGACTAACGCCACTCTTACTCTTCTCTTTTCCCTAAACTTTTCCACTGTAACTTTTGCTTTTCGGGTTTTATCGCTTGGATCTTGTCGCTCTTTACGCCGGAATTCTCGTGATTGTAATATTTCTCTCTTTTAATCTTAATCTCATACTTTGTTTGCTTTAATTCCTTTGTTCTTCCTTAATTAATTTCTGCCCTAATTAGTTTATGCATTTTTATTACAATTTCATTATGTCATTTATTAGTTATTTCATTATTATTAGTATTGACAACATTAGTAATATGAGTAGCTAAATTCCCTTATGTCAGGATTAGGGAATCCATGGTAGGATTGTGACGATGTAGCGAATAGGCTAGATATTTTACATGTGAGAATCTGTCCCCATAGCAATATAACTGTAACACCAATTTAGTTGAATGCATGCTTCTAAATTACTTTAATTTGGTTAATTTCGTTCCTGGATCGGAAGATTGGAATGAACAGACCTGCTATGAACAGTAGACTATCCTAATGAGGACGGAAGTTAAGTTAGTGGAATTCTAGGATAGAAAGTGGACTGGAAGGACCTTTCTGTTATCCTTCTCACAGTAGATTGTCTAGGCTATTTGCAACTGAGTCGATTGACTACCATGGTGAACCGAAATCTTGACATATTCTCTCTAATCTGTTATCTTTATCATATTTTCTGGCTTTATTTCTCTTTTCCTTAATTTTCAGTAGTTTAGAAAACAATTAAAACCCCCATCCTGTGACCTTAGACATACTGAACTAACAAGTAGATAGTGACCGCCTCCCTGTGGAGATCGACCCTACTTACTGCTAGCTTCTATTAGTGTACTTAGGTTTTATTTTTGGTACCTGACGACGGTATCAAATTTTGGCGCCGTTGCCGGGGAGGCAATTACTTTATTTACTTGTTTAATTTTGTCTGTTTTTAGCCTCAAGGGATTTTTCCCTTGAGGCCATTCTCATCTTTTTCTTTAGTGCTGTTTTGATAGGCCCTACAGGTTCTACCTAGACAGTTCTAGGTAAAAGATCGTCAAAGGGAAGGCTTGAGTACCTTTGACCCGTCACCTATGTTCCATTATATGGTGCAACAGATGATTTACTACGGGAGATATGGTGCTGCTGAGCACAATGCAGCTTTTTGCTTAGCTGAAAATGACGAGGTTTATGCATTCAAGCAGCGTAGACGAGCTAGTCAACCTTCTGCAGTTGTGCCGCCACATCCACCCTATCAACGAGGCTACCAACTGCCTCCGTTTGTCTGGCCACCGCAACAACAAGCTCCTCCTCCTGATATACGGAAAGAAGAGATTGCGGAGCTGAAATCTTTGTTGAAGACACTTGCATCCAAAAGGCAAGAGTATGATAGACGTATAGAAGCTCAACTCATTGAGTTGGAGTCTCAAATAGCTCAGCTAGCTGCTGAGTCGAATTGCAGGCAACCAGAGGAGGTGTACTTTACCGAGAGTGGTCTTTCCCATGAAAGACCTGAGTTGCCTAGCGCTATTAATGATTTGGATGACTCGGATTACGAAGATCTATCCGAAAATGAAGCGAGTTGTGAAGATTTCTGCGATGCACTGCAAAATTCACTCGATCGAGTAGTTCAATGTACTCGATCGAGTGAAAATCAGGAAGAAAGCCTTCGATCGAGTAATAATTCTACTCGATCGAGTAGTTTGGCCAGTGAGAGCATTGATTCGTCATGTGGACTCGTTCTAGATGACGATTTTGATGATGATAATGGTTACGGTGAATCGCCCCTTTTCAAGGCCGAGCTGAATGCACTTGAGGCTGCGATTTACGGGATGGATTCCACTAAGGAGGGTGATGAGAAGACAATTGAGTCAGTGATCGCTCCTAGCTCGGAAGATGTAATATCTTCCTTTGTCGATAATTCCATCACTTAGAGCGACCAAACCGAGGTAGTTGACGATAATTATATTATTGTTTGTTTAAATAGTACATTGTTTCATTTGACTCATGCTCCATATTTTAATGCCATACCCCCTCCTAGCTGGACAAGTAATTTAATAGTTTTTCGCCGTACTTGTCGTCACAACTTTGTTAATCTGAAACGGAGCCTTAAATTATTGTTGATTGCTCCCGAGCTCTTTTATTTTGTTGACAAATTTAGGAGCTCTCATAGGAAATTTGTTAGACTTAAACGTTTATACATGTTATTTTCCTATGTTGCTATCATACTTTGGTGCTACTTATGCTCTTGTGTAGCACATGCGCAGTTATATGATCTACTGTTAAGAGATTTGAGTTGCTTTGATTCTGACTGGCTGGAGCAGCTGTCGAGGAAAAGAAGGTCGAGCTGGGACCTGACTGAAACTAGCGCTAACCGGGAGGCAACCCGGAGATTTTTATTTTCAGTTGTTTTTCGAACCTTAAATCTCTATTTAGTTGTAATAATTGGTCTTCTCGATCGAGTGCTCTACTTCCTTCGATCGAACACTTTGGCAGCTGATTGTACTCGATCGAGTATTCTATCTTCTCGATCGAAGTACCATCGGGTAGAATTTGGTTGATTTGCTTCCTGTGACGATGTCCTGCAGCTGTTTGTGACATCCCATGTTGCTGGCTAGTTTGGGGAGGTCCTTACTTCGCGTTATCTTGTAAGTTTTCCGCATCTTCACTCTCCTTTTTAGTTTGCATTTCCTTTCCTTATTTTTTGGGTACAATGAGGGCATTGCACGGTTTGATTTGGGGAGGCTATGCATCCATATATGTGTCTGCATGTTATTTTTATTGCTATTTCTGTTATCACGTTTAATTTCTGTATGCATTACTTTGTTATTTCCATAAAATTCAAAAAATCTCATAAAAATTAAAAAATTAGAAAAAATTCAAAAAATTTCACGTTTATTTTAGCATGTAGGTTGAGTCAGAACGGTAGATTTCAATGATGAAATTGCACTGCAATTGTCTTTTTGCTTAAGCCTTGCATTAAACTGTTATCTTTTAGCTTTGTCTTATTGCATATCTACGAGTTAATGTTAAAATTTAGCTGAACGAATAGACTTGACCTGAAAATTTTGGCAAACTACATATAATTTCTAAGATTTAGAGCCTTATACACTGGTGTCATTTATGACCAGTTTCATGTAGGATTGTGAGTAGTTACTCCTTGCATATCATGTATCATTAATTTGCACGTATATGAAATTCAATTGCTTTTTGCCTACATACATTCGGGTTAGTGGTTGGTGTCACATGCAGGGAGGTGCTTACATTTCCCCTTTCTTTCATTTTTACCCATTTAACTCCACATTAGCCAAATTTGCCTGTTGACCCTTAGCTACATTCCAAATTTAGCCTGCCTTGCCAAGCTAGTTTAGTGTATATTTTTGCGGTATATATTTTATTGTGCCGAGTTTGGCTTGTATCCACTGATTTGGAGTTGGTAATTTATGAAGAAAAGGAGGATGATGAAAAAAGACGTGAAAAGAAAAAGAAGAAAAAGAAAATAATTGAAAAAAAAAAGACGAAAAGTGAAAAAAGAAAGAAACCGAAAAAAAAATAGAAAAAAAAAGAGAAAGAAAAAAGTTGTTGTTTGATGAGATGGTTTCTGCTCCTATTCTTTATTTACATTTATTGAGGAGTATTTTCAGTTCGGTTTGGTGAGTTTTGTGCCAAATGAAGGGCATATGTGCTTAATTCATAATTGAGTTGGAAATGGATGTTGTCATATGGTTTTGCTTAGGTACTAGTTTGGCCGCCTATACCTCCACATTCCCATAAATGTTCTGCCTTTTCTTACCCATTGCTTCACTTTACCATATTTTTGTAAGCCCTCGGCTGTGACGGACCTTGTTTGGTTGGAATGTATGTATGGTAGCTAGAATTGTCTATCATATTGGTTGCATGCATGTTTATGTGGGTCGTAGTTTAGGTGAGCGACTGTATTTCTTTTTCTCTTACATTTATATGCTTACCCTTTGCTTCATGAGAGAAGAGTGACCCGTGAGAGTCCATTATTAAAGGTCTTGCAAGGTCGACGGTTCAGCTTTATTATAAAACATCTTACAACTCGTTTGCATTTGACTGTTTGCTATAAGTGTTAGTTTGCTTGCATTAAATTGGTTTAAGTAGACAAGTTGTAGCTAGCTCTGAGCTTTCTGTTTCCGTTCTATTAGTTTTGCATATAGTTTGCTTGGGGACAAGCAAAGGTTTGGTTTGGGGAGATTTGATGCGTGCATTTTATATAGGTATTTTGTACTTTATTTGCACTCATTTCTTTGCATTTTGTGTAGTATTTAGCTACAAATGTCCCCCGAATTGTCTACTTTGGTTTCTTTTGTCTTATTTGCATAAATGAACCAAAGAGAAGCTAAATCAAGCTTAATACATGTCTCTATGCATGCATTTAGGAGATGAATTGAGTCGGAGCTTGTAAACTACTATTTTGAGATGCGCAAAGAAGTAAGATAGCTAGGTGAGCAAAGGAAGAACTTCAAATTGCTAGTGCCTACTGTGAAGAGCTATATCTCGAGTTCTACAACTTATTTTCAGGTTATTACAATTGGATATAAAATTTTGTCCTCTTAGCTTTCCAACGCCACCGGAATCGCCCTGTTTTCCCAAGTAACGAAGAAATGGAAGCCGTTTGAAGTTCAGTGCGCGAAGCAGGAATTGTGCGCTAGAAACCACTCGATCGAGTACAATTGTGTTCGATCGACCCCTTTTTCTACTCGATCGAGTAGTGCCTAACTAATAAGTGTTCGATCGAGTACCAAAAGTACTCGATCGAGAGGTTTTAGCTTTGTTTTGCTCGATCGAGTGATATAAAAGTCCTCGATCGAGTATTTAGCTATTATACTCGGGATTTTTAACCCGTGTTAGGTTTATTTTATGTTAATAATGACTTCCCTATATAAGGGAAGTCAGGATTAGGTTATAAACATACTTTTTGACTGACACCACTCTTACTCTTCTCTTTTCCCTAACTTTTCCACTGTAACTTTTGCTTTTCGGGTTTTATCGCTTGGATCTTGTCGCTCTTTACGCCGGAATTCTCGTGATTGTAATCTTTCTCTCTTTTAATCTTAATCTCATACTTTTTTTGCTTTAATTCCTTTGTTCTTCCTTAATTAATTTCTGCGCTAATTAGTTTATGCATTTTTGTTACAATTTCATTATGTCATTTATTAGTTATTTCATTATTATTAGTATT
Source organism: Silene latifolia (assembly GCF_048544455.1). Lineage (NCBI taxonomy): Eukaryota > Viridiplantae > Streptophyta > Magnoliopsida > Caryophyllales > Caryophyllaceae > Silene > Silene latifolia. The sequence goes on from NC_133528.1 coordinate 96,109,788, forward strand.
GACAACATTAGTAATATGAGTAGCTACATTCCCTTATGTCGGGATTAGGGAATCCATGGTAGGATTGTGACGATGTAGCGAATAGGCTAGATATTTTGCATGTGAGAATCTGTCCCCATAGCAATATAACTGTAACACCAATTTAGTTGAATGCATGCTTCTAAATTACTTTAATTTGGTTAATTTCGTTCCTGGATCGGAAGATTGGAATGAACAGACCTGCTATGAACAGTAGACTACCCTAATTAGGATGGATGTTAAGTTAGTGGAATTCTAGCTTAGAAAGTGGACCGGAAGGACCTTTCCGTTATCCTTCTCACAGTAGATTGTCTAGGCTATTTGCAACTGAGTCGATTGACTACCATGGTGAACCGAAATCCTGACATATTCTCTCTAATCTGTTATCTTTATCATATTTTCTGCCTTTATTTCTCTTTTCCTTAATTTTCAGTAGTTTAGAAAACAATTAAAACCCCCATCCTGTGACCTTAGACATACCGAATTAACAAGTAGATAGTGACCGCCTCCCTGTGGAGATCGACCCTACTTACTGCTAGCTTCTGTTAGTGTACTTAGGTTTTATTTTTAGTACCTGACGACGGCATCACCAAGGTGCTTCTCCTAGAATCAAGGCTAATAGATTGTCATCGGGTAAATAATCATTTATTGGGAGTCCATCCTTGACATTCTCATTCAACAATCTAGAGAAGTGGTCGGCAACAACGTTCTCAACTCCTTTCTTGTCAATAAATTTCCATATCAAATTCTTGGAAGCAAGAGTATCCACCGGATCAACCGTGGCTTTGATTCCTTCTTAATAAGCAAGTGTTTTTAAGCCGAATGATCGGTGTGTACTATCACCTTGGCTCCAACCAAATAGGTCCGAAACTTTTCCGTTGCAAATACCACCGCTAAGAGCTTTTTCTCCGTTGTCGAATAGTTGATTGGAGCTTCATCAAGTGTATTGCTTGCATAGTTAATGGCATGCAGCTTGCCATCTTTCCTTTAGCCTAAAACCGCGCCCAAGGCTTGATCACTTCCATCACACATGAGCTCAAAAGGTATGTTCCAATCCGGTGGTTGTATAATTGGAGCACTTACCAAAGCTTGTTTCAACCTATTAAAAGCATCATGACAACGGTTAGTGAATTCAAAATGAGTATCCTTAGCTAGCATTTCGGCCAAGGGTCTTGCAATTTTAGAGAAATCCTTGATGAAGCGGCGGTAAAACCCCGCATGTCCAAGGAAACTCCTCACCCCCTTAACATTTGTGGGAGGTGGTAGACTCTCAATGACCTCTACTTTAGCTTTGTCTACTTCAATTGCTCTATTAGACACTATGTGCCCCAAGACAACTCCTTCTTGTACCATGAAATGACATTTTTCCCAATTCAAGACTAAATGATTCTCTTGACACTTTTTCAACACTTTCTCCAAGTTTATTAAGCAATGCTCAAAGGATTTTCCCACAACTGAAAAATCATCCATAAAAACTTCCATTTCTTGCTCAATAAAATCGGAGAAAATGGGCATCATACGTTGAAATGTGGAGGGTGCATTACATAGCCCAAATGGTATCCTCCTATATGCATAGGTGCCAAAAGGCCATGTGAAGGTAGTGTTCTCTTGATCACTTGGATGGATAGAGATTTGAAAAAGTACCGAGTACCCATCCAAGAATCAAAAGTAATCATGTTGAGTCAACCGCTCCAACATTTGGTCCATGAACGACAAAGGAAAGTGGTCCTTCCAGGTAGATTTGTTCAATTTTCTATAATCAACACACATCCTCCACCCAGTTACCGTTCTTGTGGGAATCAATTCATTTTTTAGGAACTACATGAACCGGGCTCACCCACCTACTATCGGAAATAGGGTAGATGATGCCGGAATCAAGTAGCTTCAGGACCTCCTTTCTCACAGCCTCCTTCATTATGGGGTTAATCCTTCTTTGTGCCTCAATCGAGGAAGTATCCTCATTTTCAAGTAGGATTCTATGAGTGCACAAAGAGGGACTAATCCCTTTGAGGTCACCAATTGTGTACCCAAGAACACTCTTAAACTTTCTCAACAAATTAAGTAATTTTGAAGTTTGAGTGTTGTCAAGTTCACTATTGATGATGGCGGAAAATGTAGAATTATCACCAAGAAATTCATATCTCAAGGAAGGGGGGAGAGGTTTAAGATCAACCGTAGGAGGAGGCGTGGAACTCTTCTCCTTCTTACCAACTTCCAACATTTCAAACTTTGGAGCTTTCTCATGAATTGGAGAAAAGTCCAACATCCACACATATGCTAGAGCTTCAACATCTTTATCATCAACTTCATGCCCATTGACAAGACAAGTTTCCAAAGGATCCATAGAGGAAGCTTTTGGGTCATGCTCCTCCATGGGATTCTCTAGAATGTCCATAATACAACAAGTGTCACCCAAAAATGGAGCTTCCATAGACTTGGTGAGTTCAAACTCCACTTTATCTTCACCCACTTGCAAAGATAGCTTGGCACTCTTCACATCAATCATTGCTCCTCCGGTTGCTAGACAAGGTCGCCCCAAGATAATAGGCACATGGTTATCTCCGGGTATATCCATGACAAAGAAATTACATGGTATAATTAGCTTCCCAACAACCAAGGAGACATCTTCAATAATACCAATGGGGAATCTAACCGATCGATCGGCTAGTTGAAGTGAAACTCTTGTTGGCTTCAAATCCCCCAAATCAAGCTTTTTGAAAATTTAAAGTGGCATGAGGCTCACACTAGCCCCTAAGTCACAAAATGCCCTTTTTATGGCCACTCCTTGAATGGAACATGCAATTGAAAAGCTACCCGGATCTTTTAGCTTATTTGGAAGCTTGTTGGTGTGAGTAAGAATAGCACTACATTCCTTGGAGAGGTTAATGGTTTGCACCTCCCCACTCTTCTTCTTCAAAGTGACAAGATCCTTAAGGAACTTTCCATATGATGGAATTTAGGTAATCATATCAAGGAAAGAAATTGTTACATTCATTCCCTTCAAGATCTCAACAAATTTCTCATACTTTTTCTCTAGTCTAGGCCTTGCAAGCCTTTGTTGAAAGAGTACCGGTGAAACATACTCCATGGTTTGAGGAATGGGTTCTTTCTCTTTGGTTGGTATATGATCATTCTTCTTGGGTATATCCTCCATCTCCACCTCTTGAGGCTTCTCAACCTCAATCTCCACCGGTTACTTCTTTAAGTCATCATTACAAACCCTCTTTCTCTTCCACTTTGGTGCACTCTCAACCTCTTTCAATTGCCTTCCGCTTCTTAAGAACACCGCATTCATTTCCCTAGGATTCACCGTGTTGCCCGGAAATTTCCCTGGATTTTGAGCCAATTGACTCAATTGTTGTGAAATTTGGGCTACATGGGATTCCGTTGCTTTTTGGGATGCTCTTATTTCATCATTAACCTAGTTTTGTGAAGCAATGTGGTTGTCAAGCTTCGAGTCGGATTTTTGGTTAGAAATCACCAATTGCTCAAAGGCTTGTTCCCAAGATGGTTTTTGATTTTGTTGGCCTTGGAAGTTTTGGTTAAAGCCTTGGTTTTGAGCTTAGAAATTTTGGTTTTGAGGTTGGTTGAAATTTTGGCCCTTGAAGCCTCCAAATGGTTGTTGGTTTTGAGTGACAAATTGTTTTCCTTGAAAACCGGGTGGGATTTGTCTTTGGAATTGTAGGTTTTCATTAAACATTTGTTGTTGTAGTGAGGAAGTAGTTTGGGTTTTGAATGTTTTGTGAGGCGTAGGACAAGAGAGGGTGTCCTCTTTTTCTATTGACAAATTGGTTGTTGTTGTTGTTGAACCCTTGCCTTGTATTTGTAGATTCCCAAACCCCATTGACTTGCTCATAGCACTCTTCTTGAATGGGTGCAATCAAAGGACACCCAATTGGAGTATGCCCTTGTTCCCCACATAGTTCACATGACAAGATTTGTCGCATGTCGGAGCTTGAAGGCTTGCAATTCAACAAAGTCACTTGTTGAGTTAATTCATCTAGCATTCCCTTAACCTCAACATTCAACACCGCACTAGGATCCTTGTTCTTGCCCTTTCTCACTTGCCTATCACTTCCTCAATCCATGGTTCGTGATGCCATCTCCTCAATTAGTTCCTTGGCCGCTTTATGCCCCAAAATGTCCAAAGCATCTTTTCCCGAACCCGCATCAAGTGATAGTTTAAGGTATTGAGTCAATCCCTTATAGAATTTGTTCACCAATTCGGCTTCAGATATGCCATGATGGGGGCATAGCCTTTGTAGCCTCTTATACCTTCCCCATGCTTCATATAAGGTTTCATCCTCTTCTTGAGTGAAGCTTTGTAATTCACTTTTAACTTTTACCGTTCTTGACGGTGGGAAGTACTTGTTCAAATATGCCAACGATAGCTCGTCCCATGTCTTGAAGGAATCCGCGTCACAATTCTTGAGCCAATGTTTGGCCGATCCCCTAAGTGAATGGGGGAGCAACCTAAGATGTACCGCATCATCAGAGACCCCATTCATCTTGTACATATCGCAATTCTAAGGAAATCATTGAGGTGGTCATTAGGGTTCTCCAAAGGACCTCCTCCAAATTGATTGTCTTGGACTAGGTTGAGCAAGGCATTTTTGATCTCAAAATTATTGGCTTGAATTCTTGGCCGTTGGATGCTTGGATATACTATGCGCTTAGGAGCCATAGTCTCTCTTATCGAAACCGGTTCACCCATGATGTTAGTTTCTTCTAATTCTCCAAATGGATTCTCAAATACTTCAAACGTTTCTTGTTGATCGATCACTTCTACCTATGGTGTTTCTAACAAACCCCTTCTTCTTAGAGAGTTTAGTCTTCTTGCCGTAGCTTTAATTTCGAGATCAATTGGGTATGTTGGTTGACCTCGCCTTTGTCGCCTATTCATGCAAAAGACCTACAAGCTTGAAAGAAAAGATTAGTACCAAAGGACTTAGTCTAAACATGAACTAAAGCAATTAATATCTTGCCTTTGCTCCCCGGCAACGACGCCAAAAACTTGATGGTAAAAGTCTTAACCTCTCAAGTGCACGTATCGTTGCACTAGTAAGGGTCTAACACGAGGAGCAAAATGAGACTACTAATCAATCTGTCCAATAGTTTAGCTAAGTCTAATAAGAGCAAGTATGGGGTATTATCTAACAACTAAGCTAAATAACTTGTAGTAAATAAACTAAGTAATGCTAAGATCAATAAACAAGCGATTGAATATGGTTCTAATCGATAAATGAGAGGACTAGGGCGTGACTTTAACCACCAACACTCGTGATTCACCATTCAATTTCGTTATTTAGTTGTCAAAGGTTAGATGTCAGGAGGAACGCCTCTAGGTCGCCTATTGTCTCCCTCCCGGGTTCACAATAGGACACTAGTACTATTAATACAACTCCCTCCCGGGCTCATGGATCAAAATTCCAATTCTAGGGTCGAGGCTCACCGAAATTGGCCTATTTCCGCTCACCTGCCACCAAGACTCAAGTCATTAGGCTCGTTATAATACCCGATCATCCCACTCCCTCTCCCAAGGGTCGACTTAAAACTGATAACTAAAGGTACCCTTCTCAAGTTCCCCTTCCCGGGTTTAACTCAAGTAGGCAACTACTCTACATAAAGTGCATCAACTCCAAACCTAGCCAACTCCCATTGACGGTCAAGGGTTTAAAGTCAACTACAATCTCCATGAAGCAATAACAAGTCAATCCCCTTAGTTAACCCAACAAATCCCCTTTTAACAACTAACTAAGTGAAATCAAATAGGTGAACAACTCATGTTGGGGTCTAATCACACCCTAGTAAATAGATTACTCACTAATCATATTTGTTGTGGCAAGACAATTAATAAAATTGGATGCTTTGACAATAAACATGGTGATAATATGAATTCTACGATAAAACATGCAATAACTATAGGAAATAAGGAAGTCTAATGATTAAACTAAGAGTAGGATGAATTAATTCAAAAAAGAACAAACTTTATCAAATCTAATCAAAGGCACAAGCTTTATAAGGAGGACTTCAATTAAAAGTATGAATAACAAACAAGAGAGAGATTTTGACTAAACTATCAACAAACAATAAATTCTAACAACTACTTGCAAAATGAGATCTAAAAGAAAGCAACGATGAGCAAAGAAGAAAAAGGAAAAGGAAAGAAGTAATACCAAACTATGGGATGGATGAATAATAATGAAGAACTAAGTAATAACAATAACAATAATCTTGATTGGTGAAGAATGATTAACAAGCTACAAAAGGATTTGAGTTTTCCTCTCTTAACCTTACAAATCTCCTTCACAAATTAGGATTAGATCCCTAATTTTCTGGAAAATTAGCTATTTATAAGAAGTACAAAAAGGTAGGTGGGAATACAAGAGAAGATGAAAACTGCTACCGAGGGAGTAAATTGTACCTGGTCGGGTACAATTATATCCGGTAGGGTAAAACACTAAAGTAAGCTTAAAAACGCTAAAAACGCCAAACGGGTGAGAGATACCCGGCCGGGTATAGTTGTGCCCGGTCGGGTATAGAGATGCCCGGTCGGGTGTGAGAAGCTCCCTTGGATGTAGTTCCTCCTTGTTACTTCCTTTCTTCAATCAAATCCCGCTCCAACTCCGTCCCGCATGAGCTCCCGAGCAAGGTACCTACAAGAAGGTCAACAAAAGCAAGTAACATGGCTCGAAAACTCCATATGTGCAAGGCATGGTGGGAGTGACACGGATTAAGCTAAAATCAGTTAAAGCGACATGTTAAGCTAGCTAAGGGGCGACAAAAAGGGGTCCTAAGCATTGATTTATGAGGGGTAAAATGGAGTTATCAATAAAACCCTTATCGATTATCTCCTCAAGTTGCTTCTTTAGTTCTTGTAACTCAGCTGGTGCCATACGATATGGAACTTTCGAAATGGGACTAGTACCAGGGAACAACTCAATCGAGAACTCTACATCTCGCTCAGGAGGAATGCCAGGTAGATCGTCAGGAAAGACATCAGCGAACTCCTTAACCACAGAGATATCTTCCAAGTTCACAGATAGATCTGATGACCCTTTATACCCATGCTAACCATCTTGAAAGCAGAAACCCACTTGACAGTAGGTGTAACCCTAACACCCTGATAAGAAACCCTTGAAACTGTAGGACTCTTAAGCACGATCTTCTAATCATGAGACTGAAACCTAGCATCATAACGAGCTAACTAGTCCATGCCCAAAATTACATTAAACTCCCCTAGTTTGAATTGGACAAGATCGGCAGGATGGATCACCCCTGCAATACTGACAAGTACGCCTCGAACAGAACAGAGTAAGAAACAATCTCACCCGTAGGAAGGGATATGGAGGTATCAACGGATGATAAAGATGTGAGTCCGGCACGGACGGAAAAGGATTCGGATACGAAAGACATCGACGCACTAGTATCAAAAAGAACAAAAGCAGATAAAGAGTGAACCATAAAAGTACCCGTAACCACATCTGGATTAGCATCTGCTTCAGCACGGCTCATAACGAACACACGCCCAGTCTTGGGAGCGTCAGCCTTTGGAGCACCTGTCTTTGGTTTCTGGGGACAATCAACAGACTTGTGTCCCAGAGCCTTGCAGGTATAACATGTAATCGGAGCACCAGTAACACAAGTCGTACCCGGGTGGTATGCCTTCCCGCAACGAAAACACCAATTATTCTTTCGGGATTGATCCTGATCACGGGGAGCATACGGACGAGCCTCTAACTTTTGCTTCTTCTGGGGAGCACTAGGAGCAACATAAGGCCTCTTCACAAACTTATTCTTCGCACTCTCTTCAGCCTCGGTAGCAAGAACTGAATCATAAATGCTAAGAGCACGATCATAAGCCTGCTGGAAAGAAGTCGAAGGAATACCAGACATAGCAGTCCAGAAGTAACACCCGCAAATTTCCCATTTTAGCATTTATAATTTAGTTAACCATTCTATTGTTCTATTTATATTTTAAATTATTTAATTTATTTAATTTCATTTTATGCATAGTTTTTATGAAATTATATATATTTTTTTTAAAAGCTTAGCTTATATAAAAATAAATATATTTAGTCGGATAGTAATAATATTGTTAATAATAATAATAATAATAATAATAATAATAATAATAATAATAATAATAAATATAATAATAATAATAATAATAATAATAATAATAATAATAATAACAATAATAATAACAATAATAATAACAATAATAATAATAATAATAATAATAATAAAAAGAATAATAATAATAACAAGAATAATAATAACAACAAGAACAACAAGAACAAGAACAACAAGAACAACAATAACAAGAATAACAATAACAATAATAATAACAATAAGAATAACAACAAGAACAACAAGAACAACAAGAACAAGAACAACAAGAACAACAATAACAAGAACAACAATAACAAGAATAACAAGAACAACAATAACAATAACAATAACAATAACAATAACAATAACAATAACAATAACAATAAGAATAACAATAATAATAATAATAAAAATAAAAATAATAATAATAATAATAATAATAATAATAATAATAATAATAATAATAATCATAATAATCATAATCATAATAATAATAATAATCATAATCATCATAATAATAATAATCATCATAATCATAATCATAATAATAATAATAATAATAATAATAATAATAATAATAATAATAATAATAATAATAATAATAATAATAATAATAATAATAATAATAATAATAATAATAATAATAATAATAATAATAATAATAATAATAATAATAAGAATAATAAGAATAAGAAATAATAATAATAATAATAAGAAATAATAATAATAATAACAATAATAATAATAACAATAATAACAATAATAATAATAATAATAATAATAATAATAATAATAATAATAATAATAATAATAATAATAATAATAATAATAATAATAATAATAATAATAATAATAATAATAATAGATTTGAGACGTATTCCCGTCTAGCAAAGATCGTCACATTTCTCCTGTGAGAGTAGTTTAATCTCGACCTATATATATCGACAACACATCCACCTACTTTTTACCCTCACTAAAATAATCATTTAATCCCTCATTCTCACATCTCAACCGGTCATTTCCCCCTTTCCTTCTTCTCTTCTTTTTTTTTTCAAACCAACTCACAGTAACAACAACAATATACAAACTCCATTAACATCCCATCTTCAAACTCAGATTCCGTCCACGTTTCTCAACCGTTTCCTTTGATTGTTGCGCCATCCTCTTCCCCTTTCCGTCCTTCAACTTTCTAAGTAAGAAATTTCCATTTTTGTTGAGTTTTCGAAATGACCCATCTTATGGGAATTTCGATTTTGAGCTTAAAGATCCCGTCTTTCTCATTCTAGGTGAAGGAATTGAAGACCCGTAGGAAGACTCGTGCCTTGTGGACCATTTACATGAAGAATAAAGAGCTTTCGAGGTAATGGTGATAGGTTACTTAACATTGTGTCAAATTTTCGTGTATTCTTGTGGTAGTTCGTTCATAGTTGTGTTCGAGTTTGAATCTTTACTTGTTTTCACATGTCTATTATGGATTAATTTTGTATGTGGAGTCCTCTCTTGTTCATTTGAAGAAAGTCTAAGTGTTGCATATACATGTATGGATTAAGGAAGAAATTCGTCTCTAGATGGTCTCGAATTATGCTGCTTTGGGCAGTCGTAATGGTGGTCGTGTGGACTGTGGTTAGACGGTTAATGGAGGTCATATTGAGTTAAATGGGATGTTGGTATATGTGAAATTAGCGGTATTAGTTCCGTCTCAAGTATGCTTGTGAGTCTGGCTGCTTACATGAGAGAATTCCGCCTTAATTTTGCTTATAAATCCGTTTTATAGGTGTCTTGAAATGGCTATCATGGCATGGTTTTGGGTGTCATTGTGGTTCATGTTGAGTGTTGATGTTGTGGGTAGATTATTTTACTTCCGTCTCGAGTATATGTTTGAATTTTCCGCTATTTACATGTGCCCTTTCAATGGACACGGTTGTGTTATGTTTGAAGTTTGTAATCTCGTCCTATGGACTGGTTGTTGCACGGCTGAGTTGGTTGGTGACGGTGGCTGTTTGGGTTGTTTTGGGAGTGGGATGGTGGCTGGTTGTGGATTGGGCAGGGGCATGTGTGGCCTGTTTTATCACGGGCTCTAGTAGGTTGAGCACGGCTGGCCTGGACAATGGCCTGCCTCGCCTAGGCAGTGATGCGTGTCTTAAATATGATGTTTTACACCCCATTTTACACGCATTTCAGAGCTCATTTGTGTAGTTTATGCTACTATTCTCCCTATTTCCGTCTAATTTCGTGTTTTTGTACATTATTGCAGAAATGTGAAGAATCCAGCGGAAATCGAGCCGAATCCGTCCCCGAGTATCCAACATTGCATTTGACATAGAGTAGAGACTCGAGAAACGAACTTGGTGCGCATTCCGAGGCCTGAAAGACAACTTTATGAAGAATTTGAAGCCAAGTACCAGCTACTCCAGTCGATCGACTGACCTCCATGGTCGATCGACCAGAGCACGACTTACAGAAGCTACTCTTCAGTGCAGACCAGTCGATCGACTGCCTTGCATGGTCGATCGACCATCATACGAGCTGACGCGCGAATTAAAGAAATAGAATGAGAATTCCAAAGCCCATTGTATATTAGGTTTAGGAATAAGTGTTACGTTATATTCCTATATAACGTAACCTGACTTTATCAAGCTTTCATCCAGTTTCATTCAGTTTTTATCATCAGTAATTAGGGTTCTCAAGATTGTTTCGTTTTCAATACAATTTACTTTTGCACTCGGTTTTCTGGATCTTTGTTCTGCAATTCTTCTCTCCTGTTTTCGTACGGTATTTTTGCTGTTCCATTAATCAGTTTTATTGCTTTTATTTTGTTTATAGTATAAGATTGCTAGAATAGGATCCCAAAGCCAAATTATGATTTTATGCTAGTCTTTTATTCAGTTAATTTAATCATGCAATCGTTAGCTTTATTTGTTAATCTTGTTGTTGTTTTTATCACGAGTATGAGTAGCTAAATACCCATGTGCTAGGATGTAGGGAATCTGTAGAAGTAGGCGGCATTAGAATAGTAGCCCTAAATCGCGCCATGGTCGATCGACTGGGTTCCCTGGTCGATCGACTGGCCACGTGAGTTTTGCTTCGTTTTAATTAATTTAATTGCTTTATTTGACGAATCGAGTGCACGCGACTAGTTGAATGCTTAGGAATTGACCGACCCAATAAAGATCGAAAGATAGGGAAGGGAGATAGCGTACGTAATTAAGACAACTAGATTAATGAGATCGAAAGATAAGTTAATTTAGCCTTTTAAATCACTTTTCAGGACGAAAGTTAGCATAGTGATATTAGAGACCTGTAGCGAGATCGAAAGATGCTACCTGTTAAGAAAGGACCGAGAGGACTTCTTATTTTCCCGTCTCACGTGTTTGTTTTAGACCTACCTAGTATACTGCCGCCGAAACTATAGTGAACCGACCATCTTAGCACCTTTTTAATATTTGATTTCATACATTTCTTTAGTTTACTTTTCATTTATTGCCCTTAGTTATATATTAACTCAAATCAAAACCCCCACTCACTTGTCACTTTAAGACTAAAATCAGACTACTAATAATTGCATCGCCTCCCTGTGGTTCGACCCTGATTGCCACTAGCTATAGTAGTAGTTTGGACTATAACTATTATTTTTGGTGCACACAACGACGGGCATCAAATTTTGGCGCCGTTGTCGGGGAGGCAATTGTTTAAAATTTTTAGTTGTTTCTATTTTTAGTATTTTTTTTAGTTTAAGGGACATCTGTTCCTTAAACTATTCTCATATTCTACTTGTAGTTTCTTCTTATGCGCAGGTCACAAGGTGGTGAATTACTACCGTTCAATCCTGAGATTGAGAAGACTTTGCGTGAGTTGAGACGATCATCTAGAGTATTGCCGACAGAGGAAGAGCTGAGTACTCTGTCCAGTTACTACGAGAACGCTTTGTTTGAGGAGGATCCACCTTCATCTCCTATTTCCACTTCTTCAGCTGAGACCGTCACATCTCCAGACATGGCTGAAGAAGCGAGTATAGCCAGTCACTCTGAGCCGACAGCTAAGAATCTTTATAAGGGATTCGCATTACTAGGGACGGATAGAAAATTCGAGCTGAAGCCGTCCTATATCAACTTGGTTGAGAGAAACCAATTCGGGGGAGCTGCAAATGAAGATGCAGCTAAGCACATGGAGACATTCATTGATTATTGTTGTTCCATACCCCCACCAACCGGTGTGACCCAAGACCAGGTGAAGGAGACTATGTTCATATTCTCTCTTCGTGATGCTGCAAGGGAGTGGTACCGAGACCTGGATCGAGCTGCTCATGGGATAACGGAGTGGAATTCGCTGGCCTTAGCATTTTAAAAGAAATATTTCTCTGCCTCGAAGACGAATGCCATTAGAGCTCAGATCACGAGCTTTAAACAGGGTCCTGATGAGAATTTTCATGAGGCGTGGATCCGTTTCAAGAAGCTGGTGCGAACTATTCCACACCATGGGTTTGAGAAATGGAGTCTATGCAATCAATTTTATAATGGGCTTTATGACGATCAGAGGGCTATCCTGGATGCGGAAGCTAATGGCAGATTCCAGGAGAATGTTGGAGAAACTAAGGGGTGGAAAATTATTGATTATTTGGCCACCCATAAAGCTGAGTATGGAAATTCCAGGGGAAATCAAAGGAGAAGTGCTGAATCCCTTTCTGTAGCTGCATTAGAGGCTCTTACGGCGAGATTTGAAAAGTACGAATTGGGAGGAGCTTCAAAAGGAGGGATCTATCATGTGAATGCTGTTTCAGACGGTCCTTTCGTCTGCAAGAGATGTGGAGGAGAAGGACATGTTTCAGACAACTGCAGCATTCCCTATGAGTCTTGTGCTGCTTTTCAACATTATAGGCAGATAAACACTTATTTTGAGCCGAATGTCCATCCGAACTTGAGGTGGAGTAGCCAAAATGTCCTAAATCCAACTCCACCTCCACAGCAGCAGCAGCAGAATTATGTGCCCCCACATAAGCAGCAACAGCCATATCAAAAGCCTCCGTATGTTCCTCAGCAGCAGCAGCAGTCCCAAGGCTCCGAATTTGCCGAATTGAAAAATTTGTTGCAGAAAGAGTCTCAAGCTAGAGAGGCCGGGATGAAGATGTTGGAGAGCCAAATTGCTCAATTGGCTAGCAAGAGTGCAACTCGAGCTCCAGGGCATTTACCGTCGCAGACGGATCAAAAGGAGACCCTTAATGCTATTACTTTGAGGAGTGGGTCTACCCTTGATGGGCCCGCTATGGTCGAGGATGTCCCTGAAAAACATGAGACGGAACCAAGTAAGAAGAAGGCTGTAACGAATAATAGCAAGAAAAAGACGATCAGCAGGTATGTCAGTCGATCGACTGACATACCCAGTCGATCGACCAGTCCGCGAAGTGACACTGTGACACCCCTCGTTGAGGTAACTAAATGTGACAAGTAAATCGTGGCGGAAACACGATATTTTTAAAACTTTTTGAGGCTTCTCATGAAGTCCAACGCGAGGCATCACCAACACGATACATAAGTTTAGTTAGTTAAATTTAAGTTTACAACACAAGTCTATTTATTGGGGAAAAGATATCCCACGAATTAACATAAATTTAAAAAGTAGGTGAGTCTATTATGTAATAACTAATAAGGTCCGAGGTAAGAACTCGCTAGCTCACACGGTCTTCCCCACTTAGCTTCATCACCAACCTGTCATTCATAATAGATATGAAAGCCACAACAAAGTGGGGAGTAACTCGGTTCTCCAGCCACAATATGTCAAAATGCAAGTAATTAAGAATTTAATTAAGCAAACAAGCATAAGAGTAAATACTTACGGTATTAAGAAAATCATGATTAGTGGGCACAAGAAAATAGGAATGGTAAAGCACAATGAGAGAAGAATTATTAGGTCAAACTGTCACTTACCAACTCGACTCAAATGTAAGACAATTACAAAGTATAGACTCAAACAAGACAACCCTCTAGACTCCAACCTCTTGGTAGGACGACGATCATAATACGGTCCTAGTCTAAACCTGGCCAGACTCTCGGGATGGACAACACCCGATTCGACAAACGATACCAAATCGTATCCAAGACTCGAAATATGGTACACCTAACCGTGCCCGAAAGTCGAGTAACCTCAAGCGGAACCTTGTCACCTAACCGTGACCCCCGGTCCGAAGAGGCGGAAGGAAAAATAACCCAACTCGGAAACAATGGCACCTAACCGTGACCCAATGTCCGAGGGCAAATAAATAGGGAATGTCGAGTAGTCTCACAATGTAAAACGTCACACTCGGGTCCGAACAAGAACCATAACCATTTTGCATGTTCATAACATTAATGAGTCTTAAAGTAACCAATTATCGATAGGGAAGAAGATACATGCATAACTCAATCATTATTAGAAGTCACAAGTGAAATAGAGCAAACAGGGGACTCCCCAAAGGAGGTGTACCGGCCGCCGGGCCACCGGCTGGGACAACATGCCAAAATCAGAAATTTAATAAAACTTACAAGTGCGCTCCCATGGTCAAGAGACCATTGCTGCGGTCCACCTACTGGAATACGGCCAAATTTAAAAAACACATAAAACCTTCAGTGTACTCCCAGCCGGTCAGTAGACCGGCTGCCGGTCACAAGGCTGGGACTACAGGCTTACGAAATTATGTCCAAAACTTACAGGAATCTCCCAGCCGGTCAGTAGACCGGCTGCCGGTCCACCGGCTGGGAATACATACACACGGGTTCAAAGCAAAACACTTCCAAATCATTTGAAATCAACAAAAATCGTTTCCCATCAATTGCTTACGTATCCTAGCATGATTCTAACTCGGAAAAACAACATATTTGAGCATGTGAATGGGTAATTTCGGATTCAAGAGATGTAGCATGAGATTTTCATCCAAACATGTGAGAATTGCAAACAAGCATGATATACAACATCCAAATTAGCACCAATCATGAAAGATACAATGTTTAACATTCCTATGAGACTATAACTATATAAAACCACACAATTTTAACATAAAAGTCGAGTAACCCATCACCGTTACCTTTTTCCACTTCAATCTTCTAAAGACTCGTCAATGATGTAGCTATCCTCCTCCGGGTTGTCCAAGTTCTCCCCTAAACACAAAAATAAAGATATTAAGTCAAGAATCCACATCCTTGAAAGATGAGAATTTCGAAAAAGAGGAAAAGATGGCAACTTTCTTACTTAGAAACAAGGGAAATGAGAAAAGGAAGAGAATGGCGCGAAAAGGAACGAGATTGGTGAAGAATTGAGTGAATTATGGTGATTTTAGGGTTGAGAGCAAGGGTTTAACAATGGTGGAGTGGTTGTTGGGGAAATTTCATAAATTAGAATGAGGGAGATGAAGTTGTGAGGGTTTAGTTGGGGGTTAGTGTAGAGGAAAGAGGAGAGAAAAGACCCATGAGTCAAGTTAAGCCCAATAACTCAAAATGAGTCGGTATCCACTAGAATTTTCGTCCCAAGTCTACTATAACTCAAGACGGAGAATAATATTATTAAAATCTACACTATTATTACCGTTACACGGCTATGACGATATTTTATGAAAATAAGCTTTAAATAATAATTATTTAATAAAAATTACTTAAAAGTTTATTTAAAAATATAAGGAAAGCGCGGGGTGTTACAATCATCCCACCTTTTAAAAAGTTTCGCCCTCGAAACTTGAAACGAAAGGGTATTACCTTAAGAAAACAAACTAGGGTACTTGACACGCATGGAAGCCTCCGGCTCCCAAGTCTCTTCTTCTACATCACCACACTTCCACAAAACCTTCACCAAGGGCACCACTTTGCTCCTTAGCTTCTTCTCCTTCTTATCCAAGATACGAATCGGTCTCTCCTCGAAAGAAAGACTAGGCTCAAGCTCGGGAATCTCATTTTGCAACACATGACTAGGGTCGCTAATGTATTTCCTAAGTTGAGAAACATGAAAGACATCATGAACTTTACCCAAACTCGGGGGCAAATCCAACTTATAAGCCACGACACCAATCCTCTTTACCACTTCATAAGGTCCAATGTACTTTGGACTCAACTTCCCTTTGACTCCAAATCTCTTTACTCCTTTCATCGGGGACACTTTCAAGAACACTTTATCTCCAACTTCAAATTCCAAGGGTCGACGGCGAACATCGGCATAGGATTTTTGACGATCTTGGGCGGCTTTCATTCTTTCACGGATGAGCTTCACTTGATCAATTGTCTCGGCTAACTTGTCGGGTCCTAGGTCACGAACGTCACTTGCTTGATCCCAACAAATCGGACTACGGCATTTCCTTCCATAAAGGGCTTCATAAGGGGCCATCTTGATAGAAGCATGATAACTATTGTTGTAAGAAAATTCCACCAAAGGTAAGCTCTTCTCCCAACTAGAATGAAAATCAAGGGCACAAGCACGCAACAAGTCTTCTAAAGTTTGAATCGTCCTCTCGGATTGTCCATCGGTATCGGCATGAAAAGCGGTACTCATCAACAACTTACTACCCATAGCATCTTGCAAAGCTTTCCAAAATCTTGAACAAAACCTCGGGTCACGATCCGAAACGATTTCCTTAGGAACACCATGGTAACGAACGATCTCATCAACATAAGCACTAGCAAGACGGTCTAAACT
The DNA here is from genome assembly GCF_048544455.1 of Silene latifolia. Lineage (NCBI taxonomy): Eukaryota > Viridiplantae > Streptophyta > Magnoliopsida > Caryophyllales > Caryophyllaceae > Silene > Silene latifolia. The sequence goes on from NC_133528.1 coordinate 96,126,570, forward strand.
CCAAGTCTCTTTGATAGGGATGAACCTAGCACACTTGGTCAACCTATCCACAACTACCCATATGGCATCCTTTCCACTAACGGTCTTAGGCAAAGCCATCACAAAATCCATGGAAATGGATTCCCACTTCCATAAAGGAACATCCAATGGTTGTAGCAAACCACCGGGTCTCTTATGCTCAATCTTCACTTGTTGACAAGTAAGACATCTTCCAACATATGACACAATGTCATTCTTCATGTTAGGCCACCAAAACTGAAGCTTCAAATCTTTATACATCTTGTCTCCTCCGGGGTGAATCGAATAAGGTGATAGATGAGCTTCATCTAGAACTCTCTTCCTCAAGTCAACGGCATCGGGCACATACATGCGTCCTCGGTAACGGAGGTAACCTCTAGCATCAATCTCACAATCCTTTGCTTTCCCTTCAAGAAGCTTGGCTTGAAAACTTTTAAATGCAGCATCGTCCACAAGGCTATCTAGAATCTCACGGTGAAGAACGGGCTCGGCAACCAAAGCACCAAGATAATCAAAACCACTCTCTACAAGTTGCAAACTTAACTTACGAAACTCGGCACAAAGGTCATCGGGGAGCACACGAATAGCACTCAAGGGATGAGTAGACTTCCTACTAAGGGCATCGGCAACCACATTTGCCTTTCCTTCATGATACAACAACTCCATGTCGTAATCATTCACCAATTCCAACCATCGTCGTTGTCTCATATTCAAATCCTTTTGGGTGAAGATGTACCTCAAACTCTTATGGTCGGTGTAGATACGGCAATGGACTCCAATGAGGTAGTGTCTCCACATCTTCAAAGCATGAACGATGGCGGCTAATTCCAAATCATGAGTGGGATAGTTCACCTCATGAACTCTCAATTGTCGCGAAGCATAGGCAACAACTCTTCTATTTTGCATGAGAACACAACCCAAACCCGTCTTAGAAGCATCACAAAACACATCAAAATCAACTCCATCCTCGGGCAAGGTCAACACGGGGGCGGTAGTCAACCTCTTCTTCAACTCTTGGAATGCACTTTCACAAGCTTCGGTCCACACAAACTTGGTCTCTTTCTTCAAAAGTTGAGTCATCGGTCTAGCAAGCTTGGAAAAATCTTTCACAAAGCGACGGTAGTAACCCGCCAAACCCAAGAAACTACGAATCTCACCAACATCGGTTGGACTCTTCCACTCGATCACGGCTTCAATCTTCGAAGGATCTACCATGACACCATCCTTAGATATCACATGGCCTAGGAAAGACACCTTAGACAACCAAAATTCACATTTGGAGAATTTGGCAAACCACTTTTGACGACGGAGGATCTCCAAAATGATACGAAGGTGATTGGCATGCTCTTCTTCGGACTTGGAAAAGATGAGGATATCGTCAATGAAAACCACAACACACTTGTCTAAGAACTCACTAAAGGTCCGGTTCATTTGGTCCATGAAGATAGAAGGGGCATTGGTTAAACCAAAGGGCATCACCTTAAACTCGAAATGTCCATATCTCGTGCTAAAGGTGGTCTTAGGGATATCGGACTCACGAACGGGAATTTGGTGATAACCGGATCTCAAATCAATCTTGGAGAAAGTAGAAGCACCTTTGAGTTGATCAAACAAATCTTCAATCCTTGGTAGAGGATACTTGTTCTTGATGGTAACACGGTTAAGCTCACGGTAGTCAATGCAAAGTCTCATAGATCCATCTTTCTTCTTCACAAAGAGAACGGGAGCACCCCAAGGCGAGGCACTAGGTCTAATGAATCCTTTCTCAATTATCTCATCAAGTTGCTTTCTCAACTCCTTCAATTCGGTTGGCGCCATACGGTACGGGGCTTTAGCAATCGGACCGGTTCCGGGTACAAGGTCGATAGAGAACTCAACATCTCGCTCGGGAGGAATTCCGGGCAACTCTTCGGGAAAGACATCGGCGAACTCACAAACCACGGGCACTTCTTCGATCTTCGGTAAGGAAGGGGAGGTCGAAGTCACCACACAAAGAAAGATTTGGTAATCTTTCCTCCTCATACTCATCAACTTCAAAGCGGAAATCAACTTCACACCTTCTTGGGAACGGACTCCTCTATAGGACACACGAGTGCCTAACGGACTCTTGAGGCGAATCTTTTGGTCTCTACACTCGAATCTTGCATCATACTTTGACAACCAATCCATACCCAAAATTACATCGAATTCCTCAAGGGGAAAACGAAGTAGGTTAGCGGGGAATAAGGTTCCCGAAATAGAGATAGGAATGTCGGAGAAAGTGAGGGAACAAGAGAACATTTCTCCGGAAGGTAAGGATATAGAAGTTTCCTCACTAGGAATAGGTTCAATGGCTAGCTTTTCGGAGAATTTGGAAGATATAAAAGATAAGGATGCGCCGGTATCAAATAAAATGAGGCAAGGTTGATCAAAAATTGAGAACATACCCGTGATGATATCGGGATGAGCGGCGGCTTCGGCTCGACTCATGACAAAGATGGTTCCTCTTGGCCTAGCATTTGGAGTAGGAGCATTCTTTTTCTCAGGGCAATCGGCAACACGATGTCCGGGCTTCTTACAATGAAAGCAAGTCAAGGGCTTGCCATAGCATCCAACTCCGGGGTGTAGAGCTTGTCTACAATGGTAGCACTTACGGTCCTTCTCAAGTTCATTAGTTGGTGTGGGAACTTGTCCTCTAGGTTCTTGAACTCTTGGTCCTTGTCCTCCATGGTCTTGCATCCTTGGCACAAACCTCCTCTTATTGGCATAGTTGGAAGTAGAAGGTACAAATGGCCTCTTGCCATGAAAGTTAGAACGGTAAGAAAGAGAAGTGGAGTGGGTTTTGGAATCTTCTTCAATGGCCTTCAAAGAGCTTTCGGCCCAAATAGCATCATCATAAACTTCCACAAAGGTAGTTGAGCTTCTTCTCACCATGCTTTCCACCTTAGGATTCAACTTGTTCTTGTAGAAGTAGACACGATCCTCTTCATCTTTCACGAACTTGGAGGTATAATGAGCAAGTTCATTAAACTTGTCGGTGTAGGCTTGAATTGATAGCTTCCCTTGCTTGAATTCCATGAATTCCTTCAATCTTTGTTGCTTGAGCTCCTTAGGATAGAAGCGGGTCTCCACAAGTGACTTGAAGCGGCTCCAATCAAAGTTGGGGTCTTGAGTAGCGGTAGGACCGGTCAAAGTCCACCACCTATCGGCTTCCTTCACAAGAAAGTGAGAGGCTAACCTCACCTTGTCCTCCTCTCGGGCATCGAAGAGAGAGAAGTTCTTCTCCATATCACGAAACCACTCCGAGAGAGCAACGGGATCCACTTCACCACCATAGGTCCTAGCCTTGTTCCTTGCTAGTTGACTTGCAATCCAAGCATAGCTTCCTTGACGGTTAGCCTCATGAAGAGGGGGAGCGGGTTGAGCATTTTGTTGGTTAGCAAGCACTTGAGTGAGGGCTTTCATGATAGCATTATCCACATTGGTCGCTCGTACCATCTTTTCGCACAAGAGCAAACAAGTTAGAACCTATCACAAAACATACACAAAAAGGCTACCAACTTAGGTCCTTAATTCTACCCATCTCTCATTCATTATTCAAGGTCAAGTAAGAATTTTAAGTTGGGGTACACGTGTGTGCGTCGGGAGCAATATATGCTCTGATACCAACTGTGACACCCCTCGTTGAGGTAACTAAATGTGACAAGTAAATCGTGGCGGAAACACGATATTTTTAAAACTTTTTGGGGCTTCTCATGAAGTCCAACGCGAGGCATCACCAACACGATACATAAGTTTAGTTAGTTAAATTTAAGTTTACAACACAAGTCTATTTATTGGGGAAAAGATATCCCACGAATTAACATAAATTTAAAAAGTAGGTGAGTCTATTATGTAATAACTAATAAGGTCCGAGGTAAGAACTCGCTAGCTCACACGGTCTTCCCCACTTAGCTTCATCACCAACCTGTCATTCATAATAGATATGAAAGCCACAGTCAGTGGGGAGTAACTCAGGGTTCTCCTAGCCACAATATGTCAAAATGCAAGTAATTAAGAATTTAATTAAGCAAACAAGCATAAGAGTAAATACTTACGGTATTAAGAAAATCATGATTAGTGGGCACAAGAAAATAGGAATGGTAAAGCACAATGAGAGAAGAATTATTAGGTCAAACTGTCACTTACCAACTCGACTCAAATGTAAGACATTTACAAAGTATAGACTCAAACAAGACAACCCTCTAGACTCCAACCTCTTGGTAGGACGACGATCATAATACGGTCCTAGTCTAAACCTGGCCAGACTCTCGGGATGGACGACACCCGATTCGACAAACGATACCAAATCGTATCCAAGACTCGAAATATGGTACACCTAACCGTGCCCGAAAGTCGAGTAACCTCAAGCGGAACCTTGTCACCTAACCGTGACCCCCGGTCCGAAGAGGCGGAAGGAAAAATAGCCCAACTCGGAAACAATGGCACCTAACCGTGACCCAATGTCCGAGGGCAAATAAATAGGGAATGTCGAGTAGTCTCACAATGTAAAACGTCACACTCGGGTCCGAACAAGAACCATAACCATTTTGCATGTTCATAACATTAATGAGTCTTAAAGTAACCAATTATCGATAGGGAAGAAGATACATGCATAACTCAATCATTATTAGAAGTCACAAGTGAAATAGAGCAAACAGGGGACTCCCAGCCGGGAGGTGTACCGGCCGCCGGGCCACCGGCTGGGACAACATGCCAAAATCAGAAATTTAATAAAACTTACAGTGCGCTCCCCGGTCGGTCAAGACCATTGCCTGGTCCACCATTTGGGAATACGACCAAATTTCAAAAACACATAAAACCTTGATGTACTCCCGCCGGTCAAGAGACCGGCTGCTCGATCACCCTACTGGGACTACGGGCTTACGAAATTATGTCCAAAACTTACAGAATCTCCCAGCCCGGTCAAGAGACCATTTCACGAATCCACCTACTGGGAGTACATACACACGGGTTCAAAGCAAAACACTTCCAAATCATTTGAAATCAACAAAAATCGTTTCCCATCAATTGCTTACGTATCCTAGCATGATTCTAACTCGGAAAAACAACATATTTGAGCATGTGAATGGGTAATTTCGGATTCAAGAGATGTAGCATGAGATTTTCATCCAAACATGTGAGAATTGCAAACAAGCATGATATACAACATCCAAATTAGCACCAATCATGAAAGATACAATGTTTAACATTCCTATGAGACTATAACTATATAAAACCACACAATTTTAACATAAAAGTCGAGTAACCCATCACCGTTACCTTTTTCCACTTCAATCTTCTAAAGACTCGTCAATGATGTAGCTATCCTCCTCCGGGTTGTCCAAGTTCTCCCCTAAACACAAAAATAAAGATATTAAGTCAAGAATCCACATCCTTGAAAGATGAGAATTTCGAAAAAGAGGAAAAGATGGCAACTTTCTTACTTAGAAACAAGGGAAATGAGAAAAGGAAGAGAATGGCGCGAAAAGGAACGAGATTGGTGAAGAATTGAGTGAATTATGGTGATTTTAGGGTTGAGAGCAAGGGTTTAACAATGGTGGAGTGGTTGTTGGGGAAATTTCAGAAATTAGAATGAGGGAGATGAAGTTGTGAGGGTTTAGTTGGGGGTTAGTGTAGAGGAAAGAGGAGAGAAAAGACCCATGAGTCAAGTTAAGCCCAATAACTCAAAATGAGTCGGTATCCACTAGAATTTTCGTCCCAAGTCTACTATAACTCGAGACGGAGAATAATATTATTAAAATCTACACTATTATTACCGTTACACGGCTATGACGATATTTTATGAAAATAAGCTTTAAATAATAATTATTTAATAAAAATTACTTAAAAGTTTATTTAAAAATATAAGGAAAGCGCGGGGTGTTACAGACACAGCTACTGTTCCTGTAGAAGTCAGTCGATCGACTGACATGCATGGTCGATCGACTGACTACGCTGCTGATGGTGAGTCTTTTCGTCCTCCAATGCCTAATAACTTGAGGGACCACTTGTTTCGGGGTACGACTACTCCGAAAATATTGAGGCAAGACCCAAATGCTGATGGGTCAGTCCCGGTTTTAAAATATGATCCGATGACGATTAATGGTTCATTTTTGAGACGGTCTGAAGAAGGGTCAAGCTACAACAAAGAGAAGGTTGTAGATTTTCAGCCTAAATCCACCGATGCCGGTGTGAGAGACTTAGAGGAGAGGGCTAAGTTACTTCTTTCAGCCCCTTATCCAGAGAGATTGGTGCCGACAAAGGAACAGGTATCGTTTAACAAATTTGAAAATGTTATTCGTAGCTTAAACGTACAAGTTCCTTTTCTTGAGTTAGTTAATCAAGTGCCTGCTTACATGAAATTTATGAAGCAACTTTTGTCTAAAAAGAAGTCACTTGAAACTGTGTAATCTGTCACACTAACTGAGGAGTCATGTTCTTATTTGATCCATACTGCACCTCATAAGCTAGAAGACCCAGGTAGCTTTTCAGTTCCATGTAATATTGGCACCTTTTCTATTGAGAAGGCCTTGTGTGACCTAGGAGCCAGTATTAGTGTAATGCCTTTGAGTCTTGCTAGGAAGTTGAAATTGACTAGGTTTGCAGTTACCAACATGACAGTACAGATGGCTGATCGTTCTGCGGTCCAGCCTATAGGAGTCTTAGAGGACATTCCTATGCAAATAGGAAAGTTCTTTTTCCCTGTTGACTTCGTTGTACTAGATATGCCCGAAGATGCTCACATTCCTATCATATTGGGTAGACCATTTCTGCACACTGCTGGTGCAGTTATAGATGTTGGTTCAGGGACTTTGACCTTCAAAGTAGGGAAACATTCCATTGTCTTTGCCCAGACAGCTAAGAAGAAAGACCTCATGTGGCCAGTCACTTGTAATACGGTTTTTGAAAAGAAATCCTATTTTGTGCTTCCTGATATGCCTGTCTCTATGCCTGTTTCTGCTATAACACCTCCGCCCCAGATTGGGAGCAAATTGGAGGAAGATTCTTCTGTTTTGGATATTGCAGGAGCTGGTTTGGGGAAGGAAGAGCCGCATGTTGCTCCAGCTGTGAGGGAGCCAGTCGTTCAAAGAGGCGGTCTAGGATGTCTTAGCTATGGCACAGATGAGGAGCCTGATGAGGAGCCAGTTAAAGTGAGGGAGTCCGACTTGGACTTTGATGAGCCAGAAGAGGTCATTGCTTGGGAAGATGTTGAAGCTGTTGATCCGTTGAGTTTTGCGGATGTTGGAGTTGAGAAGAGTGCAGCTGAGGAGATGAGCACTGTAGAGGCTACCTCTTGTAGCCAGAAGCCGAGCAAGTGGGCCATTCCGTGGCCATTCTTGATCAACTATTAGTTGATCAAATGCTTTATATTCATTTTATTGCTTTTGTTAGACTCTTTTTATTGCTTTTGTGTGCGCGAGACTTCGCATTTTAATAAGTTTGCTTAGGATTTTAAAATACTTTAGACTTTACATTTGGGTTTTGCGCAATTTTTGGGCGCGTTATTGCGTGTATTTGCAGGTTTATAGACCATGTTGGCTCAATTTATTGAGCTAATTCGAAGAAATCAGAACTTACAGCAGGTTTTCCAGTCGATCGACTGGCCAGTATGGTCGATCGACTAAGCTGCGACTTCCAGGAGCTTCTGTTCCTGTTCACTCCGGTCGATCGACTGGGTAATGTGGTTGATCGACCGCCCTGCGCTACTGTACCTGTTTTCGATCATTCCCCTGCTGTGTTTGGTCGATTTGCGGAGTTTAGGGAGTCTTTTCTCCACTTTATTCTCCGACTCATTTCTGTTTTCTTCCGTTTCTTTATTTTACACATAATTTTGCGTTTCATAAATTGTTTTCTCGTTTTACGCGCGGTACTTTTCTGTCTTTTCAGGTACTTATGGTAGCACTGCTGGCTACTGAAACCTCCTAGCTCACGCTGGTTTGGGGAGGTTCCCTTTTGCTGCGCTTAAAGTCTTGTGAGTTTCCGAGTCCTTACTTCATGTCTTATGTAGTTAATTTTCGCAAATTCCCGTTTTCCTTTTATTTCATTACATGATTTTGCACAATGGAGACATTGTGTGATTTGGTTTGGGGAAGGGTTTTGCGTTGCATTTCATTTGCTTGCATTCATGTTTACAATTTTGTCTTGCATTGTTATTTATTTTCTCTTATATATACAGAAAATTAAAAAAAATTCAAAAATTCAAAAATTTCAAAAAATTGCACGTTTATTTTAGCATATAGGTCGAGTCGGAACGGTAGTATTTCAATGATGACATTGCATTTGCAGCTATTTTATGCCTAAGCCGTGCTTGATTGACATGTTATTAGTAGAATTATTTGCATAATCTACGAGTTTTCGTTAAATTTCGTGCTGAGCTTGAGACTTGACTTAGATTTTTGTCAAACTACATCATTTTCTGAGTTATTAGAGCCTATAACTGGTGACATTCATGACCAGTTTATCTAGGATGTGAGTAGTTACTCCTTATGAGACGTGTTACATAAATGTGCATAAATATGAACTTGATCTGCTTAATACCTGTATGCATTCGGTTTGTGGTTCGTTGACACATGTGGAAGAGGTCACCCCTTTATTCATTTTACCCATAAGCTCCACACTGCCAAAAATAGCCTTTTTGTCCCGTTACTACATCCTACATTTAGCCTGCCCTTGTCAAGCTAGTAGTTTATGTTCTTGGGATTGTTACTTCATTTTTGGTTGCATATGCTCTTTTGAGATGATGTTGGGAAGATGAAAAAGGAAGAAAAGGAAGAAATAGAATTGAAAAAAGAAAAGAAAAAAAAAAGAGAGAAACGCATGTGTACTGTAGAGGACGGTCGATCGACTGCCCATCTTGGTCGATCGACTGAAACCCGAGAAAGGAGAAAAATCAAAATCACATGGTTGGAGTTTTGATTAGTTGATGATTTTATTCCCTTGCTTTATTTTTATCATTTGGGGAATTACAATTATATCGGAGATTGTGAGATTTGTGCTTGACAATTAGCACCCGTTTTATTGAAATCTTGAGCAAGATGTTGGATGTTGTTATAATTTGGTTCCCTTAGTTACTAGCTTGGCTTTTAACTCTGTTTTTATCCAAATTTACTCTAGCCTCTTCTTACCCATACCTCACATATCCATAATTACCTCGGCATGTGTCATGGTCATTTGTTTGGTTGGAATGCATATGTACGGTTGTAGAGATCATTTTCATATTAGATTGCAGGCATGTTCTTATAGGTCGTAGTTAGGTGAGTGTCATTACAAAATGAATCCTTTCTATCTTTACATTACTCTCCTGTTTTTATTGAGTGATATGAGCGACCCGTGAGAGTCCGATTTGATAAGTCTCTATAGTTGACAGTTCAGCAGCTTTTAACGACTTCATAATTCGTTTGCATGATTCATATTGCTAATTGATTGTTGGTTGTTGCATTAAATTGGTTTAGGCTATTCAGTTTGCATTTCGCTCTGAGATTGAATTCGTTCCATTAGGTTTTAGGATCGAGTCTTGTTCTTGCTTGGGGACAAGCAAGGGTTTGGTTTGGGAAAGTTTGATGCGTGTCTTAAATATGATGTTTTACACCCATTTTACACGCATTTTAGAGCTCATTTGTGTAGTTTATGCTACTATTCTCCCTATTTCCGTCTACTTTCGTGTTTTTGTACATTATTGCAGAAATGTGAAGAATCCAGTGGAAATCGAGCCGAATCCGTCCCCGAGTATCCAACATTGCATTTGACATAGAGTAGAGACTCGAGAAACGAACTTGGTAGGCATTCCGAGGCCTGAAAGACAACTTTATGAAGAATTTCAAGCCAAGTACCAGCTACTCCAGTCGATCGACTGACCTCCATGGTCGATCGACCAGAGCACGACTTACAGAAGCTACTATTCAGTGCAGACCAGTCGATCGCCTGCCTTGCATGGTCGATCGACCATCATACGAGCTGACGCGCGAATTAAAGAAATAGAACGAGAATTCCAAAGCCCATTGTATATTAGGTTTAGGAATAAGTGTTACGTTATATTCCTATATAACGTAACCTGACTTTATCAAGCTTTTATCCAGTTTCATTCAGTTTTTATCATCAGTAATTAGGGTTCTCAAGATTGTTTCGTTTTCAATACAATTTACTTTTGCACTCGGTTTTCTGGATCTTTGTTCTGCAATTCTTCTCTCCTGTTTTCGTACGGTATTTTCGCTGTTCCATTAATCAGTTTTATTGCTTTTATTTTGTTTATAGTATAAGATTGCTAGAATAGGATCCCAAAGCCAAATTATCGTTTTATGCTAGTCTTTTATTCGGTTAGTTTAATTATGCAATCGTTAGCTTTATTTGTTAATCTTGTTGTTGTTTTTATCACGAGTATGAGTAGCTAAATACCCATGTGCTAGGATGTAGGGAATCTGTAGAAGTAGGCGGCATTAGAATAGTAGCCCTAAATCGCGCCATGGTCGATCGACTGGGTTCCCTGGTCGATCGACTGGCCACGTGAGTTTTGCTTCGTTTTAATTAATTTAATTGCTTTATTTGACGAATCGAGTGCACGCGACTAGTTGAATGTTTAGGAATTGACCGACCCAATAAAGATCGAAAGATAGGGAAGGGAGATAGCCTACCTAATTAAGACGACTAGATTAATGAGATCGAAAGATAAGTAAATTTAGCCTTTTAAATCACTTTTCAGGACGAAAGTTAGCATTAGTGATATTAGGGACCTATAGCGAGATCGAAAGATGCTACCTGTTAAGAAAGGACCGAGAGGACTTCTTATTTTCCCGTCTCACGTGTTTGTTTTAGACCTACCTAGTATACTGCCGCCGAAACTATAGTGAACCGACCATCTTAGCACCTTTTTAATACTTGATTTCATACATTTCTTTAGTTTACTTTTCATTTATTGCCCTTAGTTATAGATCAACTCAAATCAAAACCCCCACTCACTTGTCACTTTAAGACTAAAATCAGACTACTAATAATTGCATCGCCTCCTTGTGGTTCGACCCTGACTGCCACTAGCTATAGTAGTAGTTTGGACTATAAATATTATTTTTGGTGCACATAACGACGGGCATCAGGCAGCAGCTTAGCTTGGTCACGGCTGTTGGTTGGGTCGTGAAAATGGCTACCTAAAGTCCCCTCCTTGAGTCGTGTTTGGTAGCTTGTTTGGCATCAAATGTGTTTGTCTTAATTATCTAAATTCCGTCTCGTATTTTATATAACGTAATTCGTTAAATATCGTTCATTTATATATTTTTATCTCATGATTTATGATTGTGGAATTCATTATTTAATTGTTTCATTTATATACGAAATGACGTGTTTTCATTATAATACACGTCCAATTCAATTATTTATGCTTTGTGAGCTATTAATTATTTTCCCCTCTCAAGTATACATATGAAATCCTTGTGCTTACATGATTAATTTGTTGGGTTTTACACGATTAGTTTGTTTGTTGGGCTTTACATGATTAATTTATTGGGCTCCTTATAGGTTGTTTATTGGGCATAAATGAGTCACTTGGGCTTGGTCACATTTTATTCCGTAAATTTCACATAACGTAATTATTCATTATCGCTTGTTATATTTTATTTAACCGGCATGTTTAATTATGAAATGAAATATTTATTAATATGTTACAAGTATGAAAGAATTATTAGAAATAATTACTTGTAGTGAGTCGTATTCTTGTGAAAATGCCATAATGCTATGCCTTCTTGCTTGACTTACATTTACGCCCTGCTTGTGCTGATACTGGCAAGTACGAGTTTGACCACTTGTGCTGATCTGGCAAGTGAGTTTTATCTTAGTCTTTCCGCCACTTTCGTGCTGATCTGGCGATTGGGGTACTCGATTTTCATTTTGTCATCTAGTCTTGGATGCGGGCTGATTCTGGCGCATGTCGAATCGGAAATGTACATTCCGAGATTCTGGCCAGGTTTAGATTAGGATCGTATTATTATCGTAGTCCTACCCGGGGAAAATTATAGTCTAAGAGTAGTAAATGTCTTGCTTGGTTATGGTCATTTGCATATGTCTTTCTATACGAGAGTTTACGTCTTATATGGTTGATTGTGAGAGTCTTGGTCCTATCGGATACTAGAGGTGAGATGCAAGCCTTCTAGTTGCGATATGATCGCCGGGATTGATGTTCCCATCCGTTCTTATGGTGAAATGCAAGCCATAAGTATGAATGTGACATCAGTAGCCACGTCCCGTGCAATGTTTGTTAAGAGGTTTTCAAAGTCATGGCTATGGTTTCCAGTCATAGCCACAAAGAACTCAGCATTATCAATGGCGTTTGGGCCGACGACGACGAAGATGTCTACCTCAAAGAACATCCCTTCGTCAAAACTTTGGAGGATCTTGACATAGATCACCTAACTCGATCTGGTCGCCCATATCAAAATGTCACTCCGGTGCAAACAAATATTTCAGCCACAAATGGGAATGTCATATCTCTAACAGAGAATAATGAATATTTATTAACTGACCACTTGATGAAGCAACTACAGAAGACGAAGGCTGATCTTTCAGTCTGGCAACTAGTTGCTAGCTCATTTCCACATCGCCGAGCTTTGCTACATGCATTGGTAAAACTCAACGTAGCACACGATTCTACTCCAGATGATGTGGACAACCTAGTCCTCCAGGAATCAATCAAGCTAAGTAACCCAGTTACTTTCTCATATGAAGATTTACCACATTTTGGTGTCACTCATAATCTAGCTTTGTATATTACGGTCACATGTCTCAAAAAGAATGTACCCATGACACTAGTGGATGATGGTTCCGCGGTCAACGTCATACCACTAAAGACAGCTTACAAGCTAGGCAAGAAGGAGTTAGTCTGGACTCAAACTAATCAAGGTGTTCGTGCATACGATGGGATACGATGCAAAGTGATAGGTCTCATCAATCTTACTATTGCCACTTGACCAATCAAAATAAAGGTCAACTTCCAAATAGTAGACATCGAGGCATCCTTTAACATACTTCTAGGAAGACCATGGATTCACGCTTCCAAAGCTGTGACATCCACGCTTCATCAAAAGATCAAAATCCTTCTAGATGGTCGACTAGTGACGATCACTTCGTCACCTATAAAAGTCGTCATTGAAAAGATGTCCAGCAATCAGGCCGTGTCGGATCCAGTACACGAATTGGGAGGATTTCAAATCATCAACCTTGTGGAAAGTGAATTGGCACCTCTATACTTCAACCCCTACTTCAACAGCGTAACACCCCCATCTACCAAGGAGCCTTAACAATGTGGGTTAATATCCGTATACTACCCCTTAAATTGTAGGACTATAACGTAAAATTTACATGTGAATATAGTCATAAAACGAAAAACATAATAGAAACGACAAGGAACAAGAAATAACCTCGGGTCCTTGATGAACGGCGTAAAGAACAGAAATCAAACGAGATTCCCTCCTAATAGTTGCACCCAAGACTTGTCCGAGATATGCCCTTGTGCTAGAACAGTGTTCTCCGATTGCCTTGCAATATTGGGAGAACTGATGTGAGTTTTTCACTGGATGAGAGATCCGAATTTCGAGAGGCACTGTTCTCGAAACCCTAATTTCTTTTTGCAAAAGAATGATTAGGTTAGACAAGAGGAGAAGCTCTCCTTATGTCTTTGGATGGCTCGGCCAAACCGTGGAGAGGGAGCCCCATGGGCTTTTTAATTTCCTCTTCACTTAAGCTCGCGGTCCGGTCCAAAACTCGCTAAGTGTATACGACGCGGTCGATTATTAATCGCTATCGGTTATCGGAAATTAAGGCATCGGCTAATAATACGGGTTAGCTGAATTATTAATACGTGTCCGACAAAAAAGTATTGTATAATTATATTCAATATACATTTAATTAAATATAAATCGCTTATATTTAATTTTACGAATTAACTGGTTAATTCGCCTTAGCCCATGATATTTAATCCATATTAAATATAATATCTCAACATCACATATTTGACTAATTACTAGTCAAATAACTCGGACTCTTGGTTAGTCAATTTTGGCATCTACATGACAAGTATTTCCATCTTGTCACGTCTCTCGAACGTATCCTATAGGTGTGACTTTTAGGGACCAGTTGATCACCGCCATCCGTATGACAATAACGTCAAACTTATCTAGCAAGCCAACCGTTATTGATAAACGTGGATCAAGTGATAATAATACCAAAATATGCCCTTTGATCCTTTTAGAGGTTTATAAGTCCTTGCACTAACTGTTAAGGACACCAACCCCAACAAGCTCCCACTTGTCCGTACAAGTGCATGTGCAATGACGTTATCCGCACTAACTGGAGGACACAAGCTCCAACAAACTCCCACTTGTCCGTACAAGTGTATGTGCGATAACCGATTCTCATATTCATTTAAAAATTTCTCCCACTCAATGTAAAACAATTTGCAGATCTGGATCCGCAAAGGTCGTATTTTACAATCGATCTGTATCTAGAGTGGTTTCCCCGACTAGAGAGTAACTTAACTGATAAAACGAATCCGTATCCGAGCATGGCCATGCATTTCGATTCTGACTCCTCGAGTGGCCCCGAGAAATATCGAGTACCTGATAAAGGCTGAATATTTCCTTCAACTCGACTCCTTCCGATCTAAGCACAGCATGAAATGACCCAGAAAAAATCTACTTGGCCCCCTGTTACGGATGACCGTGAGAAAGAAACCAAAGTCACCCAAAATCTGCCGTAGTCTCAAGAGACAGTCGATAGTCAAGAGATTCGACTCTAAGGATCACCATGGAAGTCCTATCCACGACCGGGCAACGAATGTTATAAAACATTTAGGACTCCACGTCGATGTCACAATGGTGTCCTACGAAATATCCGTATAAATCGCCTCTGTGAGTGGTCAGTCAACCGGTTGACTTATGGCTTGTTGAACCCACCATCAACCAACGTCACAAAATAATTGCCAGAGTTATCAGCTCATGTGGGCAATTAAGGACTAAAAAGATATGATGTTTGTTCAGTTCACTTTGTGGTGTTCAAAATTGTCGTACAATTCCACATGAAAAACAAAATATATATATATAAAATGTCAAAACGATGATGTCGTATAGAGTACAAAGGAGAATGAATCTGATCCATAAAAGAGTACTACAACTCAGGAACACGTTTGATTCCCATGGAATTTACGTGCCCTTCATGCTTATCTTGTCGTAATGCTTTAGTGAGAGGATCTGCTATGTTATCATCAGTAGCAATCTTTTCTATCACTACTTCCTTTTGCTCCACGTAATCCCGGATTAGATGAGCTTTCCGTTGTACATGTCTAGACTTGTTGCTAGACTTTGGCTCCTTAGCTTGGAAGATGGCACCACTATTGTCGCAATAGATGGTGATCGGGTCATTCGAACTAGGCACTACAGAGAGCCCATGTAAGAATTGACGCATCCATATCGCTTCCTTTGTTGCTTCAGACGCGGCATAGTACTCGGACTCAGTCGTAGAATCTGAATAGCAGTTTGTTTCGAACTCTTCCGGTGATCTGCAGCGCCATTAAGAGTAAAAACGAATCCAGACCGAGATTTCGAGTCATCTCGATCCGTTTGGAAGCTAGCATCTGCGGAACCGGTTGCGCATAGCGTTTGAGAGCCTCCATAAGTCAATGCCCAATCTTTAGTCCTCCGTAGGTACTTAAGAATGTTCTTGACCAACCAATGTGGTTCACCTGGTTGTTGTTGGAATCGACTTGTCATACTCAATGCATATGCCACGTCCGGACGTGTGCATATCATGGCATACATGATTGATCCTATAGCCGAAGCATAAGGAATCCTTGTCATGCGCTCTTTCTCTTCCGGTGTCTCTGGTGCCTGAGACTGGCTCAAATGCACCCCTGGAGCCATAGGAAGGAACCCCTTCTTGGAGTTAGTCATCTTTGAATCTCTCTAGGACTTTGTCTATGTAAGACTCTGGTGAGAGATAACATCCGTCGTGCTCTATCTCGATAGATACGGATGCCTAGAATTCTTTGTGCCTCTCCCAGATCTTTCATCTGGAAATGGTTTTTCAACCATACTTTCACCGAAGTTAAGAGAGGTATGTCATTCCCAATCAGGAGTATGTCGTCAACATACAATATTAGGAAGACAATCTTGCTCCCACTCGACTTGATATATAAACATGGTTCCTCGACCGATCGAGTAAATCCATTGTCTTTTATCACTTGGTCGAAGCGATGATTCCAACTCCTTGATGCTTGCTTAAGTCCATAAATGGAACGCTTAAGTTTGCATACTTTCTTAGGATGTGCTGGATCAATGAAACCTTCGGGTTGTACCATGTACAACTCTTCCTCCAAAAAGCCGTTTAAGAAGGCGGTTTTCACGTCCATTTGCCAAATTTCATAGTCATGAAAAGCGGCAATCGCTAAGATAATCCGGATGGAACGCAACATGACTACGGGTGCAAAAATCTCATCGTAGTGCAAACCTGGCACTTGGGTGAAACCTTTAGCAACTAGTCGTGCTTTGTAGATATCTTGTTGACCTTCCACAGAATGCTTTATCTTGTAAAGCCATTTGGATTGAAGGGGACGAACCTTAGCAGGTAAGTCAACAAGATCCCACACGTTGTTCTCATACATGGAGTCCATCTCGGATTGCATGGCATCAAGCCATAGCTTTGAGTCAGAACTTGTCATGGCACCTTTATAGGTTGCGGGTTCACTACTCGTTAAGAGTAGAACGTCATCTATGTCATGTTCCTCGACCATACCAATGTATCTGTCCGGAGGAATAGAGACTCTTCCCGACCTCCTAGGTTCCTCAGGAATATTCACCGCAGCCGGGATTGAAGGAACAGGTTCCTCCAATGGTTGCTCGGTGTTTGGTTTGGAATCTCCGAGGTCGAAGGTTCTATCACTCTTTGCATTCTCGAGAAATTCCTTCTCTAAGAATGTCGCACTAGCCGCAACAAAAACACGTTGTTCGGTTGGCGAATAGAAGTAATGACCACGTGATCCTTTAGGATAACCTATAAAGTATGTCTTGACCGATCGCGGGCCGAGCTTATCTTCACGTCTCCACTTGACATAAGCCTCGCAGCCCCAAACCCGTATAAAGGACAAGTTAGGGACCGTTCCCTTCCATAGTTCATATGGTGTCTTGTCAACAGCTTTAGACGGACTTCGGTTAAGTATTAGAGCGGCTGACAAAAGAGCATAACCCCATAATGAATCAGGTAAAACCGTGTGACTCATCATGGATCGAACCATATCAAGTAGTGTTCGATTTCTCCGTTCGGACACACCATTCAACTGAGGTGTTCCAGGTGGAGTTAACTGTAGGGCGATCCTACAGTCTTTAAGGTGTTGATCAAACTCGTGAGAAAGATACTCGCCACCACGATCCGAACGTAGTGTTTTAATCTTTCTACCTAATAGGTTCTGTACCCTATTTTGGTATTCCTTGAATTTCTCAAAGGATTCACTTTTGTGCTTCATTAAGTAGACATAGCCATATCTACTCAAATCGTCCGTGAAAGTGATGAAATACCTATAGCCTTCTCGTGCGGTGATTGACATAGGGCCACATACATCCGTGTGTATGAGTCCTAATAGGTCACAAAGACGCATTCCAACACCTTTGAAGGAAATCCGAGTCATCTTACCGATGAGACATGATTCACACGTGCCAAATGATTGAAAATCAAAGGCCGAGATAGCTCCATGTTTGATGAGCTGTTTTACGCGTTTCTCATTAATGTGTCCCATACGGCAGTGCCATAGATACGTTTGATCTTTGTCACCAACCTTTAACTTTTTATTCATTACGTGTAATATTTCCGAGGTCTGATCTAAAACATAAATTCCGTTCATGGAGACTGCCTTGCCGTAAATCATATCGTGTAATGAGAAAATGCAAGAATTATTTTCTATTACAAATGAAAAACCAAGTTTATCAAGTGCAGAAACTGAAATAATGTTTTTCGAAAGACTAGGAACATAATAACAGTCATATAATGACAACTCGAATCCGCTAGGAAGCTGGATCACATATGTCCCCTTGGAGATGGCAGCTACTCTTGCTCCATTCCCAACACGCAGGTCCACCTCACCCTTTACGAGGGGTTCGATGTTTCGGAGCCCCTGCACATGATTACACAGATGAGAACCACAACCAGTATCAAGTACCCAAGTTCCGTAACTTGCGTGGTTAATCTCAATCATATGAATAAAAGTAGAAGAGAGAGAAGACATACCAACAGGTTTAACACGACCTGCCTTTAAGTCCTCATGATAAACAGGACATGTGCGTCTCCAATGCCCAGTCTTGTGGCAATGATGGCATTCCATGTTTTCACTCTTGCTCTTTGTCATGCCTGATGAGTTGCTCGCCTCACCAGGACCACTCTTACCTGAACCCGACTTCTTGAACTTCGCCTTACCTCTTCGTTAGGTTTGCCGGAGCTTTGCCCTTACCTTTCCCTTTGTTTGACACAACGAGAACATCTTGTTTCGAGCTCCCACTGAACTTCATGTCCTTCTCGGTGCCGTACGAGGAGGGAGTGCAATTCATGGGGAGTTTTCTTCAAATCATTCATATAGTAATTCGCTCTGAATTGCGAATAACCATCGTGGAGTGAATGAAGAATACGGTCGATAACAATATTCTCGCTGATGTTACAGTTAAAGGTCTCCAGTTTCTCGACATTCTCAATCATGCTGAGAATGTGTGGGCTAACAGGTTGGCCCTTCTGGAGTCTCGCATCAAAGAAGCGAGTGGTATGCTCATAGGTCACGATTCTCGGTGCTTTCGAGAATTCCTTGGTGAGCGTGGTGAAAATCTTGTTTGCACCATGGGCTATGAAGCGTTTCTGCAAATTGGGTTCCATTGCAAAAATGAGTACGTTTTTAATCGCACCCGCTTCCATACAGAAATCATTAAACTTGGTGACTTCGCAGCTCAGCCGTGGGACTGGGTTTGCGGGATAGGCTCAAGAGATATTTGAGCTTCCGTCGGCGGCGGCAGCATTCCGTAATGCCGCCTCCCGGTCCGCGAAGTTTGATCCATCATTCTTGATCGAGTAGACTGATTCATCTGATTCATGAAGATCCTAAGCCAGGACTCACGGTCCAATGTGGCACTTGGCATTGGGTTATCACTTGAACCAGCCATTTGATGTTTAGCAGTTTAAAATCGTGATCTACACTGAAAAAGAAAGAAAAACAAAACGAAATAAGCAACTCATCGAGGTGATTTAAGTCTATTTTAAAATTCATTTTAAACATGTAGACTCTCGCACTTGCATAATTGATCTCCCTCAAGAAAGATACAAGTGATCCCAAGACTCAATTTCAGTAAATTGATAAGCCAACTGTTTAGCTAATTCTTCAGGAAGAACTCTTGGTCGATAGATTTCCGTAAATCCTATCTATAGTCCACCATGATCACGGGATCGTACGAGTGACCATAGTGTTGAGATAAAATAGGTCAATCGGTTCCAACTTACCCGACGTAGAAGGGGTCATAGTATGCCTACCGACGAAGAAGGGACTTATTGGAGTTTGACCTATAAAGACCGTTCTCAATTTTAGTTTATACGAGGAAGATCCCATCAACAAAATTATAATTCATTTTAAGTGAACGAATAACTAGCGTCTGTCGTGAATGAATTTATTTGGATGATGGCTTAAAACGTGTGACATGAGGATGTCAATGAAAACTAACTCGTGACCTCTATATGTGTCAGTTTTCATGCAATAAATTATAGGTGGTTTGGTTTTTAGGCGGAATATGATGCAAATAATCGTTGCGAAAAATAAATAAAGGAATGCAATACGTAAATAAAAATTTCCTAGTGTGG
The DNA here is from genome assembly GCF_048544455.1 of Silene latifolia. NCBI lineage: Eukaryota > Viridiplantae > Streptophyta > Magnoliopsida > Caryophyllales > Caryophyllaceae > Silene > Silene latifolia. The sequence continues at coordinate 96,146,466 of NC_133528.1, forward strand.
CCTATCCTAGTATAAGAACAAAATACAACTTTGGAATCCACCGTTGGACCCGAAAAGCTTGTCTTGATGTTCCATCTTGATCCAAGTAGCGGGAGTGAGCATCTGGTCTCCATCTTTGGTCTTCTCAAAAATTACAATTTAAAATTACAAATATAAACCTATTTACATTCTAATTAAAACTGTAATTACAAGTGAAAAATCCAAAACGGAGATGCGAGATCTCAAAATACAACCAAGACCGTGTTCCATCATTACGGTAACACGTTCTACTAAGGCCACACTAAGTTACAATCAATTGTAAAAATTAAATACGTAATAAAAAGGCATTCACGGCATTCATAAAATTAACGATAAATAAAAATGCATCAACTAAAAACAAATTCATTCGTGACATAATTCCGTAATTATGTTAAATTTATCCAAACCACCTTTTAACGATTAAAATTCATGTGATAAAACCGCTTCTATCATTTAATTTTAATCCATTACAATCCGTCATTTTAAAGACGCTTTAAAACAACTATATGGTACGTGAGTGAACTGATTCACTATTAAGCGAGTGTACAATATCCGTATAAAGTACATATAGAAGCCAAAAGAAAATTTAAATCAAAAGAAACAAATTTTCAAAGCTGTTAAAACGGAAACCCTTCGATCCAGGGACATAAGTGCTCGATCGAGGGACAAAAAGGAACTCGATCGATCTGAATCGCAAGTCGATCGAGAGGTATGCTAACCAGGAGGTGCTCGATCGACAACACTGGTGGTCGATCGAGTACCTATATCAAGCAAAAATCGCTCGATCGAGTACGAGGACAACTCGATCGAGCGGAGGGGTTTGGAAGGGTCGATCGAGTACAACAGGGACTCGATCGAGCAAAAAGGTTTTTGAAGCAGGGTCGATCGAGTACAACGGGGACTCGATCGAGCAAAAAACAAGACAGAAACAGCACTCGATCGAGTAGAAATACGCTCGATCGAATGCTTATATGGCTGAAACTTCAAAACCCTCGTGAAAACAGTTTGTCGAGACAAAATCAATTGCAATTTTGATCAAAACGCATCAAAACAAATTTAACAATTGACAAAAACTTGACATGTTGCTATAATCTCCGTATAAAATAACAACATGTAAAAACAACATGAAAATTGAAACAAAACAGCCGTGTAAAACATGACACGGTTTGGTTTTCGAGACTAAACAACAACAAGAGCAACCGTGTAAACAAGACACGGTTCCGAAAGCAACCAAAGACGCAGCAATTAAAAAAATTTCTGCCGAGAAAAAAAAATATGGCTGCCGAATAAAAAAAATGTGAGCCGAGACATTTTTTTAACCATAATTTATCGTTTCAACAATCGTTTGATGAAAAACACATATAAAATTTTACGTGGCCTCGCTCTGATACCACTTGAGGGTTAATATCCGTATACTACCCCTTAAATTGTAGGACTATAACGTAAAATTTACATGTGAATATAGTCATAAAACGAAAAACATAATAGAAACGACAAGGAACAAGAAATAACCTCGGGTCCTTGATGAACGGCGTAAAGAACAGAAATCAAACGAGATTCCCTCCTAATAGTTGCACCCAAGACTTGTCCGAGATATGCCCTTGTGCTAGAACAGTGTTCTCCGATTGCCTTGCAATATTGGGAGAACTGATGTGAGTTTTTCACTGGATGAGAGATCCGAATTTCGAGAGGCACTGTTCTCGAAACCCTAATTTCTTTTTGCAAAAGAATGATTAGGTTAGACAAGAGGAGAAGCTCTCCTTATGTCTTTGGATGGCTCGGCCAAACCGTGGAGAGGGAGCCCCATGGGCTTTTTAATTTCCTCTTCACTTAAGCTCGCGGTCCGGTCCAAAACTCGCTAAGTGTATACGACGCGGTCTGATTATAAACTGCTATCGGTTATCGGAAATTAAGGCATCAGCTAATAATACGGGTTAGCTGAATTATTAATACGTGTCCGACAAAAACAGTATTGTATAATTACATTCAATATACATTTAATTAAATATAAATCGCTTATATTTAATTTTACGAATTAACTGGTTAATTCGCCTTAGCCCATGATATTTAATCCATATTAAATATAATATCTCAACATCACATATTTGACTAATTACTAGTCAAATAACTCGGACTAACTGGTTAGTCAATTTTGGCATCTACATGACAGTATTTCCATACTGTCACGTCTCTCGAACGTATCCTATAGGTGTGACTTTTAGGGACCAGTTGATCACCGCCATCTGTATGACAATAACGTCAAACTTATCTAGCAAGCCAACCGTTATTGATAAACGTGGATCAACTGATAATAATACCAAAGTATGCCCTTTGATCCTTTTAGAGGTTTATAAGTCCTTGCACTAACTGTTAAGGACACCAACCCCAACAAACAAAACCTTCCCCAGCAGATAAGGGCGTTACCATCTCGGTTGCCCGAGGAACAGTGAATATGAAACGTCGATAAGAGAATAATTAAGGTATTTATAAGTTATCAACAAAAGGAAAAGGTACGACTGGTGACATCTATCAACTACGTGAAACTATCTTTGCCATGACTCGTGGTAGATTCGTTCCTCCAAGCACCAACCTAAGATCCACATACCAACCTACCAAGACTGACTGCTCACCATAATGGATCACGGCAGACACAACACAAGAAGAAAACACAACAACACCACACAAGGTCAGTAACTGAAGGAACAAACAAAGATTAGGTATAACAAACACACATCCAACATCTCCTCCAATCTCCAACACTCCTCTGACTGCCAGAAGGTCAAGTCCTGCCAGAATATCCATCACAACAGGTATTCTACGCCGCCAGTGGGGGACCGCAGCCGTACCCACCAAATCCCCGCTCATCAATCCCGAGCGAAAACCCAAGTTCCTTAATGTGCACAACCCAACCTGTGGCGGGTTCCACAGAGGGCGAATCAAGGGCGTGAAGCCACTCCCGCAAGTGACTCCACTCAGCTGAGGATGCGCCCCGTGAACCACAGATAATTACAATCAACCAATTATACAACTACAAACACAAATTTTACCAAATACAATCAGACACTACTAACGACATACTAAACAACCAACAGTACTGAGTAAGAAAACCTACCTTTAGCAATCTGCAGCAATACCGCATACGACCACAAGACGACAAGTAACCACCATAACCACCTATTACAAATAGTATGAAATGTTGAACCAAATCGTCAACTACCGCGATGACCTCTTGCACTGTATATTCACGGGATAGGGTAATGGCCATTTGCGTGGATCTTTGTGTTGAGAGTTTTGACTTTCGCAAAGATGATACGATATCTTCTAGTTCAACAACCTGTCTACTCACACTTATTTCCCATGCGAGAAAATCTGCAATAGTTGGTGTGATGGTAGAGTAGGCTTCTCCATGGTCGACCATATTGATCTCATCTTCGACTGGAGAGATAAGGTGTGAGCAAACCAAGGTGGATTCCTTATTTGAGATCATTAGAATTCCAAGAGGATTCTTTGTATTGTTAGGTTTGCTTGCAGGAGGGATAGGCAAACGCCCATCTTCAATCATGTCTTGGAGAGCATGCTTCAGCCTGCAACAGTTTTCTATGTCACGTCCTTTGCCCCTGTGATACTCGCAATAAGCATTATCATCCCAGAATTTGGACTTCTTTTCCGAGTAAGGTGTAGGTCCTACTGGTTGGATTCTTCCTTGCTTCATCAACCTCTTCAGTGCATTCGTGTATGTGTCACCGATGTCGGTGAACTTCCTTGGTGTAATATTTTTCTTGGATGGCTCGACGAGGTTGACATTGTCGGTCTTGCTAGTGGAACAGTAAGAACGACTTCCAGTTGATGTTAACCCTTGATATCCGCGTCCTACTGCTTCGGAAAAGAGCCCTTTGCGAATATCGTCTTCGGTTTTCGTACCTAATACTGTTAAGTCTTTGAAAGACTATGTTTTGGTATCTTAAGTGATTTTCATAGATAGGCCTTAGGTTGTCTACGAACGTTTCCACAAGAGTGGCCTCATCTGGACGCTCAATTAGTTCGGTGCTAGTCTTCCTTCACCTACTTAGGAAGTCGGTGAACCCTTCCTTTTCATTCTGGGTAAGAACCTCTAGAGTACGCATGTTGACTTGAATTTCAGCATTATCCGCATATTGCTTGGTGAATTCGATGGATGCATCGTCCCAGGTAGAGATCTTCTTGTGGTCTAGAGAGTAGAACCACTGTTTGGGAATAGTGTCGAGAGATGTAGGAAAGATTCTTAAGAACATCTCCGGATTGATGCCCTTGATATACATGTAATCTTTAGAAGCATGAATGTGGTTTAGAGGATTTTCGTGCCCCTTGAATTTCGGGATGTCAGTCATGTTGAAATTAGTTGGTAGTTGGGCATTTACTGCTTCATACTTTCGGCTATTTTCCCTGTAAATGTCATCCCCTTTGAGTTACATCAATTGCTCTTCTAAATATTGAAGACGCTTTTCATCTTTGATGAGGATTGGGGAAGAATTTTTTATGAATGGTGGAGAGTCGTCATTGTTGGGAATAGGTTCCTCCTAAGGAGGGAGCCTTGCTTCTACAACCAATATGCGATTTTCGATCATTTGGAGGTGAGCATAGGCGACATCTTGACTAGTCTGAAGATGGAGTAGCGCGGCCAGGATTTGACTATTACCATTTCCTTCGGGACCATGAACGCTTGCTGCGCTTTCATTTGTTCCGACCATCTTGGACTGAATATAAGAACCGACCATAAATCAAGACACATTCGACTGAAATGTTGTCCTAAACAATCGTTGTGTGTGATCGTAGGAGTTTTGACTTTGAAGTTTAATTTTTTTTTTTAATGGTTGACACAATTTTGAAATTTTGACAGAGTTTTGACTTGACTTTGTTGATTTTGAGCTTTTTAGGCCAGTTGAAAGATTTGCATTTTTATATTTTGAAGAAAGATTTTTGAAAATTTTGTCAGAGTTTTGTTAATGAAAGGTGATAACATACAAGCTATAAACACAAACATGGTCATTATAACGGTATGTTGAGTGCTTTTAAAAGGTTTTGGTTTAAAGGGTGGGTTGCCATACCAAGCCATCATACCATGGTCTATGGAGAGTTTCGTGCCAAATATGAGTCGGGTCGGTTCCTAGTCCATTCGCACGATTAGTGAAAGTTCTTTATACAAACATGAGTAAGCATCGTGGTATGGTTGACATCAATCATTATCCATCTTTAGATGCAAATAGGAACTTGCACCGTCCAGACGGGACGATTGGTCGAATGGGTTTGGTTAAGCCTATAAAGTCTGGTTAAAACGACCTAAGAAGGTCGAGTAATGAAAACTTACAACTGTCTCATATAAACTATTCCTTAACCTTGCTCAAGTTTCACCCTAGGTAACATTAGACTTAGTCTAAGTTTATCATCCCCAGCGGAGTCGACAAACTGTGGACACAGCCACCCGCTCCGCGCGCACCTGCGCGTTGGTTTCGAGGCGGCGACACTTCTCTCACGGAACTCCGGCACGAGGCCGAGGCACGTCATGGGCCGTTACCGATTTGAAAGGCATTGAAAATGGTGAAAGGTTTGACAAGCCTGCATTTGTGGAGTCGCCACCAATTTTTATGGAAAATTGGAACCATTCGAATACTTCGCGTCATGTCAAGACACAAAGTAGTGACATGAACACTAAGAAATTCGTTACCTTTAGCATTCTATGTCGAGAATGACTCTCGTGATGCCAATGAACACGGATGTTCACAAAGATCTTGAGTAAGGGGTGAGGGTACGTATTAGGAAGCTCGTTTATTTGAACACCTAATCCCGCCCGCCTCTATAGCAGCCTCCACTAATGATCAAGGAAGTTATTTATACTCGAAATGTTGTCAATTGTATGCATGCAATGCAACAACCACGTTTTAATCCTAGCATGTGAGAATTTAGAATATGTCGGTTGACAAACAATTTAGCACTTAATTAGGTCAAAGTAGGAGGTTAGATTAATTGCATGCGATTGCCAAGTAAATAAATCATACATAATGCGAAATAAATAAATAATTACGAAAAGAAATAAATTACAATTGAATTAAAATGGAATAACTTGAATTTACGTCACAAGTACGCTCGAAAAAGAAGGATTTTAAAAAAGAAAAGAAATAAAATAAAATAATTAAAGAAAATATGAAAATATGTCGAATTATTAGTGATAATAAGGATAATAACCGATTAAAACCTAATTAGAAAGCCTACGTCTGAACAAGACGAGTTTAGGGGGATAAACCACCTTAGAACAGGCGCACCATCTGCTGCGTCCCTTAGAAGAGGCGCACCATTTCATGCGACTCTTCTTGAGTTGGGTTCTGACTGTGAAAGTCAGACTCGTTGAATCGTTATTGTTCATTGATTGATTAAGGTTGATTATCATTATATAACTCGAATGAAGGTAATTTAGTTAGATTACATGCATCGGGAACCGTCGTAAAGCTATAAAAACGAATTAAAACGAATTATTACAAGTTAGTTATTAGCGAAAGCAGGTTTACATGAACTTGAATTAGAGACGGAAATAGGAAGATAGGGCAAAATTAAAATCATATGTCAAAGACGAATTCAAGAGACTTGATATGAACAAATCGAGCCTCTTAAATCCGGGTTCGAATTTAATGACGAAAAACCCGCAAATATCAAATTATAAGGGATTTAAGTCGGAAAAGATTTGATAAAAAAAATTATAAAATAAATTGGAGAAGACGAATGTTCAAAAGAAATAAGAAATAAAGAACAAGAAAAAGACCTTCAAACAAAGCAACGAAGAAGCACGAGAAAGAAGAAGAAGAGCAACAGTAGCTAAGCAGCTTCTGGAATAGGCACAACAAGTGATGCGACTGTTCCAGAAGGCGCAACAGCTGTTGCGTTTCTTCTCGACAGTGTCTCTCTGCTGTTTCGTCGAAATAGGTGATCGGTCCGTTTCGTGTTCACAATTAAAGATGTGGTCGTTGGGTCACGTCCGAATCAAAACACAATTTATAGCTTCACAAACAACTCTACAATTAGTAAAGAGGCAAGTAAAGGTCGGATCCCAAGGGACGGGTATTGAAATGAGATTTCTATTGAAACTAGTGGTGTCTTAGGGGTGTCACAATTTGGGTTGATGTAGAAGATCACTAACTAAAATAGCAATGAAAATAAACAAGCAAGGTGAATTAAAAGGGTTGTAAACAATTGATTAAAAAGCACTAGGGTGTCATGGGATCATAGGGGAATCATGGGAATTGATCATACAAACATGTTCTCAAATTATAAGCAAGCAATTATTGTTGTGATGGATTGAGTTGGGTTATATCTTACAATCCTAGGAAAGTTTGGGTCCCGGAGCCGAATCGATTAGATTGTACAACACCTACAAGTCGACTTAGTCTTCCCTACTCAACAACATGCATGGTCTAATGAGACTCGAGTTGGGTTATGTCTTACAAGTCTCATTGAAAAGATAGGTGATGGTGGTAAATGCAAGGATTCATAGGCTTTGCATTTCATCAAACATAACATGTGCATGAGTTGAGATCAAAACAAGCAAGCAAATAAACCATGAAAGCATATTAATTTAAGCATGAATCATTCCCCATGTTGGTTTCCCCTAATCACCCATTAACCCTAGCTAAGAGACTACTCACTCATTATCATGTTGATCATGCTAGCAAGGTTGTCAATCATACCAACAAAATGAAACATGATGAATAAATGAAAGTAATTAACAATAATTAAAAAGGGATTAAGAGAATTATACCTACTAATGATTCCAATAATAAAGCAAAGATAAAAGAAGTACTTGATGCTTGATTGAGAGGTTGTCAATCTCCCAATAATAACCCAAATAATCTTCAATTACCCAAAATAAAGGATGAACAAAAGAGAGATTAAGGAAATAAAACTTGTATTAGAACTTGATTAATTGTTGATTACAAAACTAAAGAGAGATTTGATTGATATTAACTACTCTAATTATTGATAAGAAGAACATGCTCCTCTAATTAGACTAATGGGGTATTTATAGTGAAAATTAGGGAGGATGCATTAGGGTTAACTAAGGGCTAAACTAGTAATTACACTTTTTAGATTGAGCAGGGAGGACCCGGTATTTTTCGAAGGAAGGGCTTCTTTCTTTGTTGCTTGGAGAAGGGGAAATCGGCTGTGAAGGAATCCGTGCGTATTGGGGTCGGGACGGGCGGATTCTGGCGGTGGAAGATGAGCGGATTCAAGGGAATTCGGGCGGATTCTGGTGGTGCAATCCGAGCGTCTTTGGAGGAAACCGCTCGGATTGTGCTTGTGAGGAGACGGGCGGATTGGAGACAATCTGCTCGGAATGTAGTTCAGCACAATTCCTTCTTCTTTTCTTCCCTTTTCTTCATAAATTCCTTGGGGATTTCCTTGGGGACTCAAGGATCCTTTCTCAACATTGCTCATCTACTATCATATGTACAAAGGCCTTCTAATCTTGTCTCTCCTTGATGCTTGGTCATTGGATTCGATCAA